>NW_028125771.1:0-328437 GCF_965194825.1 Balaenoptera physalus
ACAGGGATCGAGAATCAATCCTCAGTTATGTTTCCAGGCTACAGGGTTCTAGAAAAAACCTCAGTCATGTTCCCAATCCACAGGGTTCCAGAACCAAGGCTCAGTCAGGTTCCCGGGGCACAGTATTCCACAATCTAAACAGATGTCACATGCCCAGTCCCCAGGGTTCCAGAATCCACCGGTATCATGTTCCCAGGCCACAGGGTTCCAGAATCAATCCTCAGTTATGTTCCCAGGCTACAGGGTTCCAGAATAAAACCTCAGTCATGTTCCCAGTCCACAGGGTTTCAGAACCAAGGCTCAGTCAGGTTCCCGGGGCAAAGTATTCCACAATCTAAACAGATGTCATGTTCCCAGGCCACAGTTTTCCAGAATCACGCCTCAGTCATGTTCCCAGGCCACAGGGATCCAGAATCAAACGTCAGTCATGTTGCCAGGCCACAGGTTTCTGCCATCAAACCTCAGTCACGTTCCCGGGCCACAGGGTTCCTGAATCAAGCCTCAGTCATTTTGCCAGGCCAGAGTGTTCCACCATCAAACCTCAGTCATGATCCCAGGCCACATGTTTCCACAATGAAACCTCAGTCATTTTCTCAGGCCAAAGGTTTCCAGAATCAAACCTCAGTCATATTCCCAGGACACATGGTTCCAGAATCAAACCTGAGTCATGTTCGCAGGCCACAGGTTTCAACAATCAAACATCACTCATGTTCCCAGGACACAGGTGTCCTGAATCAAACCTCAGTCATGTACCCAGGGAACAGGCTTCCAGCAACAAACCTTTGTCATATTCCCAGGACACAGGGTTCCAGAATCAAACCTCAGTCTTGTTCCCAGGACAGAAGTTTCCAGAATCAACCCGATATCATGTTTCCTGGCCACAGTCTTCCAGTATCAAACCTCAGTCATGTTGCCAGGCCACAGGGTTCCACCATCAATCCTCACTCATGTTCCCAGGCCACAGGGTTCCAGAATCCACCGATGTCATGTTAAAGGCCACAGGGTTCCAGAATCAAACCGTTCTCATGTTCCCGGGCCACAGCGTTCCAGAATCAAGCCTCAGTCATTTTGCCAGGCCAGAGTGTTCCACCATCAAACCTCAGTCATGATCCCAGGCCACATGTTTCCACAATGAAACCTCAGTCATTTTCCCAGGCCAAAGGTTTCCAAAATCAAACCTCAGTCATGTTCCCAGGACACATGGTTCCAGAATCAAACCTGAGTCATGTTCGCGGGCCACAGGTTTCAACCATCAAACCTCAGTCATGTTCCCAGGACACAGGTGTCCAGAATCAAACCTCAGTCATGTTCCCAGGGCACAGGCTTCCAGAAACAAACCTCAGTCATGTTCCCAGGACACAAGTTTCCAGAATCAACCAGATATCATGCTTCCTGGCCACAGTCTTCCAGAATCAAACCTTAGTCATGTTGCCAAGCCACAGGTCTCCACCATCAAACCTCAGACATGTTCCCAGGCCACAGGGTTCTAGAATCCACCGATGTCATGTTCCCAGGCCACAGGGTTCGAGAATCAATCCTCAGTTATGTTTCCAGGCTACAGGGTTCTAGAATAAAACCTCAGTCATGTTCCCAATCCACAGGGTTCCAGAACCAAGGCTCAGTCAGGTTCCCGGGGCACAGTATTCCACAATCTAAACAGATGTCACATGCCCAGTCCCCAGGGTTCCAGAATCCACCGGTATCATGTTCCCAGGCCACAGGGTTCCAGAATCAATCCTCAGTTATGTACCCAGGCTACAGGGTTCCAGAATAAAACCTCAGTCATGTTCCCAGTCCACAGGGTTTCAGAACCAAGGCTCAGTCAGGTTCCCGGGGCACAGTATTCCACAATCTAAACAGATGTCATGTTCCCAGGCCACAGTTTTCCAGAATCACGCCTCAGTCATGTTCCCAGGCCACAGGGATCCAGAATCAAACGTCAGTCATGTTGCCAGGCCACAGGTTTCTGCCATCAAACCTCAGTCACGTTCCCGGGCCACAGGGTTCCTGAATCAAGCCTCAGTCATTTTGCCAGGCCAGAGTGTTCCACCATCAAACCTCAGTCATGATCCCAGGCCACATGTTTCCACAATGAAACCTCAGTCATTTTCTCAGGCCAAAGTTTTCCAGAATCAAACCTCAGTCATATTCCCAGGACACATGGTTCCAGAATCAAACCTGAGTCATGTTCGCAGGCCACAGGTTTCAACAATCAAACATCACTCATGTTCCCAGGACACAGGTGTCCTGAATCAAACCTCAGTCATGTACCCAGGGAACAGGCTTCCAGCAACAAACCTTTGTCATATTCCCAGGACACAGGGTTCCAGAATCAAACCTCAGTCTTGTTCCCAGGACAGAAGTTTCCAGAATCAACCCGATATCATGTTTCCTGGCCACAGTCTTCCAGTATCAAACCTCAGTCATGTTGCCAGGCCACAGGGTTCCACCATCAATCCTCACTCATGTTCCCAGGCCACAGGGTTCCAGAATCCACCGATGTCATGTTAAAGGCCACAGGGTTCCAGAATCAAACCGTTCTCATGTTCCCGGGCCACAGCGTTCCAGAATCAAGCCTCAGTCATTTTGCCAGGCCAGAGTGTTCCACCATCAAACCTCAGTCATGATCCCAGGCCACATGTTTCCACAATGAAACCTCAGTCATTTTCCCAGGCCAAAGGTTTCCAAAATCAAACCTCAGTCATGTTCCCAGGACACATGGTTCCAGAATCAAACCTGAGTCATGTTCGCGGGCCACAGGTTTCAACCATCAAACCTCAGTCATGTTCCCAGGACACAGGTGTCCAGAATCAAACCTCAGTCATGTTCCCAGGGCACAGGCTTCCAGAAACAAACCTCAGTCATGTTCCCAGGACACAAGTTTCCAGAATCAACCAGATATCATGCTTCCTGGCCACAGTCTTCCAGAATCAAACCTTAGTCATGTTGCCAAGCCACAGGTCTCCACCATCAAACCTCAGACATGTTCCCAGGCCACAGGGTTCTAGAATCCACCGATGTCATGTTCCCAGGCCACAGGGTTCGAGAATCAATCCTCAGTTATTTTTCCAGGCTACAGGGTTCTAGAATAAAACCTCAGTCATGTTCCCAATCCACAGGGTTCCAGAACCAAGGCTCAGTCAGGTTCCCGGGGCACAGTATTCCACAATCTAAACAGATGTCACATGCCCAGTCCCCAGGGTTCCAGAATCCACCGGTATCATGTTCCCAGGCCACAGGGTTCCAGAATCAATCCTCAGTTATGTTCCCAGGCTACAGGGTTCCAGAATAAAACCTCAGTCATGTTCCCAGTCCACAGGGTTTCAGAACCAAGGCTCAGTCAGGATCCCGGGGCACAGTATTCCACAATCTAAACAGATGTCATGTTCCCAGGCCACAGTTTTCCAGAATCACGCCTCAGTCATGTTCCCAGGCCACAGGGATCCAGAATCAAACGTCAGTCATGTTGCCAGGCCACAGGTTTCTGCCATCAAACCTCAGTCACGTTCCCGGGCCACAGGGTTCCTGAATCAAGCCTCAGTCATTTTGCCAGGCCAGAGTGTTCCACCATCAAACCTCAGTCATGATCCCAGGCCACATGTTTCCACAATGAAACCTCAGTCATTTTCTCAGGCCAAAGTTTTCCAGAATCAAACCTCAGGCATATTCCCAGGACACATGGTTCCAGAATCAAACCTGAGTCATGTTCGCAGGCCACAGGTTTCAACAATCAAACATCACTCATGTTCCCAGGACACAGGTGTCCTGAATCAAACCTCAGTCATGTACCCAGGGAACAGGCTTCCAGCAACAAACCTTTGTCATATTCCCAGGACACAGGGTTCCAGAATCAAACCTCAGTCTTGTTCCCAGGACAGAAGTTTCCAGAATCAACCCGATATCATGTTTCCTGGCCACAGTCTTCCAGTATCAAACCTCAGTCATGTTGCCAGGCCACAGGGTTCCACCATCAATCCTCACTCATGTTCCCAGGCCACAGGGTTCCAGAATCCACCGATGTCATGTTAAAGGCCACAGGGTTCCAGAATCAAACCGTTCTCATGTTCCCGGGCCACAGCGTTCCAGAATCAAGCCTCAGTCATTTTGCCAGGCCAGAGTGTTCCATCATCAAACCTCAGTCATGATCCCAGGCCACATGTTTCCACAATGAAACCTCAGTCATTTTCCCAGGCCAAAGGTTTCCAAAATCAAACCTCAGTCATGTTCCCAGGACACATGGTTCCAGAATCAAACCTGAGTCATGTTCGCGGTCCACAGGTTTCAACCATCAAACCTCAGTCATGTTCCCAGGACACAGGTGTCCAGAATCAAACCTCAGTCATGTTCCCAGGGCACAGGCTTCCAGAAACAAACCTCAGTCATGTTCCCAGGACACAAGTTTCCAGAATCAACCAGATATCATGCTTCCTGGCCACAGTCTTCCAGAATCAAACCTTAGTCATGTTGCCAAGCCACAGGTCTCCACCATCAAACCTCAGAGATGTTCCCAGGCCACAGGGTTCCAGAATCAATCCTCAGTTATGTTCCCAGGCTACAGGGTTCCAGAATAAACCTCAGTCATGTTCCCAGTCCACAGGGTTTCAGAACCAAGGCTCAGTCAGGTTCCCGGGGCACAGTATTCCACAATCTAAACAGATGTCATGTTCCCAGGCCACAGTTTTCCAGAATCACGCCTCAGTCATGTTCCCAGGCCACAGGGATCCAGAATCAAACGTCAGTCATGTTGCCAGGCCACAGGTTTCTGCCATCAAACCTCAGTCACGTTCCCGGGCCACAGGGTTCCTGAATCAAGCCTCAGTCATTTTGCCAGGCCAGAGTGTTCCACCATCAAACCTCAGTCATGATCCCAGGCCACATGTTTCCACAATGAAACCTCAGTTATTTTCTCAGGCCAAAGGTTTCCAGAATCAAACCTCAGTCATATTCCCAGGACACATGGTTCCAGAATCAAACCTGAGTCATGTTCGCAGGCCACAGGTTTCAACAATCAAACATCACTCTTGGTCCCAGGACACAGGTGTCCAGAATCAAACCTCAGTCACGTACCCAGGGAACAGGCTTCCAGCAACAAACCTTTGTCATATTCCCAGGACACAGGGTTCCAGAATCAAACCTCAGTCTTGTTCCCAGGACAGAAGTTTCCAGAATCAACCCGATATCATGTTTCCTGGCCACAGTCTTCCAGTATCAAACCTCAGTCATGTTGCCAGGCCACAGGGTTCCACCATCAATCCTCACTCATGTTCCCAGGCCACAGGGGTCCAGAATCAAACCGTTCCCATGTTCCCAGGCCACTGGGTTCCAGAATCCACCGATGTCATGTTAAAGGCCACAGGGTTCCAGAATCAAACCGTTCTCATGTTCCCGGGCCACAGGGTTCCAGAATCAAGCCTCAGTCATTTTGCCAGGCCAGAGTGTTCCACCATCAAACCTCAGTCATGATCCCAGGCCACATGTTTCCACAATGAAACCTCAGTCATTTTCCCAGGCCAAAGGTTTCCAAAATCAAACCTCAGTCATGTTCCCAGGACACATGGTTCCAGAATCAAACCTGAGTCATGTTCGCGGGCCACAGGTTTCAACCATCAAACCTCAGTCATGTTCCCAGGACACAGGTGTCCAGAATCAAACCTCAGTCATGTTCCCAGGGCACAGGCTTCCAGAAACAAACCTCAGTCATGTTCCCAGGACACAAGTTTCCAGAATCAACCAGATATCATGCTTCCTGGCCACAGTCTTCCAGAATCAAACCTTAGTCATGTTGCCAAGCCACAGGTTTCCACCATCAAACCTCAGACATGTTCCCAGGCCACAGGGTTCTAGAATCCACCGATGTCATGTTCCCAGGCCACAGGGTTCGAGAATCAATCCTCAGTTATTTTTCCAGGCTACAGGGTTCTAGAATAAAACCTCAGTCATGTTCCCAATCCACAGGGTTCCAGAACCAAGGCTCAGTCAGGTTCCCGGGGCACAGTATTCCACAATCTAAACAGATGTCACATGCCCAGTCCCCAGGGTTCCAGAATCCACCGGTATCATGTTCCCAGGCCACAGGGTTCCAGAATCAATCCTCAGTTATGTTCCCAGGCTACAGGGTTCCAGAATAAAACCTCAGTCATGTTCCCAGTCCACAGGGTTTCAGAACCAAGGCTCAGTCAGGTTCCCGGGGCACAGTATTCCACAATCTAAACAGATGTCATGTTCCCAGGCCACAGTTTTCCAGAATCACGCCTCAGTCATGTTCCCAGGCCACAGGGATCCAGAATCAAACGTCAGTCATGTTGCCAGGCCACAGGTTTCTGCCATCAAACCTCAGTCACGTTCCCGGGCCACAGGGTTCCAGAATCAATCCTCAGTTATGTTCCCAGGCTACAGGGTTCCAGAATAAACCTCAGTCATGTTCCCAGTCCACAGGGTTTCAGAACCAAGGCTCAGTCAGGTTCCCGGGGCACAGTATTCCACAATCTAAACAGATGTCATGTTCCCAGGCCACAGTTTTCCAGAATCACGCCTCAGTCATGTTCCCAGGCCACAGGGATCCAGAATCAAACGTCAGTCATGTTGCCAGGCCACAGGTTTCTGCCATCAAACCTCAGTCACGTTCCCGGGCCACAGGGTTCCTGAATCAAGCCTCAGTCATTTTGCCAGGCCAGAGTGTTCCACCATCAAACCTCAGTCATGATCCCAGGCCACATGTTTCCACAATGAAACCTCAGTTATTTTCTCAGGCCAAAGGTTTCCAGAATCAAACCTCAGTCATATTCCCAGGACACATGGTTCCAGAATCAAACCTGAGTCATGTTCGCAGGCCACAGGTTTCAACAATCAAACATCACTCTTGGTCCCAGGACACAGGTGTCCATAATCAAACCTCAGTCATGTACCCAGGGAAGAGGCTTCCAGCAACAAACCTTTGTCATATTCCCAGGACACAGGGTTCCAGAATCAAACCTCAGTCTTGTTCCCAGGACAGAAGTTTCCAGAATCAACCCGATATCATGTTTCCTGGCCACAGTCTTCCAGTATCAAACCTCAGTCATGTTGCCAGGCCACAGGGTTCCACCATCAATCCTCACTCATGTTCCCAGGCCACAGGGTTCCAGAATCAAACCGTTCCCATGTTCCCAGGCCACAGGGTTCCAGAATCCACCGATGTCATGTTAAAGGCCACAGGGTTCCAGAATCAAACCGTTCTCATGTTCCCGGGCCACAGGGTTCCAGAATCAAGCCTCAGTCATTTTGCCAGGCCAGAGTGTTCCACCATCAAACCTCAGTCATGATCCCAGGCCACATGTTTCCACAATGAAACCTCAGTCATTTTCCCAGGCCAAAGGTTTCCAAAATCAAACCTCAGTCATGTTCCCAGGACACATGGTTCCAGAATCAAACCTGAGTCATGTTCGCAGGCCACAGGTTTCAACCATCAAACCTCAGTCATGTTCCCAGGACACAGGTGTCCAGAAACAAACCTCAGTCATGTTCCCAGGGCATAGGCTTCCAGAAACAAACCTCAGTCATGTTCCCAGGACACAAGTTTCCAGAATCAACCAGATATCATGCTTCCTGGCCACAGTCTTCCAGAATCAAACCTTAGTCATGTTGCCAAGCCACAGGTCTCCACCATCAAACCTCAGACATGTTCCCAGGCCACAGGGTTCTAGAATCCACCGATGTCATGTTCCCAGGCCACAGGGATCGAGAATCAATCCTCAGTTATGTTTCCAGGCTACAGGGTTCTAGAAAAAACCTCAGTCATGTTCCCAATCCACAGGGTTCCAGAACCAAGGCTCAGTCAGGTTCCCGGGGCACAGTATTCCACAATCTAAACAGATGTCACATGCCCAGTCCCCAGGGTTCCAGAATCCACCGGTATCATGTTCCCAGGCCACAGGGTTCCAGAATCAATCCTCAGTTATGTTCCCAGGCTACAGGGTTCCAGAATAAAACCTCAGTCATGTTCCCAGTCCACAGGGTTTCAGAACCAAGGCTCAGTCAGGTTCCCGGGGCACAGTATTCCACAATCTAAACAGATGTCATGTTCCCAGGCCACAGTTTTCCAGAATCACGCCTCAGTCATGTTCCCAGGCCACAGGGATCCAGAATCAAACGTCAGTCATGTTGCCAGGCCACAGGTTTCTGCCATCAAACCTCAGTCACGTTCCCGGGCCACAGGGTTCCTGAATCAAGCCTCAGTCATTTTGCCAGGCCAGAGTGTTCCACCATCAAACCTCAGTCATGATCCCAGGCCACATGTTTCCACAATGAAACCTCAGTCATTTTCTCAGGCCAAAGGTTTCCAGAATCAAACCTCAGTCATATTCCCAGGACACATGGTTCCAGAATCAAACCTGAGTCATGTTCGCAGGCCACAGGTTTCAACAATCAAACATCACTCATGTTCCCAGGACACAGGTGTCCTGAATCAAACCTCAGTCATGTACCCAGGGAACAGGCTTCCAGCAACAAACCTTTGTCATATTCCCAGGACACAGGGTTCCAGAATCAAACCTCAGTCTTGTTCCCAGGACAGAAGTTTCCAGAATCAACCCGATATCATGTTTCCTGGCCACAGTCTTCCAGTATCAAACCTCAGTCATGTTGCCAGGCCACAGGGTTCCACCATCAATCCTCACTCATGTTCCCAGGCCACAGGGTTCCAGAATCAAACCGTTCCCATGTTCCCAGGCCACAGGGTTCCAGAATCCACCGATGTCATGTTAAAGGCCACAGGGTTCCAGAATCAAACCGTTCTGATGTTCCCGGGCCACAGGGTTCCAGAATCAAGCCTCAGTCATTTTGCCAGGCCAGAGTGTTCCACCATCAAACCTCAGTCATGATCCCAGGCCACATGTTTCCACAATGAAACCTCAGTCATTTTCCCAGGCCAAAGGTTTCCAGAATCAAACCTCAGTCATATTCCCAAGACACATGGTTCCAGAATCAAACCTGAGTCATGTTCGCGGGCCACAGGTTTCAACCATCAAACCTCAGTCATGTTCCCAGGACACAGGTGTCCAGAATCAAACCTCAGTCATGTTCCCAGGGCACAGGCTTCCAGAAACAAACCTCAGTCATGTTCCCAGGACACAAGTTTCCAGAATCAACCAGATATCATGCTTCCTGGCCACAGTCTTCCAGAATCAAACCTTAGTCATGTTGCCAAGCCACAGGTTTCCACCATCAAACCTCAGACATGTTCCCAGGCCACAGGGTTCTAGAATCCACCGATGTCATGTTCCCAGGCCACAGGGTTCGAGAATCAATCCTCAGTTATGTTTCCAGGCTACAGGGTTCTAGAATAAAACCTCAGTCATGTTCCCAATCCACAGGGTTCCAGAACCAAGGCTCAGTCAGGTTCCCGGGGCACAGTATTCCACAATCTAAACAGATGTCATATGCCCAGTCCCCAGGGTTCCAGAATCCACCGGTATCATGTTCCCAGGACACAGGGTTCCAGAATCAATCCTCAGTTATGTTCCCAGGCTACAGGGTTCCAGAATAAAACCTCAGTCATGTTCCCAGTCCACAGGGTTTCAGAACCAAGGCTCAGTCAGGTTCCCGGGGCACAGTATTCCACAATCTAAACAGATGTCATGTTCCCAGGCCACAGTTTTCCAGAATCACACCTCAGTCATGTTCCCAGGCCACAGGGATCCAGAATCAAACGTCAGTCATGTTGCCAGGCCACAGGTTTCTGCCATCAAACCTCAGTCACGTTCCCGGGCCACAGGGTTCCGGAATCAAGCCTCAGTCATTTTGCCAGGCCAGAGTGTTCCACCATCAAACCTCAGTCATGATCCCAGGCCACATGTTTCCACAATGAAACCTCAGTCATTTTCTCAGGCCAAAGGTTTCCAGAATCAAACCTCAGTCATATTCCCAGGACACATGGTTCCAGAATCAAACCTGAGTCATGTTCGCAGGCCACAGGTTTCAACAATCAAACATCACTCATGGTCCCAGGACACAGGTGTCCAGAATCAAACCTCAGTCATGTACCCAGGGAACAGGTTTCCAGCAACAAACCTTTGTCATATTCCCAAGACACAGGGTTCCAGAATCAAACCTCAGTCTTGTTCCCAGGACAGAAGTTTCCAGAATCAACCCGATATCATGTTCCCTGGCCACAGTCTTCCAGTATCAAACCTCAGTCATGTTGCCAGGCCACAGGGTTCCACCATCAATCCTCACTCATGTTCCCAGGCCACAGGGTTCCAGAATCAAACCGTTCCCATGTTCCCAGGCCACAGGGTTCCAGAATCCACCGATGTCATGTTAAAGGCCACAGGGTTCCAGAATCAAACCGTTCTCATGTTCCCGGGCCACAGGGTTCCAGAATCAAGCCTCAGTCATTTTGCCAGGCCAGAGTGTTCCACCATCAAACCTCAGTCATGATCCCAGGCCACATGTTTCCACAATGAAACCTCAGTCATTTTCTCAGGCCAAAGGTTTCCAGAATCAAACCTCAGTCATATTCCCAGGACACATGGTTCCAGAATCAAACCTGAGTCATGTTCGCAGGCCACAGGTTTCAACAATCAAACATCACTCATGTTCCCAGGACACAGGTGTCCTGAATCAAACCTCAGTCATGTACCCAGGGAACAGGCTTCCAGCAACAAACCTTTGTCATATTCCCAGGACACAGGGTTCCAGAATCAAACCTCAGTCTTGTTCCCAGGACAGAAGTTTCCAGAATCAACCCGATATCATGATTCCTGGCCACAGTCTTCCAGTATCAAACCTCAGTCATGTTGCCAGGCCACAGGGTTCCTCCATCAATCCTCACTCATGTTCCCAGGCCACAGGGTTCCAGAATCCACCGATGTCATGTTAAAGGCCACAGGGTTCCAGAATCAACCCGTTCTCATGTTCCCGGGACACAGGGTTCCAGAATCAAGCCTCAGTCATTTTGCCAGGCCAGAGTGTTCCACCATCAAACCTCAGTCATGATCCCAGGCCACATGTTTCCACAATGAAACCTCAGTCATTTTCCCAGGCCAAAGGTTTCCAAAATCAAACCTCAGTCATGTTCCCAGGACACATGGTTCCAGAATCAAACCTGAGTCATGTTCGCGGGCCACAGGTTTCAACCATCAAACCTCAGTCATGTTCCCAGGACACAGGTGTCCAGAATCAAACCTCAGTCATGTTCCCAGGGCACAGGCTTCCAGAAACAAACCTCAGTCATGTTCCCAGGACACAAGTTTCCAGAATCAACCAGATATCATGCTTCCTGGCCACAGTCTTACAGAATCAAACCTTAGTCATGTTGCCAAGCCACAGGTTTCCACCATCAAACCTCACACATGTTCCCAGGCCACAGGGTTCTAGAATCCACCGATGTCATGTTCCCAGGCCACAGGGTTCGAGAATCAATCCTCAGTTATGTTTCCCGGCTACAGGGTTCTAGAATAAAACCTCAGTCATGTTCCCAATCCACAGGGTTCCAGAACCAAGGCTCAGTTAGGTTCCCGGGCCACAGTATTCCTCAATCTAAACAGATGTCACATGCCCAGTCCCCAGGGTTCCAGAATCCACCGGTATCATGTTCCCAGGCCACAGGGTTCCAGAATCAATCCTCAGTTATGTTCCCAGGCTACAGGGTTCCAGAATAAAACCTCAGTCATGTTCCCAGTCCACAGGGTTTCAGAACCAAGGCTCAGTCAGGTTCCCGGGGCACAGTATTCCACAATCTAAACAGATGTCATGTTCCCAGGCCACAGTTTTCCAGAATCACGCCTCAGTCATGTTCCCAGGCCAGAGGGATCCAGAATCAAACGTCAGTCATGTTGCCAGGCCACAGGTTTCTGCCATCAAACCTCAGTCACGTTCCCGGGCCACAGGGTTCCTGAATCAAGCCTCAGTCATTTTGCCAGGCCAGAGTGTTCCACCATCAAACCTCAGTCATGATCCCAGGCCACATGTTTCCACAATGAAACCTCAGTCATTTTCTCAGGCCAAAGTTTTCCAGAATCAAACCTCAGTCATATTCCCAGGACACATGGTTCCAGAATCAAACCTGAGTCATGTTCGCAGGCCACAGGTTTCAACAATCAAACATCACTCATGTTCCCAGCACACAGGTGTCCAGAATCAAACCTCAGTCATGTACCCAGGGAACAGGCTTCCAGCAACAAACCTTTGTCATATTCCCAGGACACAGGGTTCCAGAATCAAACCTCAGTCTTGTTCCCAGGACAGAAGTTTCCAGAATCAACCCGATATCATGTTTCCTGGCCACAGTCTTCCAGTATCAAACCTCAGTCATGTTGCCAGGCCACAGGGTTCCACCATCAATCCTCACTCATGTTCCCAGGCCACAGGGTTCCAGAATCAAACCGTTCCCATGTTCGCAGGCCACAGGGTTCCAGAATCCACCGATGTCATGTTAAAGGCCACAGGGTTCCAGAATCAAACCGTTCTCATGTTCCCGGGCCACAGGGTTCCAGAATCAAGCCTCAGTCATTTTGCCAGGCCAGTGTTCCACCATCAAACCTCAGTCATGATCCCAGGCCACATGTTTCCACAATGAAACCTCAGTCATTTTCCCAGGCCAAAGGTTTCTAAAATCAAACCTCAGTCATGTACCCAGGACACATGGTTCCAGAATCAAACCTGAGTCATGTTCGCGGGCCACAGGTTTCAACCATCAAACCTCAGTCATGTTCCCAGGACACAGGTGTCCAGAATCAATCCTCAGTCATGTTCCCAGGGCACAGGCTTCCAGAAACAAACCTCAGTCATGTTCCCAGGACACAAGTTTCCAGAATCAACCAGATATCATGCTTCCTGGCCACAGTCTTCCAGAATCAAACCTTAGTCATGTTGCCAAGCCACAGGTTTCCACCATCAAACCTCAGACATGTTCCCAGGCCACAGGGTTCTAGAATCCACCGATGTCATGTTCCCAGGCCACAGGGTTCGAGAATCAATCCTCAGTTATGTTTCCCGGCTACAGGGTTCTAGAATAAAACCTCAGTCATGTTCCCAATCCACAGGGTTCCAGAACCAAGGCTCAGTCAGGTTCCCGGGGCACAGTATTCCACAATCTAAACAGATGTCACATGCCCAGTCCCCAGGGTTCCAGAATCCACCGGTATCATGTTCCCAGGCCACAGGGTTCCAGAATCAATCCTCAGTTATGTTCCCAGGCTACAGGGTTCCAGAATAAAACCTCAGTCATGTTCCCAGTCCACAGGGTTTCAGAACCAAGGCTCAGTCAGGTTCCCGGGGCACAGTATTCCACAATCTAAACAGATGTCATGTTCCCAGGCCACAGTTTTCCAGAATCACACCTCAGTCATGTTCCCAGGCCACAGGGATCCAGAATCAAACGTCAGTCATGTTGCCAGGCCACAGGTTTCTGCCATCAAACCTCAGTCACGTTCCCGGGCCACAGGGTTCCGGAATCAAGCCTCAGTCATTTTGCCAGGCCAGAGTGTTCCACCATCAAACCTCAGTCATGATCCCAGGCCACATGTTTCCACAATGAAACCTCAGTCATTTTCTCAGGCCAAAGGTTTCCAGAATCAAACCTCAGTCATATTCCCAGGACACATGGTTCCAGAATCAAACCTGAGTCATGTTCGCAGGCCACAGGTTTCAACAATCAAACATCACTCATGGTCCCAGGACACAGGTGTCCAGAATCAAACCTCAGTCATGTACCCAGGGAACAGGCTTCCAGCAACAAACCTTTGTCATATTCCCAGGACACAGGGTTCCAGAATCAAACCTCAGTCTTGTTCCCAGGACAGAAGTTTCCAGAATCAACCCGATATCATGTTTCCTGGCCACAGTCTTCCAGTATCAAACCTCAGTCATGTTGCCAGGCCACAGGGTTCCACCATCAATCCTCACTCATGTTCCCAGGCCACAGGGTTCCAGAATCAAACCGTTCCCATGTTCCCAGGCCACAGGGTTCCAGAATCCACCGATGTCATGTTAAAGGCCACAGGGTTCCAGAATCAAACCGTTCTCATGTTCCCGGGCCACAGGGTTCCAGAATCAAGCCTCAGTCATTTTGCCAGGCCAGTGTTCCACCATCAAACCTCAGTCATGATCCCAGGCCACATGTTTCCACAATGAAACCTCAGTCATTTTCCCAGGCCAAAGGTTTCCAAAATCAAACCTCAGTCATGTTCCCAGGACACATGGTTCCAGAATCAAACCTGAGTCATGTTCGCGGGCCACAGGTTTCAACCATCAAACCTCAGTCATGTTCCCAGGACACAGGTGTCCAGAATCAAACCTCAGTCATGTTCCCAGGGCACAGGCTTCCAGAAACAAACCTCAGTCATGTTCCCAGGACACAAGTTTCCAGAATCAACCAGATATCATGCTTCCTGGCCACAGTCTTCCAGAATCAAACCTTAGTCATGCTGCCAAGCCACAGGTCTCCACCATCAAACCTCAGACATGTTCCCAGGCCACAGGGTTCTAGAATCCACCGATGTCATGTTCCCAGGCCACAGGGTTCGAGAATCAATCCTCAGTTATGTTTCCCGGCTACAGGGTTCTAGAATAAAACCTCAGTCATGTTCCCAATCCACAGGGTTCCAGAACCAAGGCTCAGTCAGGTTCCCGGGGCACAGTATTCCACAATCTAAACAGATGTCACATGCCCAGTCCCCAGGGTTCCAGAATCCACCGGTATCATGTTCCCAGGCCACAGGGTTCCAGAATCAATCCTCAGTTATGTTCCCAGGCTACAGGGTTCCAGAATAAAACCTCAGTCATGTTCCCAGTCCACAGGGTTTCAGAACCAAGGCTCAGTCAGGTTCCCGGGGCACAGTATTCCACAATCTAAACAGATGTCATGTTCCCAGGCCACAGTTTTCCAGAATCACGCCTCAGTCATGTTCCCAGGCCACAGGGATCCAGAATCAAACGTCAGTCATGTTGCCAGGCCACAGGTTTCTGCCATCAAACCTCAGTCACGTTCCCGGGCCACAGGGTTCCGGAATCAAGCCTCAGTCATTTTGCCAGGCCAGAGTGTTCCACCATCAAACCTCAGTCATGATCCCAGGCCACATGTTTCCACAATGAAACCTCAGTCATTTTCTCAGGCCAAAGGTTTCCAGAATCAAACCTCAGTCATATTCCCAGGACACATGGTTCCAGAATCAAACCTGAGTCATGTTCGCAGGCCACAGGTTTCAACAATCAAACATCACTCATGTTCCCAGGACACAGGTGTCCAGAATCAAACCTCAGTCATGTACCCAGGGAACAGGCTTCCAGCAACAAACCTTTGTCATATTCCCAGGACACAGGGTTCCAGAATCAAACCTCAGTCTTGTTCCCAGGACAGAAGTTTCCAGAATCAACCCGATATCATGTTTCCTGGCCACAGTCTTCCAGTATCAAACCTCAGTCATGTTGCCAGGCCACAGGGTTCCACCATCAATCCTCACTCATGTTCCCAGGCCACAGGGTTCCAGAATCAAACCGTTCCCATGTTCCCAGGCCACAGGGTTCCAGAATCCACCGATGTCATGTTAAAGGCCACAGGGTTCCAGAATCAAACCGTTCTCATGTTCCCGGGCCACAGGGTTCCAGAATCAAGCCTCAGTCATTTTGCCAGGCCAGTGTTCCACCATCAAACCTCAGTCATGATCCCAGGCCACATGTTTCCACAATGAAACCTCAGTCATTTTCCCAGGCCAAAGGTTTCCAAAATCAAACCTCAGTCATGTACCCAGGACACATGGTTCCAGAATCAAACCTGAGTCATGTTCGCGGGCCACAGTTTTCAACCATCAAACCTCAGTCATGTTCCCAGGACACAGGTGTCCAGAATCAAACCTCAGTCATGTTCCCAGGACACAAGTTTCCAGAATCAACCAGATATCATGCTTCCTGGCCACAGTCTTCCAGAATCAAACCTTAGTCATGTTGCCAAGCCACAGGTTTCCACCATCAAACCTCAGACATGTTCCCAGGCCACAGGGTTCTAGAATCCACCGATGTCATGTTCCCAGGCCACAGGGTTCGAGAATCAATCCTCAGTTATGTTTCCAGGCTACAGGGTTCTAGAATAAAACCTCAGTCATGTTCCCAATCCACAGGGTTCCAGAACCAAGGCTCAGTCAGGTTCCCGGGGCACAGTATTCCACAATCTAAACAGATGTCACATGCCCAGTCCCCAGGGTTCCAGAATCCACCGGTATCATGTTCCCAGGACACAGGGTTCCAGAATCAATCCTCAGTTATGTTCCCAGGCTACAGGGTTCCAGAATAAAACCTCAGTCATGTTCCCAGTCCACAGGGTTTCAGAACCAAGGCTCAGTCAGGTTCCCGGGGCACAGTATTCCACAATCTAAACAGATGTCATGTTCCCAGGCCACAGTTTTCCAGAATCACGCCTCAGTCATGTTCCCAGGCCACAGGGATCCAGAATCAAACGTCAGTCATGTTGCCAGGCCACAGGTTTCTGCCATCAAACCTCAGTCACGTTCCCGGGCCACAGGGTTCCGGAATCAAGCCTCAGTCATTTTGCCAGGCCAGAGTGTTCCACCATCAAACCTCAGTCATGATCCCAGGCCACATGTTTCCACAATGAAACCTCAGTCATTTTCCCAGGCCAAAGGTTTCCAAAATCAAACCTCAGTCATGTTCCCAGGACACATGGTTCCAGAATCAAACCTGAGTCATGTTCGCGGGCCACAGGTTTCAACCATCAAACCTCAGTCATGTTCCCAGGACACAGGTGTCCAGAATCAAACCTCAGTCATGTTCCCAGGGCACAGGCTTCCAGAAACAAACCTCAGTCATGTTCCCAGGACACAAGTTTCCAGAATCAACCAGATATCATGCTTCCTGGCCACAGTCTTCCAGAATCAAACCTTAGTCATGTTGCCAAGCCACAGGTTTCCACCATCAAACCTCAGACATGTTCCCAGGCCACAGGGTTCTAGAATCCACCGATGTCATGTTCCCAGGCCACAGGGTTCGAGAATCAATCCTCAGTTATGTTTCCCGGCTACAGGGTTCTAGAATAAATCCTCAGTCATGTTCCCAATCCACAGGGTTCCAGAACCAAGGCTCAGTTAGGTTCCCGGGCCACAGTATTCCACAATCTAAACAGATGTCACATGCCCAGTCCCCAGGGTTCCAGAATCCACCGGTATCATGTTCCCAGGCCACAGGGTTCCAGAATCAATCCTCAGTTATGTTCCCAGGCTACAGGGTTCCAGAATAAAACCTCAGTCATGTTCCCAGTCCACAGGGTTTCAGAACCAAGGCTCAGTCAGGTTCCCGGGGCACAGTATTCCACAATCTAAACAGATGTCATGTTCCCAGGCCACAGTTTTCCAGAATCACGCCTCAGTCATGTTCCCAGGCCACAGGGATCCAGAATCAAACGTCAGTCATGTTGCCAGGCCACAGGTTTCTGCCATCAAACCTCAGTCACGTTCCCGGGCCACAGGGTTCCTGAATCAAGCCTCAGTCATTTTGCCAGGCCAGAGTGTTCCACCATCAAACCTCAGTCATGATCCCAGGCCACATGTTTCCACAATGAAACCTCAGTCATTTTCTCAGGCCAAAGTTTTCCAGAATCAAACCTCAGTCATATTCCCAGAACACATGGTTCCAGAATCAAACCTGAGTCATGTTCGCAGGCCACAGGTTTCAACAATCAAACATCACTCATGTTCCCAGCACACAGGTGTCCAGAATCAAACCTCAGTCATGTACCCAGGGAACAGGCTTCCAGCAACAAACCTTTGTCATATTCCCAGGACACAGGGTTCCAGAATCAAACCTCAGTCTTGTTCCCAGGACAGAAGTTTCCAGAATCAACCCGATATCATGTTTCCTGGCCACAGTCTTCCAGTATCAAACCTCAGTCATGTTGCCAGGCCACAGGGTTCCACCATCAATCCTCACTCATGTTCCCAGGCCACAGGGTTCCAGAATCAAACCGTTCCCATGTTCGCAGGCCACAGGGTTCCAGGATCCACCGATGTCATGTTAAAGGCCACAGGGTTCCAGAATCAAACCGTTCTCATGTTCCCGGGCCACAGGGTTCCAGAATCAAGCCTCAGTCATTTTGCCAGGCCAGTGTTCCACCATCAAACCTCAGTCATGATCCCAGGCCACATGTTTCCACAATGAAACCTCAGTCATTTTCCCAGGCCAAAGGTTTCTAAAATCAAACCTCAGTCATGTACCCAGGACACATGGTTCCAGAATCAAACCTGAGTCATGTTCGCGGGCCACAGGTTTCAACCATCAAACCTCAGTCATGTTCCCAGGACACAGGTGTCCAGAATCAAACCTCAGTCATGTTCCCAGGGCACAGGCTTCCAGAAACAAACCTCAGTCATGTTCCCAGGACACAAGTTTCCAGAATCAACCAGATATCATGCTTCCTGGCCACAGTCTTCCAGAATCAAACCTTAGTCATGTTGCCAAGCCACAGGTTTCCACCATCAAACCTCAGACATGTTCCCTGGCCACAGGGTTCTAGAATCCACCGATGTCATGTTCCCAGGCCACAGGGTTCGAGAATCAATCCTCAGTTATGTTTCCCGGCTACAGGGTTCTAGAATAAAACCTCAGTCATGTTCCCAATCCACAGGGTTCCAGAACCAAGGCTCAGTCAGGTTCCCGGGGCACAGTATTCCACAATCTAAACAGATGTCACATGCCCAGTCCCCAGGGTTCCAGAATCCACCGGTATCATGTTCCCAGGCCACAGGGTTCCAGAATCAATCCTCAGTTATGTTCCCAGGCTACAGGGTTCCAGAATAAAACCTCAGTCATGTTCCCAGTCCACAGGGTTTCAGAACCAAGGCTCAGTCAGGTTCCCGGGGCACAGTATTCCACAATCTAAACAGATGTCATGTTCCCAGGCCACAGTTTTCCAGAATCACGCCTCAGTCATGTTCCCAGGCCACAGGGATCCAGAATCAAACGTCAGTCATGTTGCCAGGCCACAGGTTTCTGCCATCAAACCTCAGTCACGTTCCCGGGCCACAGGGTTCCGGAATCAAGCCTCAGTCATTTTGCCAGGCCAGAGTGTTCCACCATCAAACCTCAGTCATGATCCCAGGCCACATGTTTCCACAATGAAACCTCAGTCATTTTCTCAGGCCAAAGGTTTCCAGAATCAAACCTCAGTCATATTCCCAGGACACATGGTTCCAGAATCAAACCTGAGTCATGTTCGCAGGCCACAGGTTTCAACAATCAAACATCACTCATGTTCCCAGGACACAGGTGTCCAGAATCAAACCTCAGTCATGTACCCAGGGAACAGGCTTCCAGCAACAAACCTTTGTCATATTCCCAGGACACAGGGTTCCAGAATCAAACCTCAGTCTTGTTCCCAGGACAGAAGTTTCCAGAATCAACCCGATATCATGTTTCCTGGCCACAGTCTTCCAGTATCAAACCTCAGTCATGTTGCCAGGCCACAGGGTTCCACCATCAATCCTCACTCATGTTCCCAGGCCACAGGGTTCCAGAATCAAACCGTTCCCATGTTCCCAGGCCACAGGGTTCCAGAATCCACCGATGTCATGTTAAAGGCCACAGGGTTCCAGAATCAAACCGTTCTCATGTTCCCGGGCCACAGGGTTCCAGAATCAAGCCTCAGTCATTTTGCCAGGCCAGTGTTCCACCATCAAACCTCAGTCATGATCCCAGGCCACATGTTTCCACAATGAAACCTCAGTCATTTTCCCAGGCCAAAGGTTTCCAAAATCAAACCTCAGTCATGTACCCAGGACACATGGTTCCAGAATCAAACCTGAGTCATGTTCGCGGGCCACAGGTTTCAACCATCAAACCTCAGTCATGTTCCCAGGACACAGGTGTCCAGAATCAAACCTCAGTCATGTTCCCAGGACACAAGTTTCCAGAATCAACCAGATATCATGCTTCCTGGCCACAGTCTTCCAGAATCAAACCTTAGTCATGTTGCCAAGCCACAGGTTTCCACCATCAAACCTCAGACATGTTCCCAGGCCACAGGGTTCTAGAATCCACCGATGTCATGTTCCCAGGCCACAGGGTTCGAGAATCAATCCTCAGTTATGTTTCCAGGCTACAGGGTTCTAGAATAAAACCTCAGTCATGTTCCCAATCCACAGGGTTCCAGAACCAAGGCTCAGTCAGGTTCCCGGGGCACAGTATTCCACAATCTAAACAGATGTCACATGCCCAGTCCCCAGGGTTCCAGAATCCACCGGTATCATGTTCCCAGGACACAGGGTTCCAGAATCAATCCTCAGTTATGTTCCCAGGCTACAGGGTTCCAGAATAAAACCTCAGTCATGTTCCCAGTCCACAGGGTTTCAGAACCAAGGCTCAGTCAGGTTCCCGGGGCACAGTATTCCACAATCTAAACAGATGTCATGTTCCCAGGCCACAGTTTTCCAGAATCACGCCTCAGTCATGTTCCCAGGCCACAGGGATCCAGAATCAAACGTCAGTCATGTTGCCAGGCCACAGGTTTCTGCCATCAAACCTCAGTCACGTTCCCGGGCCACAGGGTTCCGGAATCAAGCCTCAGTCATTTTGCCAGGCCAGAGTGTTCCACCATCAAACCTCAGTCATGATCCCAGGCCACATGTTTCCACAATGAAACCTCAGTCATTTTCCCAGGCCAAAGGTTTCCAAAATCAAACCTCAGTCATGTTCCCAGGACACATGGTTCCAGAATCAAACCTGAGTCATGTTCGCGGGCCACAGGTTTCAACCATCAAACCTCAGTCATGTTCCCAGGACACAGGTGTCCAGAATCAAACCTCAGTCATGTTCCCAGGGCACAGGCTTCCAGAAACAAACCTCAGTCATGTTCCCAGGACACAAGTTTCCAGAATCAACCAGATATCATGCTTCCTGGCCACAGTCTTCCAGAATCAAACCTTAGTCATGTTGCCAAGCCACAGGTTTCCACCATCAAACCTCAGACATGTTCCCAGGCCACAGGGTTCTAGAATCCACCGATGTCATGTTCCCAGGCCACAGGGTTCGAGAATCAATCCTCAGTTATGTTTCCCGGCTACAGGGTTCTAGAATAAATCCTCAGTCATGTTCCCAATCCACAGGGTTCCAGAACCAAGGCTCAGTTAGGTTCCCGGGCCACAGTATTCCACAATCTAAACAGATGTCACATGCCCAGTCCCCAGGGTTCCAGAATCCACCGGTATCATGTTCCCAGGCCACAGGGTTCCAGAATCAATCCTCAGTTATGTTCCCAGGCTACAGGGTTCCAGAATAAAACCTCAGTCATGTTCCCAGTCCACAGGGTTTCAGAACCAAGGCTCAGTCAGGTTCCCGGGGCACAGTATTCCACAATCTAAACAGATGTCATGTTCCCAGGCCACAGTTTTCCAGAATCACGCCTCAGTCATGTTCCCAGGCCAGAGGGATCCAGAATCAAACGTCAGTCATGTTGCCAGGCCACAGGTTTCTGCCATCAAACCTCAGTCACGTTCCCGGGCCACAGGGTTCCTGAATCAAGCCTCAGTCATTTTGCCAGGCCAGAGTGTTCCACCATCAAACCTCAGTCATGATCCCAGGCCACATGTTTCCACAATGAAACCTCAGTCATTTTCTCAGGCCAAAGTTTTCCAGAATCAAACCTCAGTCATATTCCCAGGACACATGGTTCCAGAATCAAACCTGAGTCATGTTCGCAGGCCACAGGTTTCAACAATCAAACATCACTCATGTTCCCAGCACACAGGTGTCCAGAATCAAACCTCAGTCATGTACCCAGGGAACAGGCTTCCAGCAACAAACCTTTGTCATATTCCCAGGACACAGGGTTCCAGAATCAAACCTCAGTCTTGTTCCCAGGACAGAAGTTTCCAGAATCAACCCGATATCATGTTTCCTGGCCACAGTCTTCCAGTATCAAACCTCAGTCATGTTGCCAGGCCACAGGGTTCCACCATCAATCCTCACTCATGTTCCCAGGCCACAGGGTTCCAGAATCAAACCGTTCCCATGTTCGCAGGCCACAGGGTTCCAGAATCCACCGATGTCATGTTAAAGGCCACAGGGTTCCAGAATCAAACCGTTCTCATGTTCCCGGGCCACAGGGTTCCAGAATCAAGCCTCAGTCATTTTGCCAGGCCAGTGTTCCACCATCAAACCTCAGTCATGATCCCAGGCCACATGTTTCCACAATGAAACCTCAGTCATTTTCCCAGGCCAAAGGTTTCTAAAATCAAACCTCAGTCATGTACCCAGGACACATGGTTCCAGAATCAAACCTGAGTCATGTTCGCGGGCCACAGGTTTCAACCATCAAACCTCAGTCATGTTCCCAGGACACAGGTGTCCAGAATCAAACCTCAGTCATGTTCCCAGGGCACAGGCTTCCAGAAACAAACCTCAGTCATGTTCCCAGGACACAAGTTTCCAGAATCAACCAGATATCATGCTTCCTGGCCACAGTCTTCCAGAATCAAACCTTAGTCATGTTGCCAAGCCACAGGTTTCCACCATCAAACCTCAGACATGTTCCCTGGCCACAGGGTTCTAGAATCCACCGATGTCATGTTCCCAGGCCACAGGGTTCGAGAATCAATCCTCAGTTATGTTTCCCGGCTACAGGGTTCTAGAATAAAACCTCAGTCATGTTCCCAATCCACAGGGTTCCAGAACCAAGGCTCAGTCAGGTTCCCGGGGCACAGTATTCCACAATCTAAACAGATGTCACATGCCCAGTCCCCAGGGTTCCAGAATCCACCGGTATCATGTTCCCAGGCCACAGGGTTCCAGAATCAATCCTCAGTTATGTTCCCAGGCTACAGGGTTCCAGAATAAAACCTCAGTCATGTTCCCAGTCCACAGGGTTTCAGAACCAAGGCTCAGTCAGGTTCCCGGGGCACAGTATTCCACAATCTAAACAGATGTCATGTTCCCAGGCCACAGTTTTCCAGAATCACGCCTCAGTCATGTTCCCAGGCCACAGGGATCCAGAATCAAACGTCAGTCATGTTGCCAGGCCACAGGTTTCTGCCATCAAACCTCAGTCACGTTCCCGGGCCACAGGGTTCCGGAATCAAGCCTCAGTCATTTTGCCAGGCCAGAGTGTTCCACCATCAAACCTCAGTCATGATCCCAGGCCACATGTTTCCACAATGAAACCTCAGTCATTTTCTCAGGCCAAAGGTTTCCAGAATCAAACCTCAGTCATATTCCCAGGACACATGGTTCCAGAATCAAACCTGAGTCATGTTCGCAGGCCACAGGTTTCAACAATCAAACATCACTCATGTTCCCAGGACACAGGTGTCCAGAATCAAACCTCAGTCATGTACCCAGGGAACAGGCTTCCAGCAACAAACCTTTGTCATATTCCCAGGACACAGGGTTCCAGAATCAAACCTCAGTCTTGTTCCCAGGACAGAAGTTTCCAGAATCAACCCGATATCATGTTTCCTGGCCACAGTCTTCCAGTATCAAACCTCAGTCATGTTGCCAGGCCACAGGGTTCCACCATCAATCCTCACTCATGTTCCCAGGCCACAGGGTTCCAGAATCAAACCGTTCCCATGTTCCCAGGCCACAGGGTTCCAGAATCCACCGATGTCATGTTAAAGGCCACAGGGTTCCAGAATCAAACCGTTCTCATGTTCCCGGGCCACAGGGTTCCAGAATCAAGCCTCAGTCATTTTGCCAGGCCAGTGTTCCACCATCAAACCTCAGTCATGATCCCAGGCCACATGTTTCCACAATGAAACCTCAGTCATTTTCCCAGGCCAAAGGTTTCCAAAATCAAACCTCAGTCATGTTCCCAGGACACATGGTTCCAGAATCAAACCTGAGTCATGTTCGCGGGCCACAGGTTTCAACCATCAAACCTCAGTCATGTTCCCAGGACACAGGTGTCCAGAATCAAACCTCAGTCATGTTCCCAGGGCACAGGCTTCCAGAAACAAACCTCAGTCATGTTCCCAGGACACAAGTTTCCAGAATCAACCAGATATCATGCTTCCTGGCCACAGTCTTCCAGAATCAAACCTTAGTCATGTTGCCAAGCCACAGGTTTCCACCATCAAACCTCAGACATGTTCCCAGGCCACAGGGTTCTAGAATCCACCGATGTCATGTTCCCAGGCCACAGGGTTCGAGAATCAATCCTCAGTTATGTTTCCAGGCTACAGGGTTCTAGAATAAAACCTCAGTCATGTTCCCAATCCACAGGGTTCCAGAACCAAGGCTCAGTCAGGTTCCCGGGGCACAGTATTCCACAATCTAAACAGATGTCACATGCCCAGTCCCCAGGGTTCCAGAATCCACCGGTATCATGTTCCCAGGACACAGGGTTCCAGAATCAATCCTCAGTTATGTTCCCAGGCTACAGGGTTCCAGAATAAAACCTCAGTCATGTTCCCAGTCCACAGGGTTTCAGAACCAAGGCTCAGTCAGGTTCCCGGGGCACAGTATTCCACAATCTAAACAGATGTCATGTTCCCAGGCCACAGTTTTCCAGAATCACGCCTCAGTCATGTTCCCAGGCCACAGGGATCCAGAATCAAACGTCAGTCATGTTGCCAGGCCACAGGTTTCTGCCATCAAACCTCAGTCACGTTCCCGGGCCACAGGGTTCCGGAATCAAGCCTCAGTCATTTTGCCAGGCCAGAGTGTTCCACCATCAAACCTCAGTCATGATCCCAGGCCACATGTTTCCACAATGAAACCTCAGTCATTTTCTCAGGCCAAAGGTTTCCAGAATCAAACCTCAGTCATATTCCCAGGACACATGGTTCCAGAATCAAACCTGAGTCATGTTCGCAGGCCACAGGTTTCAACAATCAAACATCACTCATGGTCCCAGGACACAGGTGTCCAGAATCAAACCTCAGTCATGTACCCAGGGAACAGGCTTCCAGCAACAAACCTTTGTCATATTCCCAAGACACAGGGTTCCAGAATCAAACCTCAGGCTTGTTCCCAGGACAGAAGTTTCCAGAATCAACCCGATATCATGTTTCCTGGCCACAGTCTTCCAGTATCAAACCTCAGTCATGTTGCCAGGCCACAGGGTTCCACCATCAATCCTCACTCATGTTCCCAGGCCACAGGGTTCCAGAATCAAACCGTTCCCATGTTCCCAGGCCACAGGGTTCCAGAATCCACCGATGTCATGTTAAAGGCCACAGGGTTCCAGAATCAAACCGTTCTCATGTTCCCGGGCCACAGGGTTCCAGAATCAAGCCTCAGTCATTTTGCCAGGCCAGTGTTCCACCATCAAACCTCAGTCATGATCCCAGGCCACATGTTTCCACAATGAAACCTCAGTCATTTTCCCAGGCCAAAGGTTTCCAAAATCAAACCTCAGTCATGTTCCCAGGACACATGGTTCCAGAATCAAACCTGAGTCATGTTCGCGGGCCACAGGTTTCAACCATCAAACCTCAGTCATGTTCCCAGGACACAGGTGTCCAGAATCAAACCTCAGTCATGTTCCCAGGGCACAGGCTTCCAGAAACAAACCTCAGTCATGTTCCCAGGACACAAGTTTCCAGAATCAACCAGATATCATGCTTCCTGGCCACAGTCTTCCAGAATCAAACCTTAGTCATGTTGCCAAGCCACAGGTCTCCACCATCAAACCTCAGACATGTTCCCAGGCCACAGGGTTCTAGAATCCACCGATGTCATGTTCCCAGGCCACAGGGTTCGAGAATCAATCCTCAGTTATGTTTCCAGGCTACAGGGTTCTAGAATAAAACCTCAATCATGTTCCCAATCCACAGGGTTCCAGAACCAAGGCTCAGTCAGGTTCCCGGGGCACAGTATTCCACAATCTAAACAGATGTCACATGCCCAGTCCCCAGGGTTCCAGAATCCACCGGTATCATGTTCCCAGGCCACAGGGTTCCAGAATCAATCCTCAGTTATGTTCCCAGGCTACAGGGTTCCAGAATAAAACCTCAGTCATGTTCCCAGTCCACAGGGTTTCAGAACCAAGGCTCAGTCAGGTTCCCGGGGCACAGTATTCCACAATCTAAACAGATGTCATGTTCCCAGGCCACAGTTTTCCAGAATCACGCCTCAGTCATGTTCCCAGGCCACAGGGATCCAGAATCAAACGTCAGTCATGTTGCCAGGCCACAGGTTTCTGCCATCAAACCTCAGTCACGTTCCCGGGCCACAGGGTTCCTGAATCAAGCCTCAGTCATTTTGCCAGGCCAGAGTGTTCCACCATCAAACCTCAGTCATGATCCCAGGCCACATGTTTCCACAATGAAACCTCAGTCATTTTCTCAGGCCAAAGTTTTCCAGAATCAAACCTCAGTCATATTCCCAGGACACATGGTTCCAGAATCAAACCTGAGTCATGTTCGCAGGCCACAGGTTTCAACAATCAAACATCACTCATGTTCCCAGGACACAGGTGTCCTGAATCAAACCTCAGTCATGTACCCAGGGAACAGGCTTCCAGCAACAAACCTTTGTCATATTCCCAGGACACAGGGTTCCAGAATCAAACCTCAGTCTTGTTCCCAGGACAGAAGTTTCCAGAATCAACCCGATATCATGTTTCCTGGCCACAGTCTTCCAGTATCAAACCTCAGTCATGTTGCCAGGCCACAGGGTTCCACCATCAATCCTCACTCATGTTCCCAGGCCACAGGGTTCCAGAATCCACCGATGTCATGTTAAAGGCCACAGGGTTCCAGAATCAAACCGTTCTCATGTTCCCGGGCCACAGCGTTCCAGAATCAAGCCTCAGTCATTTTGCCAGGCCAGAGTGTTCCACCATCAAACCTCAGTCATGATCCCAGGCCACATGTTTCCACAATGAAACCTCAGTCATTTTCCCAGGCCAAAGGTTTCCAAAATCAAACCTCAGTCATGTTCCCAGGACACATGGTTCCAGAATCAAACCTGAGTCATGTTCGCGGGCCACAGGTTTCAACCATCAAACCTCAGTCATGTTCCCAGGACACAGGTGTCCAGAATCAAACCTCAGTCATGTTCCCAGGGCACAGGCTTCCAGAAACAAACCTCAGTCATGTTCCCAGGACACAAGTTTCCAGAATCAACCAGATATCATGTTTCCTGGCCACAGTCTTCCAGTATCAAACCTCAGTCATGTTGCCAGGCCACAGGGTTCCACCATCAATCCTCACTCATGTTCCCAGGCCACAGCGTTCCAGAATCAAACCGTTCCCATGTTCCCAGGCCACAGGGTTCCAGAATCCACCGATGTCATGTTAAAGGCCACAGGGTTCCAGAATCAAACCGTTCTCATGTTCCCGGGCCACAGGGTTCCAGAATCAAGCCTCAGTCATTTTGCCAGGCCAGTGTTCCACCATCAAACCTCAGTCATGATCCCAGGCCACATGTTTCCACAATGAAACCTCAGTCATTTTCCCAGGCCAAAGGTTTCCAAAATCAAACCTCAGTCATGTACCCAGGACACATGGTTCCAGAATCAAACCTGAGTCATGTTCGCGGGCCACAGGTTTCAACCATCAAACCTCAGTCATGTTCCCAGGACACAGGTGTCCAGAATCAAACCTCAGTCATGTTCCCAGGACACAAGTTTCCAGAATCAACCAGATATCATGCTTCCTGGCCACAGTCTTCCAGAATCAAACCTTAGTCATGTTGCCAAGCCACAGGTTTCCACCATCAAACCTCAGACATGTTCCCAGGCCACAGGGTTCTAGAATCCACCGATGTCATGTTCCCAGGCCACAGGGTTCGAGAATCAATCCTCAGTTATGTTTCCAGGCTACAGGGTTCTAGAATAAAACCTCAGTCATGTTCCCAATCCACAGGGTTCCAGAACCAAGGCTCAGTCAGGTTCCCGGGGCACAGTATTCCACAATCTAAACAGATGTCACATGCCCAGTCCCCAGGGTTCCAGAATCCACCGGTATCATGTTCCCAGGACACAGGGTTCCAGAATCAATCCTCAGTTATGTTCCCAGGCTACAGGGTTCCAGAATAAAACCTCAGTCATGTTCCCAGTCCACAGGGTTTCAGAACCAAGGCTCAGTCAGGTTCCCGGGGCACAGTATTCCACAATCTAAACAGATGTCATGTTCCCAGGCCACAGTTTTCCAGAATCACGCCTCAGTCATGTTCCCAGGCCACAGGGATCCAGAATCAAACGTCAGTCATGTTGCCAGGCCACAGGTTTCTGCCATCAAACCTCAGTCACGTTCCCGGGCCACAGGGTTCCGGAATCAAGCCTCAGTCATTTTGCCAGGCCAGAGTGTTCCACCATCAAACCTCAGTCATGATCCCAGGCCACATGTTTCCACAATGAAACCTCAGTCATTTTCTCAGGCCAAAGGTTTCCAGAATCAAACCTCAGTCATATTCCCAGGACACATGGTTCCAGAATCAAACCTGAGTCATGTTCGCAGGCCACAGGTTTCAACAATCAAACATCACTCATGGTCCCAGGACACAGGTGTCCAGAATCAAACCTCAGTCATGTACCCAGGGAACAGGCTTCCAGCAACAAACCTTTGTCATATTCCCAAGACACAGGGTTCCAGAATCAAACCTCAGGCTTGTTCCCAGGACAGAAGTTTCCAGAATCAACCCGATATCATGTTTCCTGGCCACAGTCTTCCAGTATCAAACCTCAGTCATGTTGCCAGGCCACAGGGTTCCACCATCAATCCTCACTCATGTTCCCAGGCCACAGGGTTCCAGAATCAAACCGTTCCCATGTTCCCAGGCCACAGGGTTCCAGAATCCACCGATGTCATGTTAAAGGCCACAGGGTTCCAGAATCAAACCGTTCTCATGTTCCCGGGCCACAGGGTTCCAGAATCAAGCCTCAGTCATTTTGCCAGGCCAGTGTTCCACCATCAAACCTCAGTCATGATCCCAGGCCACATGTTTCCACAATGAAACCTCAGTCATTTTCCCAGGCCAAAGGTTTCCAAAATCAAACCTCAGTCATGTTCCCAGGACACATGGTTCCAGAATCAAACCTGAGTCATGTTCGCGGGCCACAGGTTTCAACCATCAAACCTCAGTCATGTTCCCAGGACACAGGTGTCCAGAATCAAACCTCAGTCATGTTCCCAGGGCACAGGCTTCCAGAAACAAACCTCAGTCATGTTCCCAGGACACAAGTTTCCAGAATCAACCAGATATCATGCTTCCTGGCCACAGTCTTCCAGAATCAAACCTTAGTCATGTTGCCAAGCCACAGGTCTCCACCATCAAACCTCAGACATGTTCCCAGGCCACAGGGTTCTAGAATCCACCGATGTCATGTTCCCAGGCCACAGGGTTCGAGAATCAATCCTCAGTTATGTTTCCAGGCTACAGGGTTCTAGAATAAAACCTCAATCATGTTCCCAATCCACAGGGTTCCAGAACCAAGGCTCAGTCAGGTTCCCGGGGCACAGTATTCCACAATCTAAACAGATGTCACATGCCCAGTCCCCAGGGTTCCAGAATCCACCGGTATCATGTTCCCAGGCCACAGGGTTCCAGAATCAATCCTCAGTTATGTTCCCAGGCTACAGGGTTCCAGAATAAAACCTCAGTCATGTTCCCAGTCCACAGGGTTTCAGAACCAAGGCTCAGTCAGGTTCCCGGGGCACAGTATTCCACAATCTAAACAGATGTCATGTTCCCAGGCCACAGTTTTCCAGAATCACGCCTCAGTCATGTTCCCAGGCCACAGGGATCCAGAATCAAACGTCAGTCATGTTGCCAGGCCACAGGTTTCTGCCATCAAACCTCAGTCACGTTCCCGGGCCACAGGGTTCCGGAATCAAGCCTCAGTCATTTTGCCAGGCCAGAGTGTTCCACCATCAAACCTCAGTCATGATCCCAGGCCACATGTTTCCACAATGAAACCTCAGTCATTTTCTCAGGCCAAAGGTTTCCAGAATCAAACCTCAGTCATATTCCCAGGACACATGGTTCCAGAATCAAACCTGAGTCATGTTCGCAGGCCACAGGTTTCAACAATCAAACATCACTCATGTTCCCAGGACACAGGTGTCCTGAATCAAACCTCAGTCATGTACCCAGGGAACAGGCTTCCAGCAACAAACCTTTGTCATATTCCCAGGACACAGGGTTCCAGAATCAAACCTCAGTCTTGTTCCCAGGACAGAAGTTTCCAGAATCAACCCGATATCATGTTTCCTGGCCACAGTCTTCCAGTATCAAACCTCAGTCATGTTGCCAGGCCACAGGGTTCCACCATCAATCCTCACTCATGTTCCCAGGCCACAGGGTTCCAGAATCAAACCGTTCCCATGTTCCCAGGCCACAGGGTTCCAGAATCCACCGATGTCATGTTAAAGGCCACAGGGTTCCAGAATCAAACCGTTCTCATGTTCCCGGGCCACAGGGTTCCAGAATCAAGCCTCAGTCATTTTGCCAGGCCAGAGTGTTCCACCATCAAACCTCAGTCATGATCCCAGGCCACATGTTTCCACAATGAAACCTCAGTCATTTTCCCAGGCCAAAGGTTTCCAAAATCAAACCTCAGTCATGTTCCCAGGACACATGGTTCCAGAATCAAACCTGAGTCATGTTCGCGGGCCACAGGTTTCAACCATCAAACCTCAGTCATGTTCCCAGGACACAGGTGTCCAGAATCAAACCTCAGTCATGTTCCCAGGGCACAGGCTTCCAGAAACAAACCTCAGTCATGTTCCCAGGACACAAGTTTCCAGAATCAACCAGATATCATGCTTCCTGGCCACAGTCTTCCAGAATCAAACCTTAGTCATGTTGCCAAGCCACAGGTCTCCACCATCAAACCTCAGACATGTTCCCAGGCCACAGGGTTCTAGAATCCACCGATGTCATGTTCCCAGGCCACAGGGTTCGAGAATCAATCCTCAGTTATGTTTCCCGGCTACAGGGTTCTAGAATAAAACCTCAGTCATATTCCCAATCCACAGGGTTCCAGAACCAAGGCTCAGTCAGGTTCCCGGGGCACAGTATTCCACAATCTAAACAGATGTCACATGCCCAGTCCCCAGGGTTCCAGAATCCACCGGTATCATGTTCCCAGGCCACAGGGTTCCAGAATCAATCCTCAGTTATGTTCCCAGGCTACAGGGTTCCAGAATAAAACCTCAGTCATGTTCCCAGTCCACAGGGTTTCAGAACCAAGGCTCAGTCAGGTTCCCGGGGCAAAGTATTCCACAATCTAAACAGATGTCATGTTCCCAGGCCACAGTTTTCCAGAATCACGCCTCAGTCATGTTCCCAGGCCACAGGGATCCAGAATCAAACGTCAGTCATGTTGCCAGGCCACAGGTTTCTGCCATCAAACCTCAGTCACGTTCCCGGGCCACAGGGTTCCTGAATCAAGCCTCAGTCATTTTGCCAGGCCAGAGTGTTCCACCATCAAACCTCAGTCATGATCCCAGGCCACATGTTTCCACAATGAAACCTCAGTCATTTTCTCAGGCCAAAGGTTTCCAGAATCAAACCTCAGTCATATTCCCAGGACACATGGTTCCAGAATCAAACCTGAGTCATGTTCGCAGGCCACAGGTTTCAACAATCAAACATCACTCATGTTCCCAGGACACAGGTGTCCTGAATCAAACCTCAGTCATGTACCCAGGGAACAGGCTTCCAGCAACAAACCTTTGTCATATTCCCAGGACACAGGGTTCCAGAATCAAACCTCAGTCTTGTTCCCAGGACAGAAGTTTCCAGAATCAACCCGATATCATGTTTCCTGGCCACAGTCTTCCAGTATCAAACCTCAGTCATGTTGCCAGGCCACAGGGTTCCACCATCAATCCTCACTCATGTTCCCAGGCCACAGGGTTCCAGAATCCACCGATGTCATGTTAAAGGCCACAGGGTTCCAGAATCAAACCGTTCTCATGTTCCCGGGCCACAGCGTTCCAGAATCAAGCCTCAGTCATTTTGCCAGGCCAGAGTGTTCCACCATCAAACCTCAGTCATGATCCCAGGCCACATGTTTCCACAATGAAACCTCAGTCATTTTCCCAGGCCAAAGGTTTCCAAAATCAAACCTCAGTCATGTTCCCAGGACACATGGTTCCAGAATCAAACCTGAGTCATGTTCGCGGTCCACAGGTTTCAACCATCAAACCTCAGTCATGTTCCCAGGACACAGGTGTCCAGAATCAAACCTCAGTCATGTTCCCAGGGCACAAGCTTCCAGAAATAAACCTCAGTCATGTTCCCAGGACACAAGTTTCCAGAATCAACCAGATATCATGCTTCCTGGCCACAGTCTTCCAGAATCAAACCTTAGTCATGTTGCCAAGCCACAGGTTTCCACCATCAAACCTCAGACATGTTCCCAGGCCACAGGGTTCTAGAATCCACCGATGTCATGTTCCCAGGCCACAGGGTTCGAGAATCAATCCTCAGTTATGTTTCCAGGCTACAGGGTTCTAGAATAAAACCTCAGTCATGTTCCCAATCCACAGGGTTCCAGAACCAAGGCTCAGTCAGGTTCCCGGGGCACAGTATTCCACAATCTAAACAGATGTCACATGCCCAGTCCCCAGGGTTCCAGAATCCACCGGTATCATGTTCCCAGGACACAGGGTTCCAGAATCAATCCTCAGTTATGTTCCCAGGCTACAGGGTTCCAGAATAAAACCTCAGTCATGTTCCCAGTCCACAGGGTTTCAGAACCAAGGCTCAGTCAGGTTCCCGGGGCACAGTATTCCACAATCTAAACAGATGTCATGTTCCCAGGCCACAGTTTTCCAGAATCACGCCTCAGTCATGTTCCCAGGCCACAGGGATCCAGAATCAAACGTCAGTCATGTTGCCAGGCCACAGGTTTCTGCCATCAAACCTCAGTCACGTTCCCGGGCCACAGGGTTCCGGAATCAAGCCTCAGTCATTTTGCCAGGCCAGAGTGTTCCACCATCAAACCTCAGTCATGATCCCAGGCCACATGTTTCCACAATGAAACCTCAGTCATTTTCTCAGGCCAAAGGTTTCCAGAATCAAACCTCAGTCATATTCCCAGGACACATGGTTCCAGAATCAAACCTGAGTCATGTTCGCAGGCCACAGGTTTCAACAATCAAACATCACTCATGGTCCCAGGACACAGGTGTCCAGAATCAAACCTCAGTCATGTACCCAGGGAACAGGCTTCCAGCAACAAACCTTTGTCATATTCCCAAGACACAGGGTTCCAGAATCAAACCTCAGGCTTGTTCCCAGGACAGAAGTTTCCAGAATCAACCCGATATCATGTTTCCTGGCCACAGTCTTCCAGTATCAAACCTCAGTCATGTTGCCAGGCCACAGGGTTCCACCATCAATCCTCACTCATGTTCCCAGGCCACAGGGTTCCAGAATCAAACCGTTCCCATGTTCCCAGGCCACAGGGTTCCAGAATCCACCGATGTCATGTTAAAGGCCACAGGGTTCCAGAATCAAACCGTTCTCATGTTCCCGGGCCACAGGGTTCCAGAATCAAGCCTCAGTCATTTTGCCAGGCCAGAGTGTTCCACCATCAAACCTCAGTCATGATCCCAGGCCACATGTTTCCACAATGAAACCTCAGTCATTTTCCCAGGCCAAAGGTTTCCAAAATCAAACCTCAGTCATGTTCCCAGGACACATGGTTCCAGAATCAAACCTGAGTCATGTTCGCGGGCCACAGGTTTCAACCATCAAACCTCAGTCATGTTCCCAGGACACAGGTGTCCAGAATCAAACCTCAGTCATGTTCCCAGGGCACAGGCTTCCAGAAACAAACCTCAGTCATGTTCCCAGGACACAAGTTTCCAGAATCAACCAGATATCATGCTTCCTGGCCACAGTCTTCCAGAATCAAACCTTAGTCATGTTGCCAAGCCACAGGTCTCCACCATCAAACCTCAGACATGTTCCCAGGCCACAGGGTTCTAGAATCCACCGATGTCATGTTCCCAGGCCACAGGGTTCGAGAATCAATCCTCAGTTATGTTTCCAGGCTACAGGGTTCTAGAATAAAACCTCAGTCATGTTCCCAATCCACAGGGTTCCAGAACCAAGGCTCAGTCAGGTTCCCGGGGCACAGTATTCCACAATCTAAACAGATGTCACATGCCCAGTCCCCAGGGTTCCAGAATCCACCGGTATCATGTTCCCAGGCCACAGGGTTCCAGAATCAATCCTCAGTTATGTACCCAGGCTACAGGGTTCCAGAATAAAACCTCAGTCATGTTCCCAGTCCACAGGGTTTCAGAACCAAGGCTCAGTCAGGTTCCCGGGGCACAGTATTCCACAATCTAAACAGATGTCATGTTCCCAGGCCACAGTTTTCCAGAATCACGCCTCAGTCATGTTCCCAGGCCACAGGGATCCAGAATCAAACGTCAGTCATGTTGCCAGGCCACAGGTTTCTGCCATCAAACCTCAGTCACGTTCCCGGGCCACAGGGTTCCTGAATCAAGCCTCAGTCATTTTGCCAGGCCAGAGTGTTCCACCATCAAACCTCAGTCATGATCCCAGGCCACATGTTTCCACAATGAAACCTCAGTCATTTTCTCAGGCCAAAGTTTTCCAGAATCAAACCTCAGTCATATTCCCAGGACACATGGTTCCAGAATCAAACCTGAGTCATGTTCGCAGGCCACAGGTTTCAACAATCAAACATCACTCATGTTCCCAGGACACAGGTGTCCTGAATCAAACCTCAGTCATGTACCCAGGGAACAGGCTTCCAGCAACAAACCTTTGTCATATTCCCAGGACACAGGGTTCCAGAATCAAACCTCAGTCTTGTTCCCAGGACAGAAGTTTCCAGAATCAACCCGATATCATGTTTCCTGGCCACAGTCTTCCAGTATCAAACCTCAGTCATGTTGCCAGGCCACAGGGTTCCACCATCAATCCTCACTCATGTTCCCAGGCCACAGGGTTCCAGAATCCACCGATGTCATGTTAAAGGCCACAGGGTTCCAGAATCAAACCGTTCTCATGTTCCCGGGCCACAGCGTTCCAGAATCAAGCCTCAGTCATTTTGCCAGGCCAGAGTGTTCCACCATCAAACCTCAGTCATGATCCCAGGCCACATGTTTCCACAATGAAACCTCAGTCATTTTCCCAGGCCAAAGGTTTCCAAAATCAAACCTCAGTCATGTTCCCAGGACACATGGTTCCAGAATCAAACCTGAGTCATGTTCGCGGGCCACAGGTTTCAACCATCAAACCTCAGTCATGTTCCCAGGACACAGGTGTCCAGAATCAAACCTCAGTCATGTTCCCAGGGCACAGGCTTCCAGAAACAAACCTCAGTCATGTTCCCAGGACACAAGTTTCCAGAATCAACCAGATATCATGCTTCCTGGCCACAGTCTTCCAGAATCAAACCTTAGTCATGTTGCCAAGCCACAGGTCTCCACCATCAAACCTCAGACATGTTCCCAGGCCACAGGGTTCTAGAATCCACCGATGTCATGTTCCCAGGCCACAGGGTTCGAGAATCAATCCTCAGTTATTTTTCCAGGCTACAGGGTTCTAGAATAAAACCTCAGTCATGTTCCCAATCCACAGGGTTCCAGAACCAAGGCTCAGTCAGGTTCCCGGGGCACAGTATTCCACAATCTAAACAGATGTCACATGCCCAGTCCCCAGGGTTCCAGAATCCACCGGTATCATGTTCCCAGGCCACAGGGTTCCAGAATCAATCCTCAGTTATGTTCCCAGGCTACAGGGTTCCAGAATAAAACCTCAGTCATGTTCCCAGTCCACAGGGTTTCAGAACCAAGGCTCAGTCAGGATCCCGGGGCACAGTATTCCACAATCTAAACAGATGTCATGTTCCCAGGCCACAGTTTTCCAGAATCACGCCTCAGTCATGTTCCCAGGCCACAGGGATCCAGAATCAAACGTCAGTCATGTTGCCAGGCCACAGGTTTCTGCCATCAAACCTCAGTCACGTTCCCGGGCCACAGGGTTCCTGAATCAAGCCTCAGTCATTTTGCCAGGCCAGAGTGTTCCACCATCAAACCTCAGTCATGATCCCAGGCCACATGTTTCCACAATGAAACCTCAGTCATTTTCTCAGGCCAAAGTTTTCCAGAATCAAACCTCAGGCATATTCCCAGGACACATGGTTCCAGAATCAAACCTGAGTCATGTTCGCAGGCCACAGGTTTCAACAATCAAACATCACTCATGTTCCCAGGACACAGGTGTCCTGAATCAAACCTCAGTCATGTACCCAGGGAACAGGCTTCCAGCAACAAACCTTTGTCATATTCCCAGGACACAGGGTTCCAGAATCAAACCTCAGTCTTGTTCCCAGGACAGAAGTTTCCAGAATCAACCCGATATCATGTTTCCTGGCCACAGTCTTCCAGTATCAAACCTCAGTCATGTTGCCAGGCCACAGGGTTCCACCATCAATCCTCACTCATGTTCCCAGGCCACAGGGTTCCAGAATCCACCGATGTCATGTTAAAGGCCACAGGGTTCCAGAATCAAACCGTTCTCATGTTCCCGGGCCACAGCGTTCCAGAATCAAGCCTCAGTCATTTTGCCAGGCCAGAGTGTTCCATCATCAAACCTCAGTCATGATCCCAGGCCACATGTTTCCACAATGAAACCTCAGTCATTTTCCCAGGCCAAAGGTTTCCAAAATCAAACCTCAGTCATGTTCCCAGGACACATGGTTCCAGAATCAAACCTGAGTCATGTTCGCGGTCCACAGGTTTCAACCATCAAACCTCAGTCATGTTCCCAGGACACAGGTGTCCAGAATCAAACCTCAGTCATGTTCCCAGGGCACAGGCTTCCAGAAACAAACCTCAGTCATGTTCCCAGGACACAAGTTTCCAGAATCAACCAGATATCATGCTTCCTGGCCACAGTCTTCCAGAATCAAACCTTAGTCATGTTGCCAAGCCACAGGTCTCCACCATCAAACCTCAGAGATGTTCCCAGGCCACAGGGTTCCAGAATCAATCCTCAGTTATGTTCCCAGGCTACAGGGTTCCAGAATAAACCTCAGTCATGTTCCCAGTCCACAGGGTTTCAGAACCAAGGCTCAGTCAGGTTCCCGGGGCACAGTATTCCACAATCTAAACAGATGTCATGTTCCCAGGCCACAGTTTTCCAGAATCACGCCTCAGTCATGTTCCCAGGCCACAGGGATCCAGAATCAAACGTCAGTCATGTTGCCAGGCCACAGGTTTCTGCCATCAAACCTCAGTCACGTTCCCGGGCCACAGGGTTCCTGAATCAAGCCTCAGTCATTTTGCCAGGCCAGAGTGTTCCACCATCAAACCTCAGTCATGATCCCAGGCCACATGTTTCCACAATGAAACCTCAGTTATTTTCTCAGGCCAAAGGTTTCCAGAATCAAACCTCAGTCATATTCCCAGGACACATGGTTCCAGAATCAAACCTGAGTCATGTTCGCAGGCCACAGGTTTCAACAATCAAACATCACTCTTGGTCCCAGGACACAGGTGTCCAGAATCAAACCTCAGTCACGTACCCAGGGAACAGGCTTCCAGCAACAAACCTTTGTCATATTCCCAGGACACAGGGTTCCAGAATCAAACCTCAGTCTTGTTCCCAGGACAGAAGTTTCCAGAATCAACCCGATATCATGTTTCCTGGCCACAGTCTTCCAGTATCAAACCTCAGTCATGTTGCCAGGCCACAGGGTTCCACCATCAATCCTCACTCATGTTCCCAGGCCACAGGGGTCCAGAATCAAACCGTTCCCATGTTCCCAGGCCACTGGGTTCCAGAATCCACCGATGTCATGTTAAAGGCCACAGGGTTCCAGAATCAAACCGTTCTCATGTTCCCGGGCCACAGGGTTCCAGAATCAAGCCTCAGTCATTTTGCCAGGCCAGAGTGTTCCACCATCAAACCTCAGTCATGATCCCAGGCCACATGTTTCCACAATGAAACCTCAGTCATTTTCCCAGGCCAAAGGTTTCCAAAATCAAACCTCAGTCATGTTCCCAGGACACATGGTTCCAGAATCAAACCTGAGTCATGTTCGCGGGCCACAGGTTTCAACCATCAAACCTCAGTCATGTTCCCAGGACACAGGTGTCCAGAATCAAACCTCAGTCATGTTCCCAGGGCACAGGCTTCCAGAAACAAACCTCAGTCATGTTCCCAGGACACAAGTTTCCAGAATCAACCAGATATCATGCTTCCTGGCCACAGTCTTCCAGAATCAAACCTTAGTCATGTTGCCAAGCCACAGGTTTCCACCATCAAACCTCAGACATGTTCCCAGGCCACAGGGTTCTAGAATCCACCGATGTCATGTTCCCAGGCCACAGGGTTCGAGAATCAATCCTCAGTTATTTTTCCAGGCTACAGGGTTCTAGAATAAAACCTCAGTCATGTTCCCAATCCACAGGGTTCCAGAACCAAGGCTCAGTCAGGTTCCCGGGGCACAGTATTCCACAATCTAAACAGATGTCACATGCCCAGTCCCCAGGGTTCCAGAATCCACCGGTATCATGTTCCCAGGCCACAGGGTTCCAGAATCAATCCTCAGTTATGTTCCCAGGCTACAGGGTTCCAGAATAAAACCTCAGTCATGTTCCCAGTCCACAGGGTTTCAGAACCAAGGCTCAGTCAGGTTCCCGGGGCACAGTATTCCACAATCTAAACAGATGTCATGTTCCCAGGCCACAGTTTTCCAGAATCACGCCTCAGTCATGTTCCCAGGCCACAGGGATCCAGAATCAAACGTCAGTCATGTTGCCAGGCCACAGGTTTCTGCCATCAAACCTCAGTCACGTTCCCGGGCCACAGGGTTCCAGAATCAATCCTCAGTTATGTTCCCAGGCTACAGGGTTCCAGAATAAACCTCAGTCATGTTCCCAGTCCACAGGGTTTCAGAACCAAGGCTCAGTCAGGTTCCCGGGGCACAGTATTCCACAATCTAAACAGATGTCATGTTCCCAGGCCACAGTTTTCCAGAATCACGCCTCAGTCATGTTCCCAGGCCACAGGGATCCAGAATCAAACGTCAGTCATGTTGCCAGGCCACAGGTTTCTGCCATCAAACCTCAGTCACGTTCCCGGGCCACAGGGTTCCTGAATCAAGCCTCAGTCATTTTGCCAGGCCAGAGTGTTCCACCATCAAACCTCAGTCATGATCCCAGGCCACATGTTTCCACAATGAAACCTCAGTTATTTTCTCAGGCCAAAGGTTTCCAGAATCAAACCTCAGTCATATTCCCAGGACACATGGTTCCAGAATCAAACCTGAGTCATGTTCGCAGGCCACAGGTTTCAACAATCAAACATCACTCTTGGTCCCAGGACACAGGTGTCCATAATCAAACCTCAGTCATGTACCCAGGGAAGAGGCTTCCAGCAACAAACCTTTGTCATATTCCCAGGACACAGGGTTCCAGAATCAAACCTCAGTCTTGTTCCCAGGACAGAAGTTTCCAGAATCAACCCGATATCATGTTTCCTGGCCACAGTCTTCCAGTATCAAACCTCAGTCATGTTGCCAGGCCACAGGGTTCCACCATCAATCCTCACTCATGTTCCCAGGCCACAGGGTTCCAGAATCAAACCGTTCCCATGTTCCCAGGCCACAGGGTTCCAGAATCCACCGATGTCATGTTAAAGGCCACAGGGTTCCAGAATCAAACCGTTCTCATGTTCCCGGGCCACAGGGTTCCAGAATCAAGCCTCAGTCATTTTGCCAGGCCAGAGTGTTCCACCATCAAACCTCAGTCATGATCCCAGGCCACATGTTTCCACAATGAAACCTCAGTCATTTTCCCAGGCCAAAGGTTTCCAAAATCAAACCTCAGTCATGTTCCCAGGACACATGGTTCCAGAATCAAACCTGAGTCATGTTCGCAGGCCACAGGTTTCAACCATCAAACCTCAGTCATGTTCCCAGGACACAGGTGTCCAGAAACAAACCTCAGTCATGTTCCCAGGGCATAGGCTTCCAGAAACAAACCTCAGTCATGTTCCCAGGACACAAGTTTCCAGAATCAACCAGATATCATGCTTCCTGGCCACAGTCTTCCAGAATCAAACCTTAGTCATGTTGCCAAGCCACAGGTCTCCACCATCAAACCTCAGACATGTTCCCAGGCCACAGGGTTCTAGAATCCACCGATGTCATGTTCCCAGGCCACAGGGATCGAGAATCAATCCTCAGTTATGTTTCCAGGCTACAGGGTTCTAGAAAAAACCTCAGTCATGTTCCCAATCCACAGGGTTCCAGAACCAAGGCTCAGTCAGGTTCCCGGGGCACAGTATTCCACAATCTAAACAGATGTCACATGCCCAGTCCCCAGGGTTCCAGAATCCACCGGTATCATGTTCCCAGGCCACAGGGTTCCAGAATCAATCCTCAGTTATGTTCCCAGGCTACAGGGTTCCAGAATAAAACCTCAGTCATGTTCCCAGTCCACAGGGTTTCAGAACCAAGGCTCAGTCAGGTTCCCGGGGCACAGTATTCCACAATCTAAACAGATGTCATGTTCCCAGGCCACAGTTTTCCAGAATCACGCCTCAGTCATGTTCCCAGGCCACAGGGATCCAGAATCAAACGTCAGTCATGTTGCCAGGCCACAGGTTTCTGCCATCAAACCTCAGTCACGTTCCCGGGCCACAGGGTTCCTGAATCAAGCCTCAGTCATTTTGCCAGGCCAGAGTGTTCCACCATCAAACCTCAGTCATGATCCCAGGCCACATGTTTCCACAATGAAACCTCAGTCATTTTCTCAGGCCAAAGGTTTCCAGAATCAAACCTCAGTCATATTCCCAGGACACATGGTTCCAGAATCAAACCTGAGTCATGTTCGCAGGCCACAGGTTTCAACAATCAAACATCACTCATGTTCCCAGGACACAGGTGTCCTGAATCAAACCTCAGTCATGTACCCAGGGAACAGGCTTCCAGCAACAAACCTTTGTCATATTCCCAGGACACAGGGTTCCAGAATCAAACCTCAGTCTTGTTCCCAGGACAGAAGTTTCCAGAATCAACCCGATATCATGTTTCCTGGCCACAGTCTTCCAGTATCAAACCTCAGTCATGTTGCCAGGCCACAGGGTTCCACCATCAATCCTCACTCATGTTCCCAGGCCACAGGGTTCCAGAATCCACCGATGTCATGTTAAAGGCCACAGGGTTCCAGAATCAAACCGTTCTCATGTTCCCGGGCCACAGCGTTCCAGAATCAAGCCTCAGTCATTTTGCCAGGCCAGAGTGTTCCACCATCAAACCTCAGTCATGATCCCAGGCCACATGTTTCCACAATGAAACCTCAGTCATTTTCCCAGGCCAAAGGTTTCCAAAATCAAACCTCAGTCATGTTCCCAGGACACATGGTTCCAGAATCAAACCTGAGTCATGTTCGCGGGCCACAGGTTTCAACCATCAAACCTCAGTCATGTTCCCAGGACACAGGTGTCCAGAATCAAACCTCAGTCATGTTCCCAGGGCACAGGCTTCCAGAAACAAACCTCAGTCATGTTCCCAGGACACAAGTTTCCAGAATCAACCAGATATCATGCTTCCTGGCCACAGTCTTCCAGAATCAAACCTTAGTCATGTTGCCAAGCCACAGGTCTCCACCATCAAACCTCAGACATGTTCCCAGGCCACAGGGTTCTAGAATCCACCGATGTCATGTTCCCAGGCCACAGGGTTCGAGAATCAATCCTCAGTTATTTTTCCAGGCTACAGGGTTCTAGAATAAAACCTCAGTCATGTTCCCAATCCACAGGGTTCCAGAACCAAGGCTCAGTCAGGTTCCCGGGGCACAGTATTCCACAATCTAAACAGATGTCACATGCCCAGTCCCCAGGGTTCCAGAATCCACCGGTATCATGTTCCCAGGCCACAGGGTTCCAGAATCAATCCTCAGTTATGTTCCCAGGCTACAGGGTTCCAGAATAAAACCTCAGTCATGTTCCCAGTCCACAGGGTTTCAGAACCAAGGCTCAGTCAGGATCCCGGGGCACAGTATTCCACAATCTAAACAGATGTCATGTTCCCAGGCCACAGTTTTCCAGAATCACGCCTCAGTCATGTTCCCAGGCCACAGGGATCCAGAATCAAACGTCAGTCATGTTGCCAGGCCACAGGTTTCTGCCATCAAACCTCAGTCACGTTCCCGGGCCACAGGGTTCCTGAATCAAGCCTCAGTCATTTTGCCAGGCCAGAGTGTTCCACCATCAAACCTCAGTCATGATCCCAGGCCACATGTTTCCACAATGAAACCTCAGTCATTTTCTCAGGCCAAAGTTTTCCAGAATCAAACCTCAGGCATATTCCCAGGACACATGGTTCCAGAATCAAACCTGAGTCATGTTCGCAGGCCACAGGTTTCAACAATCAAACATCACTCATGTTCCCAGGACACAGGTGTCCTGAATCAAACCTCAGTCATGTACCCAGGGAACAGGCTTCCAGCAACAAACCTTTGTCATATTCCCAGGACACAGGGTTCCAGAATCAAACCTCAGTCTTGTTCCCAGGACAGAAGTTTCCAGAATCAACCCGATATCATGTTTCCTGGCCACAGTCTTCCAGTATCAAACCTCAGTCATGTTGCCAGGCCACAGGGTTCCACCATCAATCCTCACTCATGTTCCCAGGCCACAGGGTTCCAGAATCCACCGATGTCATGTTAAAGGCCACAGGGTTCCAGAATCAAACCGTTCTCATGTTCCCGGGCCACAGCGTTCCAGAATCAAGCCTCAGTCATTTTGCCAGGCCAGAGTGTTCCATCATCAAACCTCAGTCATGATCCCAGGCCACATGTTTCCACAATGAAACCTCAGTCATTTTCCCAGGCCAAAGGTTTCCAAAATCAAACCTCAGTCATGTTCCCAGGACACATGGTTCCAGAATCAAACCTGAGTCATGTTCGCGGTCCACAGGTTTCAACCATCAAACCTCAGTCATGTTCCCAGGACACAGGTGTCCAGAATCAAACCTCAGTCATGTTCCCAGGGCACAGGCTTCCAGAAACAAACCTCAGTCATGTTCCCAGGACACAAGTTTCCAGAATCAACCAGATATCATGCTTCCTGGCCACAGTCTTCCAGAATCAAACCTTAGTCATGTTGCCAAGCCACAGGTCTCCACCATCAAACCTCAGAGATGTTCCCAGGCCACAGGGTTCCAGAATCAATCCTCAGTTATGTTCCCAGGCTACAGGGTTCCAGAATAAACCTCAGTCATGTTCCCAGTCCACAGGGTTTCAGAACCAAGGCTCAGTCAGGTTCCCGGGGCACAGTATTCCACAATCTAAACAGATGTCATGTTCCCAGGCCACAGTTTTCCAGAATCACGCCTCAGTCATGTTCCCAGGCCACAGGGATCCAGAATCAAACGTCAGTCATGTTGCCAGGCCACAGGTTTCTGCCATCAAACCTCAGTCACGTTCCCGGGCCACAGGGTTCCTGAATCAAGCCTCAGTCATTTTGCCAGGCCAGAGTGTTCCACCATCAAACCTCAGTCATGATCCCAGGCCACATGTTTCCACAATGAAACCTCAGTTATTTTCTCAGGCCAAAGGTTTCCAGAATCAAACCTCAGTCATATTCCCAGGACACATGGTTCCAGAATCAAACCTGAGTCATGTTCGCAGGCCACAGGTTTCAACAATCAAACATCACTCTTGGTCCCAGGACACAGGTGTCCAGAATCAAACCTCAGTCACGTACCCAGGGAACAGGCTTCCAGCAACAAACCTTTGTCATATTCCCAGGACACAGGGTTCCAGAATCAAACCTCAGTCTTGTTCCCAGGACAGAAGTTTCCAGAATCAACCCGATATCATGTTTCCTGGCCACAGTCTTCCAGTATCAAACCTCAGTCATGTTGCCAGGCCACAGGGTTCCACCATCAATCCTCACTCATGTTCCCAGGCCACAGGGGTCCAGAATCAAACCGTTCCCATGTTCCCAGGCCACTGGGTTCCAGAATCCACCGATGTCATGTTAAAGGCCACAGGGTTCCAGAATCAAACCGTTCTCATGTTCCCGGGCCACAGGGTTCCAGAATCAAGCCTCAGTCATTTTGCCAGGCCAGAGTGTTCCACCATCAAACCTCAGTCATGATCCCAGGCCACATGTTTCCACAATGAAACCTCAGTCATTTTCCCAGGCCAAAGGTTTCCAAAATCAAACCTCAGTCATGTTCCCAGGACACATGGTTCCAGAATCAAACCTGAGTCATGTTCGCGGGCCACAGGTTTCAACCATCAAACCTCAGTCATGTTCCCAGGACACAGGTGTCCAGAATCAAACCTCAGTCATGTTCCCAGGGCACAGGCTTCCAGAAACAAACCTCAGTCATGTTCCCAGGACACAAGTTTCCAGAATCAACCAGATATCATGCTTCCTGGCCACAGTCTTCCAGAATCAAACCTTAGTCATGTTGCCAAGCCACAGGTTTCCACCATCAAACCTCAGACATGTTCCCAGGCCACAGGGTTCTAGAATCCACCGATGTCATGTTCCCAGGCCACAGGGTTCGAGAATCAATCCTCAGTTATTTTTCCAGGCTACAGGGTTCTAGAATAAAACCTCAGTCATGTTCCCAATCCACAGGGTTCCAGAACCAAGGCTCAGTCAGGTTCCCGGGGCACAGTATTCCACAATCTAAACAGATGTCACATGCCCAGTCCCCAGGGTTCCAGAATCCACCGGTATCATGTTCCCAGGCCACAGGGTTCCAGAATCAATCCTCAGTTATGTTCCCAGGCTACAGGGTTCCAGAATAAAACCTCAGTCATGTTCCCAGTCCACAGGGTTTCAGAACCAAGGCTCAGTCAGGTTCCCGGGGCACAGTATTCCACAATCTAAACAGATGTCATGTTCCCAGGCCACAGTTTTCCAGAATCACGCCTCAGTCATGTTCCCAGGCCACAGGGATCCAGAATCAAACGTCAGTCATGTTGCCAGGCCACAGGTTTCTGCCATCAAACCTCAGTCACGTTCCCGGGCCACAGGGTTCCAGAATCAATCCTCAGTTATGTTCCCAGGCTACAGGGTTCCAGAATAAACCTCAGTCATGTTCCCAGTCCACAGGGTTTCAGAACCAAGGCTCAGTCAGGTTCCCGGGGCACAGTATTCCACAATCTAAACAGATGTCATGTTCCCAGGCCACAGTTTTCCAGAATCACGCCTCAGTCATGTTCCCAGGCCACAGGGATCCAGAATCAAACGTCAGTCATGTTGCCAGGCCACAGGTTTCTGCCATCAAACCTCAGTCACGTTCCCGGGCCACAGGGTTCCTGAATCAAGCCTCAGTCATTTTGCCAGGCCAGAGTGTTCCACCATCAAACCTCAGTCATGATCCCAGGCCACATGTTTCCACAATGAAACCTCAGTTATTTTCTCAGGCCAAAGGTTTCCAGAATCAAACCTCAGTCATATTCCCAGGACACATGGTTCCAGAATCAAACCTGAGTCATGTTCGCAGGCCACAGGTTTCAACAATCAAACATCACTCTTGGTCCCAGGACACAGGTGTCCATAATCAAACCTCAGTCATGTACCCAGGGAAGAGGCTTCCAGCAACAAACCTTTGTCATATTCCCAGGACACAGGGTTCCAGAATCAAACCTCAGTCTTGTTCCCAGGACAGAAGTTTCCAGAATCAACCCGATATCATGTTTCCTGGCCACAGTCTTCCAGTATCAAACCTCAGTCATGTTGCCAGGCCACAGGGTTCCACCATCAATCCTCACTCATGTTCCCAGGCCACAGGGTTCCAGAATCAAACCGTTCCCATGTTCCCAGGCCACAGGGTTCCAGAATCCACCGATGTCATGTTAAAGGCCACAGGGTTCCAGAATCAAACCGTTCTCATGTTCCCGGGCCACAGGGTTCCAGAATCAAGCCTCAGTCATTTTGCCAGGCCAGAGTGTTCCACCATCAAACCTCAGTCATGATCCCAGGCCACATGTTTCCACAATGAAACCTCAGTCATTTTCCCAGGCCAAAGGTTTCCAAAATCAAACCTCAGTCATGTTCCCAGGACACATGGTTCCAGAATCAAACCTGAGTCATGTTCGCAGGCCACAGGTTTCAACCATCAAACCTCAGTCATGTTCCCAGGACACAGGTGTCCAGAAACAAACCTCAGTCATGTTCCCAGGGCATAGGCTTCCAGAAACAAACCTCAGTCATGTTCCCAGGACACAAGTTTCCAGAATCAACCAGATATCATGCTTCCTGGCCACAGTCTTCCAGAATCAAACCTTAGTCATGTTGCCAAGCCACAGGTCTCCACCATCAAACCTCAGACATGTTCCCAGGCCACAGGGTTCTAGAATCCACCGATGTCATGTTCCCAGGCCACAGGGATCGAGAATCAATCCTCAGTTATGTTTCCAGGCTACAGGGTTCTAGAAAAAACCTCAGTCATGTTCCCAATCCACAGGGTTCCAGAACCAAGGCTCAGTCAGGTTCCCGGGGCACAGTATTCCACAATCTAAACAGATGTCACATGCCCAGTCCCCAGGGTTCCAGAATCCACCGGTATCATGTTCCCAGGCCACAGGGTTCCAGAATCAATCCTCAGTTATGTTCCCAGGCTACAGGGTTCCAGAATAAAACCTCAGTCATGTTCCCAGTCCACAGGGTTTCAGAACCAAGGCTCAGTCAGGTTCCCGGGGCACAGTATTCCACAATCTAAACAGATGTCATGTTCCCAGGCCACAGTTTTCCAGAATCACGCCTCAGTCATGTTCCCAGGCCACAGGGATCCAGAATCAAACGTCAGTCATGTTGCCAGGCCACAGGTTTCTGCCATCAAACCTCAGTCACGTTCCCGGGCCACAGGGTTCCTGAATCAAGCCTCAGTCATTTTGCCAGGCCAGAGTGTTCCACCATCAAACCTCAGTCATGATCCCAGGCCACATGTTTCCACAATGAAACCTCAGTCATTTTCTCAGGCCAAAGGTTTCCAGAATCAAACCTCAGTCATATTCCCAGGACACATGGTTCCAGAATCAAACCTGAGTCATGTTCGCAGGCCACAGGTTTCAACAATCAAACATCACTCATGTTCCCAGGACACAGGTGTCCTGAATCAAACCTCAGTCATGTACCCAGGGAACAGGCTTCCAGCAACAAACCTTTGTCATATTCCCAGGACACAGGGTTCCAGAATCAAACCTCAGTCTTGTTCCCAGGACAGAAGTTTCCAGAATCAACCCGATATCATGTTTCCTGGCCACAGTCTTCCAGTATCAAACCTCAGTCATGTTGCCAGGCCACAGGGTTCCACCATCAATCCTCACTCATGTTCCCAGGCCACAGGGTTCCAGAATCAAACCGTTCCCATGTTCCCAGGCCACAGGGTTCCAGAATCCACCGATGTCATGTTAAAGGCCACAGGGTTCCAGAATCAAACCGTTCTGATGTTCCCGGGCCACAGGGTTCCAGAATCAAGCCTCAGTCATTTTGCCAGGCCAGAGTGTTCCACCATCAAACCTCAGTCATGATCCCAGGCCACATGTTTCCACAATGAAACCTCAGTCATTTTCCCAGGCCAAAGGTTTCCAGAATCAAACCTCAGTCATATTCCCAAGACACATGGTTCCAGAATCAAACCTGAGTCATGTTCGCGGGCCACAGGTTTCAACCATCAAACCTCAGTCATGTTCCCAGGACACAGGTGTCCAGAATCAAACCTCAGTCATGTTCCCAGGGCACAGGCTTCCAGAAACAAACCTCAGTCATGTTCCCAGGACACAAGTTTCCAGAATCAACCAGATATCATGCTTCCTGGCCACAGTCTTCCAGAATCAAACCTTAGTCATGTTGCCAAGCCACAGGTTTCCACCATCAAACCTCAGACATGTTCCCAGGCCACAGGGTTCTAGAATCCACCGATGTCATGTTCCCAGGCCACAGGGTTCGAGAATCAATCCTCAGTTATGTTTCCAGGCTACAGGGTTCTAGAATAAAACCTCAGTCATGTTCCCAATCCACAGGGTTCCAGAACCAAGGCTCAGTCAGGTTCCCGGGGCACAGTATTCCACAATCTAAACAGATGTCATATGCCCAGTCCCCAGGGTTCCAGAATCCACCGGTATCATGTTCCCAGGACACAGGGTTCCAGAATCAATCCTCAGTTATGTTCCCAGGCTACAGGGTTCCAGAATAAAACCTCAGTCATGTTCCCAGTCCACAGGGTTTCAGAACCAAGGCTCAGTCAGGTTCCCGGGGCACAGTATTCCACAATCTAAACAGATGTCATGTTCCCAGGCCACAGTTTTCCAGAATCACACCTCAGTCATGTTCCCAGGCCACAGGGATCCAGAATCAAACGTCAGTCATGTTGCCAGGCCACAGGTTTCTGCCATCAAACCTCAGTCACGTTCCCGGGCCACAGGGTTCCGGAATCAAGCCTCAGTCATTTTGCCAGGCCAGAGTGTTCCACCATCAAACCTCAGTCATGATCCCAGGCCACATGTTTCCACAATGAAACCTCAGTCATTTTCTCAGGCCAAAGGTTTCCAGAATCAAACCTCAGTCATATTCCCAGGACACATGGTTCCAGAATCAAACCTGAGTCATGTTCGCAGGCCACAGGTTTCAACAATCAAACATCACTCATGGTCCCAGGACACAGGTGTCCAGAATCAAACCTCAGTCATGTACCCAGGGAACAGGTTTCCAGCAACAAACCTTTGTCATATTCCCAAGACACAGGGTTCCAGAATCAAACCTCAGTCTTGTTCCCAGGACAGAAGTTTCCAGAATCAACCCGATATCATGTTCCCTGGCCACAGTCTTCCAGTATCAAACCTCAGTCATGTTGCCAGGCCACAGGGTTCCACCATCAATCCTCACTCATGTTCCCAGGCCACAGGGTTCCAGAATCAAACCGTTCCCATGTTCCCAGGCCACAGGGTTCCAGAATCCACCGATGTCATGTTAAAGGCCACAGGGTTCCAGAATCAAACCGTTCTCATGTTCCCGGGCCACAGGGTTCCAGAATCAAGCCTCAGTCATTTTGCCAGGCCAGAGTGTTCCACCATCAAACCTCAGTCATGATCCCAGGCCACATGTTTCCACAATGAAACCTCAGTCATTTTCTCAGGCCAAAGGTTTCCAGAATCAAACCTCAGTCATATTCCCAGGACACATGGTTCCAGAATCAAACCTGAGTCATGTTCGCAGGCCACAGGTTTCAACAATCAAACATCACTCATGTTCCCAGGACACAGGTGTCCTGAATCAAACCTCAGTCATGTACCCAGGGAACAGGCTTCCAGCAACAAACCTTTGTCATATTCCCAGGACACAGGGTTCCAGAATCAAACCTCAGTCTTGTTCCCAGGACAGAAGTTTCCAGAATCAACCCGATATCATGATTCCTGGCCACAGTCTTCCAGTATCAAACCTCAGTCATGTTGCCAGGCCACAGGGTTCCTCCATCAATCCTCACTCATGTTCCCAGGCCACAGGGTTCCAGAATCCACCGATGTCATGTTAAAGGCCACAGGGTTCCAGAATCAACCCGTTCTCATGTTCCCGGGACACAGGGTTCCAGAATCAAGCCTCAGTCATTTTGCCAGGCCAGAGTGTTCCACCATCAAACCTCAGTCATGATCCCAGGCCACATGTTTCCACAATGAAACCTCAGTCATTTTCCCAGGCCAAAGGTTTCCAAAATCAAACCTCAGTCATGTTCCCAGGACACATGGTTCCAGAATCAAACCTGAGTCATGTTCGCGGGCCACAGGTTTCAACCATCAAACCTCAGTCATGTTCCCAGGACACAGGTGTCCAGAATCAAACCTCAGTCATGTTCCCAGGGCACAGGCTTCCAGAAACAAACCTCAGTCATGTTCCCAGGACACAAGTTTCCAGAATCAACCAGATATCATGCTTCCTGGCCACAGTCTTACAGAATCAAACCTTAGTCATGTTGCCAAGCCACAGGTTTCCACCATCAAACCTCACACATGTTCCCAGGCCACAGGGTTCTAGAATCCACCGATGTCATGTTCCCAGGCCACAGGGTTCGAGAATCAATCCTCAGTTATGTTTCCCGGCTACAGGGTTCTAGAATAAAACCTCAGTCATGTTCCCAATCCACAGGGTTCCAGAACCAAGGCTCAGTTAGGTTCCCGGGCCACAGTATTCCTCAATCTAAACAGATGTCACATGCCCAGTCCCCAGGGTTCCAGAATCCACCGGTATCATGTTCCCAGGCCACAGGGTTCCAGAATCAATCCTCAGTTATGTTCCCAGGCTACAGGGTTCCAGAATAAAACCTCAGTCATGTTCCCAGTCCACAGGGTTTCAGAACCAAGGCTCAGTCAGGTTCCCGGGGCACAGTATTCCACAATCTAAACAGATGTCATGTTCCCAGGCCACAGTTTTCCAGAATCACGCCTCAGTCATGTTCCCAGGCCAGAGGGATCCAGAATCAAACGTCAGTCATGTTGCCAGGCCACAGGTTTCTGCCATCAAACCTCAGTCACGTTCCCGGGCCACAGGGTTCCTGAATCAAGCCTCAGTCATTTTGCCAGGCCAGAGTGTTCCACCATCAAACCTCAGTCATGATCCCAGGCCACATGTTTCCACAATGAAACCTCAGTCATTTTCTCAGGCCAAAGTTTTCCAGAATCAAACCTCAGTCATATTCCCAGGACACATGGTTCCAGAATCAAACCTGAGTCATGTTCGCAGGCCACAGGTTTCAACAATCAAACATCACTCATGTTCCCAGCACACAGGTGTCCAGAATCAAACCTCAGTCATGTACCCAGGGAACAGGCTTCCAGCAACAAACCTTTGTCATATTCCCAGGACACAGGGTTCCAGAATCAAACCTCAGTCTTGTTCCCAGGACAGAAGTTTCCAGAATCAACCCGATATCATGTTTCCTGGCCACAGTCTTCCAGTATCAAACCTCAGTCATGTTGCCAGGCCACAGGGTTCCACCATCAATCCTCACTCATGTTCCCAGGCCACAGGGTTCCAGAATCAAACCGTTCCCATGTTCGCAGGCCACAGGGTTCCAGAATCCACCGATGTCATGTTAAAGGCCACAGGGTTCCAGAATCAAACCGTTCTCATGTTCCCGGGCCACAGGGTTCCAGAATCAAGCCTCAGTCATTTTGCCAGGCCAGTGTTCCACCATCAAACCTCAGTCATGATCCCAGGCCACATGTTTCCACAATGAAACCTCAGTCATTTTCCCAGGCCAAAGGTTTCTAAAATCAAACCTCAGTCATGTACCCAGGACACATGGTTCCAGAATCAAACCTGAGTCATGTTCGCGGGCCACAGGTTTCAACCATCAAACCTCAGTCATGTTCCCAGGACACAGGTGTCCAGAATCAATCCTCAGTCATGTTCCCAGGGCACAGGCTTCCAGAAACAAACCTCAGTCATGTTCCCAGGACACAAGTTTCCAGAATCAACCAGATATCATGCTTCCTGGCCACAGTCTTCCAGAATCAAACCTTAGTCATGTTGCCAAGCCACAGGTTTCCACCATCAAACCTCAGACATGTTCCCAGGCCACAGGGTTCTAGAATCCACCGATGTCATGTTCCCAGGCCACAGGGTTCGAGAATCAATCCTCAGTTATGTTTCCCGGCTACAGGGTTCTAGAATAAAACCTCAGTCATGTTCCCAATCCACAGGGTTCCAGAACCAAGGCTCAGTCAGGTTCCCGGGGCACAGTATTCCACAATCTAAACAGATGTCACATGCCCAGTCCCCAGGGTTCCAGAATCCACCGGTATCATGTTCCCAGGCCACAGGGTTCCAGAATCAATCCTCAGTTATGTTCCCAGGCTACAGGGTTCCAGAATAAAACCTCAGTCATGTTCCCAGTCCACAGGGTTTCAGAACCAAGGCTCAGTCAGGTTCCCGGGGCACAGTATTCCACAATCTAAACAGATGTCATGTTCCCAGGCCACAGTTTTCCAGAATCACACCTCAGTCATGTTCCCAGGCCACAGGGATCCAGAATCAAACGTCAGTCATGTTGCCAGGCCACAGGTTTCTGCCATCAAACCTCAGTCACGTTCCCGGGCCACAGGGTTCCGGAATCAAGCCTCAGTCATTTTGCCAGGCCAGAGTGTTCCACCATCAAACCTCAGTCATGATCCCAGGCCACATGTTTCCACAATGAAACCTCAGTCATTTTCTCAGGCCAAAGGTTTCCAGAATCAAACCTCAGTCATATTCCCAGGACACATGGTTCCAGAATCAAACCTGAGTCATGTTCGCAGGCCACAGGTTTCAACAATCAAACATCACTCATGGTCCCAGGACACAGGTGTCCAGAATCAAACCTCAGTCATGTACCCAGGGAACAGGCTTCCAGCAACAAACCTTTGTCATATTCCCAGGACACAGGGTTCCAGAATCAAACCTCAGTCTTGTTCCCAGGACAGAAGTTTCCAGAATCAACCCGATATCATGTTTCCTGGCCACAGTCTTCCAGTATCAAACCTCAGTCATGTTGCCAGGCCACAGGGTTCCACCATCAATCCTCACTCATGTTCCCAGGCCACAGGGTTCCAGAATCAAACCGTTCCCATGTTCCCAGGCCACAGGGTTCCAGAATCCACCGATGTCATGTTAAAGGCCACAGGGTTCCAGAATCAAACCGTTCTCATGTTCCCGGGCCACAGGGTTCCAGAATCAAGCCTCAGTCATTTTGCCAGGCCAGTGTTCCACCATCAAACCTCAGTCATGATCCCAGGCCACATGTTTCCACAATGAAACCTCAGTCATTTTCCCAGGCCAAAGGTTTCCAAAATCAAACCTCAGTCATGTTCCCAGGACACATGGTTCCAGAATCAAACCTGAGTCATGTTCGCGGGCCACAGGTTTCAACCATCAAACCTCAGTCATGTTCCCAGGACACAGGTGTCCAGAATCAAACCTCAGTCATGTTCCCAGGGCACAGGCTTCCAGAAACAAACCTCAGTCATGTTCCCAGGACACAAGTTTCCAGAATCAACCAGATATCATGCTTCCTGGCCACAGTCTTCCAGAATCAAACCTTAGTCATGCTGCCAAGCCACAGGTCTCCACCATCAAACCTCAGACATGTTCCCAGGCCACAGGGTTCTAGAATCCACCGATGTCATGTTCCCAGGCCACAGGGTTCGAGAATCAATCCTCAGTTATGTTTCCCGGCTACAGGGTTCTAGAATAAAACCTCAGTCATGTTCCCAATCCACAGGGTTCCAGAACCAAGGCTCAGTCAGGTTCCCGGGGCACAGTATTCCACAATCTAAACAGATGTCACATGCCCAGTCCCCAGGGTTCCAGAATCCACCGGTATCATGTTCCCAGGCCACAGGGTTCCAGAATCAATCCTCAGTTATGTTCCCAGGCTACAGGGTTCCAGAATAAAACCTCAGTCATGTTCCCAGTCCACAGGGTTTCAGAACCAAGGCTCAGTCAGGTTCCCGGGGCACAGTATTCCACAATCTAAACAGATGTCATGTTCCCAGGCCACAGTTTTCCAGAATCACGCCTCAGTCATGTTCCCAGGCCACAGGGATCCAGAATCAAACGTCAGTCATGTTGCCAGGCCACAGGTTTCTGCCATCAAACCTCAGTCACGTTCCCGGGCCACAGGGTTCCGGAATCAAGCCTCAGTCATTTTGCCAGGCCAGAGTGTTCCACCATCAAACCTCAGTCATGATCCCAGGCCACATGTTTCCACAATGAAACCTCAGTCATTTTCTCAGGCCAAAGGTTTCCAGAATCAAACCTCAGTCATATTCCCAGGACACATGGTTCCAGAATCAAACCTGAGTCATGTTCGCAGGCCACAGGTTTCAACAATCAAACATCACTCATGTTCCCAGGACACAGGTGTCCAGAATGAAACCTCAGTCATGTACCCAGGGAACAGGCTTCCAGCAACAAACCTTTGTCATATTCCCAGGACACAGGGTTCCAGAATCAAACCTCAGTCTTGTTCCCAGGACAGAAGTTTCCAGAATCAACCCGATATCATGTTTCCTGGCCACAGTCTTCCAGTATCAAACCTCAGTCATGTTGCCAGGCCACAGGGTTCCACCATCAATCCTCACTCATGTTCCCAGGCCACAGGGTTCCAGAATCAAACCGTTCCCATGTTCCCAGGCCACAGGGTTCCAGAATCCACCGATGTCATGTTAAAGGCCACAGGGTTCCAGAATCAAACCGTTCTCATGTTCCCGGGCCACAGGGTTCCAGAATCAAGCCTCAGTCATTTTGCCAGGCCAGTGTTCCACCATCAAACCTCAGTCATGATCCCAGGCCACATGTTTCCACAATGAAACCTCAGTCATTTTCCCAGGCCAAAGGTTTCCAAAATCAAACCTCAGTCATGTACCCAGGACACATGGTTCCAGAATCAAACCTGAGTCATGTTCGCGGGCCACAGTTTTCAACCATCAAACCTCAGTCATGTTCCCAGGACACAGGTGTCCAGAATCAAACCTCAGTCATGTTCCCAGGACACAAGTTTCCAGAATCAACCAGATATCATGCTTCCTGGCCACAGTCTTCCAGAATCAAACCTTAGTCATGTTGCCAAGCCACAGGTTTCCACCATCAAACCTCAGACATGTTCCCAGGCCACAGGGTTCTAGAATCCACCGATGTCATGTTCCCAGGCCACAGGGTTCGAGAATCAATCCTCAGTTATGTTTCCAGGCTACAGGGTTCTAGAATAAAACCTCAGTCATGTTCCCAATCCACAGGGTTCCAGAACCAAGGCTCAGTCAGGTTCCCGGGGCACAGTATTCCACAATCTAAACAGATGTCACATGCCCAGTCCCCAGGGTTCCAGAATCCACCGGTATCATGTTCCCAGGACACAGGGTTCCAGAATCAATCCTCAGTTATGTTCCCAGGCTACAGGGTTCCAGAATAAAACCTCAGTCATGTTCCCAGTCCACAGGGTTTCAGAACCAAGGCTCAGTCAGGTTCCCGGGGCACAGTATTCCACAATCTAAACAGATGTCATGTTCCCAGGCCACAGTTTTCCAGAATCACGCCTCAGTCATGTTCCCAGGCCACAGGGATCCAGAATCAAACGTCAGTCATGTTGCCAGGCCACAGGTTTCTGCCATCAAACCTCAGTCACGTTCCCGGGCCACAGGGTTCCGGAATCAAGCCTCAGTCATTTTGCCAGGCCAGAGTGTTCCACCATCAAACCTCAGTCATGATCCCAGGCCACATGTTTCCACAATGAAACCTCAGTCATTTTCCCAGGCCAAAGGTTTCCAAAATCAAACCTCAGTCATGTTCCCAGGACACATGGTTCCAGAATCAAACCTGAGTCATGTTCGCGGGCCACAGGTTTCAACCATCAAACCTCAGTCATGTTCCCAGGACACAGGTGTCCAGAATCAAACCTCAGTCATGTTCCCAGGGCACAGGCTTCCAGAAACAAACCTCAGTCATGTTCCCAGGACACAAGTTTCCAGAATCAACCAGATATCATGCTTCCTGGCCACAGTCTTCCAGAATCAAACCTTAGTCATGTTGCCAAGCCACAGGTTTCCACCATCAAACCTCAGACATGTTCCCAGGCCACAGGGTTCTAGAATCCACCGATGTCATGTTCCCAGGCCACAGGGTTCGAGAATCAATCCTCAGTTATGTTTCCCGGCTACAGGGTTCTAGAATAAATCCTCAGTCATGTTCCCAATCCACAGGGTTCCAGAACCAAGGCTCAGTTAGGTTCCCGGGCCACAGTATTCCACAATCTAAACAGATGTCACATGCCCAGTCCCCAGGGTTCCAGAATCCACCGGTATCATGTTCCCAGGCCACAGGGTTCCAGAATCAATCCTCAGTTATGTTCCCAGGCTACAGGGTTCCAGAATAAAACCTCAGTCATGTTCCCAGTCCACAGGGTTTCAGAACCAAGGCTCAGTCAGGTTCCCGGGGCACAGTATTCCACAATCTAAACAGATGTCATGTTCCCAGGCCACAGTTTTCCAGAATCACGCCTCAGTCATGTTCCCAGGCCACAGGGATCCAGAATCAAACGTCAGTCATGTTGCCAGGCCACAGGTTTCTGCCATCAAACCTCAGTCACGTTCCCGGGCCACAGGGTTCCTGAATCAAGCCTCAGTCATTTTGCCAGGCCAGAGTGTTCCACCATCAAACCTCAGTCATGATCCCAGGCCACATGTTTCCACAATGAAACCTCAGTCATTTTCTCAGGCCAAAGTTTTCCAGAATCAAACCTCAGTCATATTCCCAGAACACATGGTTCCAGAATCAAACCTGAGTCATGTTCGCAGGCCACAGGTTTCAACAATCAAACATCACTCATGTTCCCAGCACACAGGTGTCCAGAATCAAACCTCAGTCATGTACCCAGGGAACAGGCTTCCAGCAACAAACCTTTGTCATATTCCCAGGACACAGGGTTCCAGAATCAAACCTCAGTCTTGTTCCCAGGACAGAAGTTTCCAGAATCAACCCGATATCATGTTTCCTGGCCACAGTCTTCCAGTATCAAACCTCAGTCATGTTGCCAGGCCACAGGGTTCCACCATCAATCCTCACTCATGTTCCCAGGCCACAGGGTTCCAGAATCAAACCGTTCCCATGTTCGCAGGCCACAGGGTTCCAGAATCCACCGATGTCATGTTAAAGGCCACAGGGTTCCAGAATCAAACCGTTCTCATGTTCCCGGGCCACAGGGTTCCAGAATCAAGCCTCAGTCATTTTGCCAGGCCAGTGTTCCACCATCAAACCTCAGTCATGATCCCAGGCCACATGTTTCCACAATGAAACCTCAGTCATTTTCCCAGGCCAAAGGTTTCTAAAATCAAACCTCAGTCATGTACCCAGGACACATGGTTCCAGAATCAAACCTGAGTCATGTTCGCGGGCCACAGGTTTCAACCATCAAACCTCAGTCATGTTCCCAGGACACAGGTGTCCAGAATCAAACCTCAGTCATGTTCCCAGGGCACAGGCTTCCAGAAACAAACCTCAGTCATGTTCCCAGGACACAAGTTTCCAGAATCAACCAGATATCATGCTTCCTGGCCACAGTCTTCCAGAATCAAACCTTAGTCATGTTGCCAAGCCACAGGTTTCCACCATCAAACCTCAGACATGTTCCCTGGCCACAGGGTTCTAGAATCCACCGATGTCATGTTCCCAGGCCACAGGGTTCGAGAATCAATCCTCAGTTATGTTTCCCGGCTACAGGGTTCTAGAATAAAACCTCAGTCATGTTCCCAATCCACAGGGTTCCAGAACCAAGGCTCAGTCAGGTTCCCGGGGCACAGTATTCCACAATCTAAACAGATGTCACATGCCCAGTCCCCAGGGTTCCAGAATCCACCGGTATCATGTTCCCAGGCCACAGGGTTCCAGAATCAATCCTCAGTTATGTTCCCAGGCTACAGGGTTCCAGAATAAAACCTCAGTCATGTTCCCAGTCCACAGGGTTTCAGAACCAAGGCTCAGTCAGGTTCCCGGGGCACAGTATTCCACAATCTAAACAGATGTCATGTTCCCAGGCCACAGTTTTCCAGAATCACGCCTCAGTCATGTTCCCAGGCCACAGGGATCCAGAATCAAACGTCAGTCATGTTGCCAGGCCACAGGTTTCTGCCATCAAACCTCAGTCACGTTCCCGGGCCACAGGGTTCCGGAATCAAGCCTCAGTCATTTTGCCAGGCCAGAGTGTTCCACCATCAAACCTCAGTCATGATCCCAGGCCACATGTTTCCACAATGAAACCTCAGTCATTTTCTCAGGCCAAAGGTTTCCAGAATCAAACCTCAGTCATATTCCCAGGACACATGGTTCCAGAATCAAACCTGAGTCATGTTCGCAGGCCACAGGTTTCAACAATCAAACATCACTCATGTTCCCAGGACACAGGTGTCCAGAATCAAACCTCAGTCATGTACCCAGGGAACAGGCTTCCAGCAACAAACCTTTGTCATATTCCCAGGACACAGGGTTCCAGAATCAAACCTCAGTCTTGTTCCCAGGACAGAAGTTTCCAGAATCAACCCGATATCATGTTTCCTGGCCACAGTCTTCCAGTATCAAACCTCAGTCATGTTGCCAGGCCACAGGGTTCCACCATCAATCCTCACTCATGTTCCCAGGCCACAGGGTTCCAGAATCAAACCGTTCCCATGTTCCCAGGCCACAGGGTTCCAGAATCCACCGATGTCATGTTAAAGGCCACAGGGTTCCAGAATCAAACCGTTCTCATGTTCCCGGGCCACAGGGTTCCAGAATCAAGCCTCAGTCATTTTGCCAGGCCAGTGTTCCACCATCAAACCTCAGTCATGATCCCAGGCCACATGTTTCCACAATGAAACCTCAGTCATTTTCCCAGGCCAAAGGTTTCCAAAATCAAACCTCAGTCATGTACCCAGGACACATGGTTCCAGAATCAAACCTGAGTCATGTTCGCGGGCCACAGGTTTCAACCATCAAACCTCAGTCATGTTCCCAGGACACAGGTGTCCAGAATCAAACCTCAGTCATGTTCCCAGGACACAAGTTTCCAGAATCAACCAGATATCATGCTTCCTGGCCACAGTCTTCCAGAATCAAACCTTAGTCATGTTGCCAAGCCACAGGTTTCCACCATCAAACCTCAGACATGTTCCCAGGCCACAGGGTTCTAGAATCCACCGATGTCATGTTCCCAGGCCACAGGGTTCGAGAATCAATCCTCAGTTATGTTTCCAGGCTACAGGGTTCTAGAATAAAACCTCAGTCATGTTCCCAATCCACAGGGTTCCAGAACCAAGGCTCAGTCAGGTTCCCGGGGCACAGTATTCCACAATCTAAACAGATGTCACATGCCCAGTCCCCAGGGTTCCAGAATCCACCGGTATCATGTTCCCAGGACACAGGGTTCCAGAATCAATCCTCAGTTATGTTCCCAGGCTACAGGGTTCCAGAATAAAACCTCAGTCATGTTCCCAGTCCACAGGGTTTCAGAACCAAGGCTCAGTCAGGTTCCCGGGGCACAGTATTCCACAATCTAAACAGATGTCATGTTCCCAGGCCACAGTTTTCCAGAATCACGCCTCAGTCATGTTCCCAGGCCACAGGGATCCAGAATCAAACGTCAGTCATGTTGCCAGGCCACAGGTTTCTGCCATCAAACCTCAGTCACGTTCCCGGGCCACAGGGTTCCGGAATCAAGCCTCAGTCATTTTGCCAGGCCAGAGTGTTCCACCATCAAACCTCAGTCATGATCCCAGGCCACATGTTTCCACAATGAAACCTCAGTCATTTTCCCAGGCCAAAGGTTTCCAAAATCAAACCTCAGTCATGTTCCCAGGACACATGGTTCCAGAATCAAACCTGAGTCATGTTCGCGGGCCACAGGTTTCAACCATCAAACCTCAGTCATGTTCCCAGGACACAGGTGTCCAGAATCAAACCTCAGTCATGTTCCCAGGGCACAGGCTTCCAGAAACAAACCTCAGTCATGTTCCCAGGACACAAGTTTCCAGAATCAACCAGATATCATGCTTCCTGGCCACAGTCTTCCAGAATCAAACCTTAGTCATGTTGCCAAGCCACAGGTTTCCACCATCAAACCTCAGACATGTTCCCAGGCCACAGGGTTCTAGAATCCACCGATGTCATGTTCCCAGGCCACAGGGTTCGAGAATCAATCCTCAGTTATGTTTCCCGGCTACAGGGTTCTAGAATAAATCCTCAGTCATGTTCCCAATCCACAGGGTTCCAGAACCAAGGCTCAGTTAGGTTCCCGGGCCACAGTATTCCACAATCTAAACAGATGTCACATGCCCAGTCCCCAGGGTTCCAGAATCCACCGGTATCATGTTCCCAGGCCACAGGGTTCCAGAATCAATCCTCAGTTATGTTCCCAGGCTACAGGGTTCCAGAATAAAACCTCAGTCATGTTCCCAGTCCACAGGGTTTCAGAACCAAGGCTCAGTCAGGTTCCCGGGGCACAGTATTCCACAATCTAAACAGATGTCATGTTCCCAGGCCACAGTTTTCCAGAATCACGCCTCAGTCATGTTCCCAGGCCAGAGGGATCCAGAATCAAACGTCAGTCATGTTGCCAGGCCACAGGTTTCTGCCATCAAACCTCAGTCACGTTCCCGGGCCACAGGGTTCCTGAATCAAGCCTCAGTCATTTTGCCAGGCCAGAGTGTTCCACCATCAAACCTCAGTCATGATCCCAGGCCACATGTTTCCACAATGAAACCTCAGTCATTTTCTCAGGCCAAAGTTTTCCAGAATCAAACCTCAGTCATATTCCCAGGACACATGGTTCCAGAATCAAACCTGAGTCATGTTCGCAGGCCACAGGTTTCAACAATCAAACATCACTCATGTTCCCAGCACACAGGTGTCCAGAATCAAACCTCAGTCATGTACCCAGGGAACAGGCTTCCAGCAACAAACCTTTGTCATATTCCCAGGACACAGGGTTCCAGAATCAAACCTCAGTCTTGTTCCCAGGACAGAAGTTTCCAGAATCAACCCGATATCATGTTTCCTGGCCACAGTCTTCCAGTATCAAACCTCAGTCATGTTGCCAGGCCACAGGGTTCCACCATCAATCCTCACTCATGTTCCCAGGCCACAGGGTTCCAGAATCAAACCGTTCCCATGTTCGCAGGCCACAGGGTTCCAGAATCCACCGATGTCATGTTAAAGGCCACAGGGTTCCAGAATCAAACCGTTCTCATGTTCCCGGGCCACAGGGTTCCAGAATCAAGCCTCAGTCATTTTGCCAGGCCAGTGTTCCACCATCAAACCTCAGTCATGATCCCAGGCCACATGTTTCCACAATGAAACCTCAGTCATTTTCCCAGGCCAAAGGTTTCTAAAATCAAACCTCAGTCATGTACCCAGGACACATGGTTCCAGAATCAAACCTGAGTCATGTTCGCGGGCCACAGGTTTCAACCATCAAACCTCAGTCATGTTCCCAGGACACAGGTGTCCAGAATCAAACCTCAGTCATGTTCCCAGGGCACAGGCTTCCAGAAACAAACCTCAGTCATGTTCCCAGGACACAAGTTTCCAGAATCAACCAGATATCATGCTTCCTGGCCACAGTCTTCCAGAATCAAACCTTAGTCATGTTGCCAAGCCACAGGTTTCCACCATCAAACCTCAGACATGTTCCCTGGCCACAGGGTTCTAGAATCCACCGATGTCATGTTCCCAGGCCACAGGGTTCGAGAATCAATCCTCAGTTATGTTTCCCGGCTACAGGGTTCTAGAATAAAACCTCAGTCATGTTCCCAATCCACAGGGTTCCAGAACCAAGGCTCAGTCAGGTTCCCGGGGCACAGTATTCCACAATCTAAACAGATGTCACATGCCCAGTCCCCAGGGTTCCAGAATCCACCGGTATCATGTTCCCAGGCCACAGGGTTCCAGAATCAATCCTCAGTTATGTTCCCAGGCTACAGGGTTCCAGAATAAAACCTCAGTCATGTTCCCAGTCCACAGGGTTTCAGAACCAAGGCTCAGTCAGGTTCCCGGGGCACAGTATTCCACAATCTAAACAGATGTCATGTTCCCAGGCCACAGTTTTCCAGAATCACGCCTCAGTCATGTTCCCAGGCCACAGGGATCCAGAATCAAACGTCAGTCATGTTGCCAGGCCACAGGTTTCTGCCATCAAACCTCAGTCACGTTCCCGGGCCACAGGGTTCCGGAATCAAGCCTCAGTCATTTTGCCAGGCCAGAGTGTTCCACCATCAAACCTCAGTCATGATCCCAGGCCACATGTTTCCACAATGAAACCTCAGTCATTTTCTCAGGCCAAAGGTTTCCAGAATCAAACCTCAGTCATATTCCCAGGACACATGGTTCCAGAATCAAACCTGAGTCATGTTCGCAGGCCACAGGTTTCAACAATCAAACATCACTCATGTTCCCAGGACACAGGTGTCCAGAATCAAACCTCAGTCATGTACCCAGGGAACAGGCTTCCAGCAACAAACCTTTGTCATATTCCCAGGACACAGGGTTCCAGAATCAAACCTCAGTCTTGTTCCCAGGACAGAAGTTTCCAGAATCAACCCGATATCATGTTTCCTGGCCACAGTCTTCCAGTATCAAACCTCAGTCATGTTGCCAGGCCACAGGGTTCCACCATCAATCCTCACTCATGTTCCCAGGCCACAGGGTTCCAGAATCAAACCGTTCCCATGTTCCCAGGCCACAGGGTTCCAGAATCCACCGATGTCATGTTAAAGGCCACAGGGTTCCAGAATCAAACCGTTCTCATGTTCCCGGGCCACAGGGTTCCAGAATCAAGCCTCAGTCATTTTGCCAGGCCAGTGTTCCACCATCAAACCTCAGTCATGATCCCAGGCCACATGTTTCCACAATGAAACCTCAGTCATTTTCCCAGGCCAAAGGTTTCCAAAATCAAACCTCAGTCATGTTCCCAGGACACATGGTTCCAGAATCAAACCTGAGTCATGTTCGCGGGCCACAGGTTTCAACCATCAAACCTCAGTCATGTTCCCAGGACACAGGTGTCCAGAATCAAACCTCAGTCATGTTCCCAGGGCACAGGCTTCCAGAAACAAACCTCAGTCATGTTCCCAGGACACAAGTTTCCAGAATCAACCAGATATCATGCTTCCTGGCCACAGTCTTCCAGAATCAAACCTTAGTCATGCTGCCAAGCCACAGGTCTCCACCATCAAACCTCAGACATGTTCCCAGGCCACAGGGTTCTAGAATCCACCGATGTCATGTTCCCAGGCCACAGGGTTCGAGAATCAATCCTCAGTTATGTTTCCCGGCTACAGGGTTCTAGAATAAAACCTCAGTCATGTTCCCAATCCACAGGGTTCCAGAACCAAGGCTCAGTCAGGTTCCCGGGGCACAGTATTCCACAATCTAAACAGATGTCACATGCCCAGTCCCCAGGGTTCCAGAATCCACCGGTATCATGTTCCCAGGCCACAGGGTTCCAGAATCAATCCTCAGTTATGTTCCCAGGCTACAGGGTTCCAGAATAAAACCTCAGTCATGTTCCCAGTCCACAGGGTTTCAGAACCAAGGCTCAGTCAGGTTCCCGGGGCACAGTATTCCACAATCTAAACAGATGTCATGTTCCCAGGCCACAGTTTTCCAGAATCACGCCTCAGTCATGTTCCCAGGCCACAGGGATCCAGAATCAAACGTCAGTCATGTTGCCAGGCCACAGGTTTCTGCCATCAAACCTCAGTCACGTTCCCGGGCCACAGGGTTCCGGAATCAAGCCTCAGTCATTTTGCCAGGCCAGAGTGTTCCACCATCAAACCTCAGTCATGATCCCAGGCCACATGTTTCCACAATGAAACCTCAGTCATTTTCTCAGGCCAAAGGTTTCCAGAATCAAACCTCAGTCATATTCCCAGGACACATGGTTCCAGAATCAAACCTGAGTCATGTTCGCAGGCCACAGGTTTCAACAATCAAACATCACTCATGTTCCCAGGACACAGGTGTCCAGAATCAAACCTCAGTCATGTACCCAGGGAACAGGCTTCCAGCAACAAACCTTTGTCATATTCCCAGGACACAGGGTTCCAGAATCAAACCTCAGTCTTGTTCCCAGGACAGAAGTTTCCAGAATCAACCCGATATCATGTTTCCTGGCCACAGTCTTCCAGTATCAAACCTCAGTCATGTTGCCAGGCCACAGGGTTCCACCATCAATCCTCACTCATGTTCCCAGGCCACAGCGTTCCAGAATCAAACCGTTCCCATGTTCCCAGGCCACAGGGTTCCAGAATCCACCGATGTCATGTTAAAGGCCACAGGGTTCCAGAATCAAACCGTTCTCATGTTCCCGGGCCACAGGGTTCCAGAATCAAGCCTCAGTCATTTTGCCAGGCCAGTGTTCCACCATCAAACCTCAGTCATGATCCCAGGCCACATGTTTCCACAATGAAACCTCAGTCATTTTCCCAGGCCAAAGGTTTCCAAAATCAAACCTCAGTCATGTACCCAGGACACATGGTTCCAGAATCAAACCTGAGTCATGTTCGCGGGCCACAGGTTTCAACCATCAAACCTCAGTCATGTTCCCAGGACACAGGTGTCCAGAATCAAACCTCAGTCATGTTCCCAGGACACAAGTTTCCAGAATCAACCAGATATCATGCTTCCTGGCCACAGTCTTCCAGAATCAAACCTTAGTCATGTTGCCAAGCCACAGGTTTCCACCATCAAACCTCAGACATGTTCCCAGGCCACAGGGTTCTAGAATCCACCGATGTCATGTTCCCAGGCCACAGGGTTCGAGAATCAATCCTCAGTTATGTTTCCAGGCTACAGGGTTCTAGAATAAAACCTCAGTCATGTTCCCAATCCACAGGGTTCCAGAACCAAGGCTCAGTCAGGTTCCCGGGGCACAGTATTCCACAATCTAAACAGATGTCACATGCCCAGTCCCCAGGGTTCCAGAATCCACCGGTATCATGTTCCCAGGACACAGGGTTCCAGAATCAATCCTCAGTTATGTTCCCAGGCTACAGGGTTCCAGAATAAAACCTCAGTCATGTTCCCAGTCCACAGGGTTTCAGAACCAAGGCTCAGTCAGGTTCCCGGGGCACAGTATTCCACAATCTAAACAGATGTCATGTTCCCAGGCCACAGTTTTCCAGAATCACGCCTCAGTCATGTTCCCAGGCCACAGGGATCCAGAATCAAACGTCAGTCATGTTGCCAGGCCACAGGTTTCTGCCATCAAACCTCAGTCACGTTCCCGGGCCACAGGGTTCCGGAATCAAGCCTCAGTCATTTTGCCAGGCCAGAGTGTTCCACCATCAAACCTCAGTCATGATCCCAGGCCACATGTTTCCACAATGAAACCTCAGTCATTTTCTCAGGCCAAAGGTTTCCAGAATCAAACCTCAGTCATATTCCCAGGACACATGGTTCCAGAATCAAACCTGAGTCATGTTCGCAGGCCACAGGTTTCAACAATCAAACATCACTCATGGTCCCAGGACACAGGTGTCCAGAATCAAACCTCAGTCATGTACCCAGGGAACAGGCTTCCAGCAACAAACCTTTGTCATATTCCCAAGACACAGGGTTCCAGAATCAAACCTCAGGCTTGTTCCCAGGACAGAAGTTTCCAGAATCAACCCGATATCATGTTTCCTGGCCACAGTCTTCCAGTATCAAACCTCAGTCATGTTGCCAGGCCACAGGGTTCCACCATCAATCCTCACTCATGTTCCCAGGCCACAGGGTTCCAGAATCAAACCGTTCCCATGTTCCCAGGCCACAGGGTTCCAGAATCCACCGATGTCATGTTAAAGGCCACAGGGTTCCAGAATCAAACCGTTCTCATGTTCCCGGGCCACAGGGTTCCAGAATCAAGCCTCAGTCATTTTGCCAGGCCAGTGTTCCACCATCAAACCTCAGTCATGATCCCAGGCCACATGTTTCCACAATGAAACCTCAGTCATTTTCCCAGGCCAAAGGTTTCCAAAATCAAACCTCAGTCATGTTCCCAGGACACATGGTTCCAGAATCAAACCTGAGTCATGTTCGCGGGCCACAGGTTTCAACCATCAAACCTCAGTCATGTTCCCAGGACACAGGTGTCCAGAATCAAACCTCAGTCATGTTCCCAGGGCACAGGCTTCCAGAAACAAACCTCAGTCATGTTCCCAGGACACAAGTTTCCAGAATCAACCAGATATCATGCTTCCTGGCCACAGTCTTCCAGAATCAAACCTTAGTCATGTTGCCAAGCCACAGGTCTCCACCATCAAACCTCAGACATGTTCCCAGGCCACAGGGTTCTAGAATCCACCGATGTCATGTTCCCAGGCCACAGGGTTCGAGAATCAATCCTCAGTTATGTTTCCAGGCTACAGGGTTCTAGAATAAAACCTCAATCATGTTCCCAATCCACAGGGTTCCAGAACCAAGGCTCAGTCAGGTTCCCGGGGCACAGTATTCCACAATCTAAACAGATGTCACATGCCCAGTCCCCAGGGTTCCAGAATCCACCGGTATCATGTTCCCAGGCCACAGGGTTCCAGAATCAATCCTCAGTTATGTTCCCAGGCTACAGGGTTCCAGAATAAAACCTCAGTCATGTTCCCAGTCCACAGGGTTTCAGAACCAAGGCTCAGTCAGGTTCCCGGGGCACAGTATTCCACAATCTAAACAGATGTCATGTTCCCAGGCCACAGTTTTCCAGAATCACGCCTCAGTCATGTTCCCAGGCCACAGGGATCCAGAATCAAACGTCAGTCATGTTGCCAGGCCACAGGTTTCTGCCATCAAACCTCAGTCACGTTCCCGGGCCACAGGGTTCCTGAATCAAGCCTCAGTCATTTTGCCAGGCCAGAGTGTTCCACCATCAAACCTCAGTCATGATCCCAGGCCACATGTTTCCACAATGAAACCTCAGTCATTTTCTCAGGCCAAAGTTTTCCAGAATCAAACCTCAGTCATATTCCCAGGACACATGGTTCCAGAATCAAACCTGAGTCATGTTCGCAGGCCACAGGTTTCAACAATCAAACATCACTCATGTTCCCAGGACACAGGTGTCCTGAATCAAACCTCAGTCATGTACCCAGGGAACAGGCTTCCAGCAACAAACCTTTGTCATATTCCCAGGACACAGGGTTCCAGAATCAAACCTCAGTCTTGTTCCCAGGACAGAAGTTTCCAGAATCAACCCGATATCATGTTTCCTGGCCACAGTCTTCCAGTATCAAACCTCAGTCATGTTGCCAGGCCACAGGGTTCCACCATCAATCCTCACTCATGTTCCCAGGCCACAGGGTTCCAGAATCCACCGATGTCATGTTAAAGGCCACAGGGTTCCAGAATCAAACCGTTCTCATGTTCCCGGGCCACAGCGTTCCAGAATCAAGCCTCAGTCATTTTGCCAGGCCAGAGTGTTCCACCATCAAACCTCAGTCATGATCCCAGGCCACATGTTTCCACAATGAAACCTCAGTCATTTTCCCAGGCCAAAGGTTTCCAAAATCAAACCTCAGTCATGTTCCCAGGACACATGGTTCCAGAATCAAACCTGAGTCATGTTCGCGGGCCACAGGTTTCAACCATCAAACCTCAGTCATGTTCCCAGGACACAGGTGTCCAGAATCAAACCTCAGTCATGTTCCCAGGGCACAGGCTTCCAGAAACAAACCTCAGTCATGTTCCCAGGACACAAGTTTCCAGAATCAACCAGATATCATGTTTCCTGGCCACAGTCTTCCAGTATCAAACCTCAGTCATGTTGCCAGGCCACAGGGTTCCACCATCAATCCTCACTCATGTTCCCAGGCCACAGCGTTCCAGAATCAAACCGTTCCCATGTTCCCAGGCCACAGGGTTCCAGAATCCACCGATGTCATGTTAAAGGCCACAGGGTTCCAGAATCAAACCGTTCTCATGTTCCCGGGCCACAGGGTTCCAGAATCAAGCCTCAGTCATTTTGCCAGGCCAGTGTTCCACCATCAAACCTCAGTCATGATCCCAGGCCACATGTTTCCACAATGAAACCTCAGTCATTTTCCCAGGCCAAAGGTTTCCAAAATCAAACCTCAGTCATGTACCCAGGACACATGGTTCCAGAATCAAACCTGAGTCATGTTCGCGGGCCACAGGTTTCAACCATCAAACCTCAGTCATGTTCCCAGGACACAGGTGTCCAGAATCAAACCTCAGTCATGTTCCCAGGACACAAGTTTCCAGAATCAACCAGATATCATGCTTCCTGGCCACAGTCTTCCAGAATCAAACCTTAGTCATGTTGCCAAGCCACAGGTTTCCACCATCAAACCTCAGACATGTTCCCAGGCCACAGGGTTCTAGAATCCACCGATGTCATGTTCCCAGGCCACAGGGTTCGAGAATCAATCCTCAGTTATGTTTCCAGGCTACAGGGTTCTAGAATAAAACCTCAGTCATGTTCCCAATCCACAGGGTTCCAGAACCAAGGCTCAGTCAGGTTCCCGGGGCACAGTATTCCACAATCTAAACAGATGTCACATGCCCAGTCCCCAGGGTTCCAGAATCCACCGGTATCATGTTCCCAGGACACAGGGTTCCAGAATCAATCCTCAGTTATGTTCCCAGGCTACAGGGTTCCAGAATAAAACCTCAGTCATGTTCCCAGTCCACAGGGTTTCAGAACCAAGGCTCAGTCAGGTTCCCGGGGCACAGTATTCCACAATCTAAACAGATGTCATGTTCCCAGGCCACAGTTTTCCAGAATCACGCCTCAGTCATGTTCCCAGGCCACAGGGATCCAGAATCAAACGTCAGTCATGTTGCCAGGCCACAGGTTTCTGCCATCAAACCTCAGTCACGTTCCCGGGCCACAGGGTTCCGGAATCAAGCCTCAGTCATTTTGCCAGGCCAGAGTGTTCCACCATCAAACCTCAGTCATGATCCCAGGCCACATGTTTCCACAATGAAACCTCAGTCATTTTCTCAGGCCAAAGGTTTCCAGAATCAAACCTCAGTCATATTCCCAGGACACATGGTTCCAGAATCAAACCTGAGTCATGTTCGCAGGCCACAGGTTTCAACAATCAAACATCACTCATGGTCCCAGGACACAGGTGTCCAGAATCAAACCTCAGTCATGTACCCAGGGAACAGGCTTCCAGCAACAAACCTTTGTCATATTCCCAAGACACAGGGTTCCAGAATCAAACCTCAGGCTTGTTCCCAGGACAGAAGTTTCCAGAATCAACCCGATATCATGTTTCCTGGCCACAGTCTTCCAGTATCAAACCTCAGTCATGTTGCCAGGCCACAGGGTTCCACCATCAATCCTCACTCATGTTCCCAGGCCACAGGGTTCCAGAATCAAACCGTTCCCATGTTCCCAGGCCACAGGGTTCCAGAATCCACCGATGTCATGTTAAAGGCCACAGGGTTCCAGAATCAAACCGTTCTCATGTTCCCGGGCCACAGGGTTCCAGAATCAAGCCTCAGTCATTTTGCCAGGCCAGTGTTCCACCATCAAACCTCAGTCATGATCCCAGGCCACATGTTTCCACAATGAAACCTCAGTCATTTTCCCAGGCCAAAGGTTTCCAAAATCAAACCTCAGTCATGTTCCCAGGACACATGGTTCCAGAATCAAACCTGAGTCATGTTCGCGGGCCACAGGTTTCAACCATCAAACCTCAGTCATGTTCCCAGGACACAGGTGTCCAGAATCAAACCTCAGTCATGTTCCCAGGGCACAGGCTTCCAGAAACAAACCTCAGTCATGTTCCCAGGACACAAGTTTCCAGAATCAACCAGATATCATGCTTCCTGGCCACAGTCTTCCAGAATCAAACCTTAGTCATGTTGCCAAGCCACAGGTCTCCACCATCAAACCTCAGACATGTTCCCAGGCCACAGGGTTCTAGAATCCACCGATGTCATGTTCCCAGGCCACAGGGTTCGAGAATCAATCCTCAGTTATGTTTCCAGGCTACAGGGTTCTAGAATAAAACCTCAATCATGTTCCCAATCCACAGGGTTCCAGAACCAAGGCTCAGTCAGGTTCCCGGGGCACAGTATTCCACAATCTAAACAGATGTCACATGCCCAGTCCCCAGGGTTCCAGAATCCACCGGTATCATGTTCCCAGGCCACAGGGTTCCAGAATCAATCCTCAGTTATGTTCCCAGGCTACAGGGTTCCAGAATAAAACCTCAGTCATGTTCCCAGTCCACAGGGTTTCAGAACCAAGGCTCAGTCAGGTTCCCGGGGCACAGTATTCCACAATCTAAACAGATGTCATGTTCCCAGGCCACAGTTTTCCAGAATCACGCCTCAGTCATGTTCCCAGGCCACAGGGATCCAGAATCAAACGTCAGTCATGTTGCCAGGCCACAGGTTTCTGCCATCAAACCTCAGTCACGTTCCCGGGCCACAGGGTTCCGGAATCAAGCCTCAGTCATTTTGCCAGGCCAGAGTGTTCCACCATCAAACCTCAGTCATGATCCCAGGCCACATGTTTCCACAATGAAACCTCAGTCATTTTCTCAGGCCAAAGGTTTCCAGAATCAAACCTCAGTCATATTCCCAGGACACATGGTTCCAGAATCAAACCTGAGTCATGTTCGCAGGCCACAGGTTTCAACAATCAAACATCACTCATGTTCCCAGGACACAGGTGTCCTGAATCAAACCTCAGTCATGTACCCAGGGAACAGGCTTCCAGCAACAAACCTTTGTCATATTCCCAGGACACAGGGTTCCAGAATCAAACCTCAGTCTTGTTCCCAGGACAGAAGTTTCCAGAATCAACCCGATATCATGTTTCCTGGCCACAGTCTTCCAGTATCAAACCTCAGTCATGTTGCCAGGCCACAGGGTTCCACCATCAATCCTCACTCATGTTCCCAGGCCACAGGGTTCCAGAATCCACCGATGTCATGTTAAAGGCCACAGGGTTCCAGAATCAAACCGTTCTCATGTTCCCGGGCCACAGCGTTCCAGAATCAAGCCTCAGTCATTTTGCCAGGCCAGAGTGTTCCACCATCAAACCTCAGTCATGATCCCAGGCCACATGTTTCCACAATGAAACCTCAGTCATTTTCCCAGGCCAAAGGTTTCCAAAATCAAACCTCAGTCATGTTCCCAGGACACATGGTTCCAGAATCAAACCTGAGTCATGTTCGCGGGCCACAGGTTTCAACCATCAAACCTCAGTCATGTTCCCAGGACACAGGTGTCCAGAATCAAACCTCAGTCATGTTCCCAGGGCACAGGCTTCCAGAAACAAACCTCAGTCATGTTCCCAGGACACAAGTTTCCAGAATCAACCAGATATCATGCTTCCTGGCCACAGTCTTCCAGAATCAAACCTTAGTCATGTTGCCAAGCCACAGGTTTCCACCATCAAACCTCAGACATGTTCCCAGGCCACAGGGTTCTAGAATCCACCGGTATCATGTTCCCAGGCCACAGGGTTCGAGAATCAATCCTCAGTTATGTTTCCCGGCTACAGGGTTCTAGAATAAAACCTCAGTCATGTTCCCAATCCACAGGGTTCCAGAACCAAGGCTCAGTCAGGTTCCCGGGGCACAGTATTCCACAATCTAAACAGATGTCACATGCCCAGTCCCCAGGGTTCCAGAATCCACCGGTATCATGTTCCCAGGCCACAGGGTTCCAGAATCAATCCTCAGTTATGTTCCCAGGCTACAGGGTTCCAGAATAAAACCTCAGTCATTTTCCCAGTCCACAGGGTTTCAGAACCACGGCTCAGTCAGGTTCCCGGGGCACAGTATTCCACAATCTAAACAGATGTCATGTTCCAAGGCCACAGTTTTCCAGAATCACGCCTCAGTCATGTTCCCAGGCCACAGGGATCCAGAATCAAACGTCAGTCATGTTGCCAGGCCACAGGTTTCTGCCATCAAACCTCAGTCACGTTCCCGGGCCACAGGGTTCCTGAATCAAGCCTCAGTCATTTTGCCAGGCCAGAGTGTTCCACCATCAAACCTCAGTCATGATCCCAGGCCACATGTTTCCACAATGAAACCTCAGTCATTTTCTCAGGCCAAAGGTTTCCAGAATCAAACCTCAGTCATATTCCCGGGACACATGGTTCCAGAATCAAACCTGAGTCATGTTCGCAGGCCACAGGTTTCAACAATCAAACATCACTCATGTTCCCAGGACACAGGTGTCCTGAATCAAACCTCAGTCATGTACCCAGGGAACAGGCTTCCAGCAACAAACCTTTGTCATATTCCCAGGACACAGGGTTCCAGAATCAAACCTCAGTCTTGTTCCCAGGACAGAAGTTTCCAGAATCAACCCGATATCATGATTCCTGGCCACAGTCTTCCAGTATCAAACCTCAGTCATGTTGCCAGGCCACAGGGTTCCACCATCAATCCTCACTCATGTTCCCAGGCCACAGGGTTCCAGAATCCACCGATGTCATGTTAAAGGCCACAGGGTTCCAGAATCAACCCGTTCTCATGTTCCCGGGCCACAGGGTTCCAGAATCAAGCCTCAGTCATTTTGCCAGGCCAGAGTGTTCCACCATCAAACCTCAGTCATGATCCCAGTCCACATGTTTCCACAATGAAACCTCAGTCATTTTCCCAGGCCAAAGGTTTCCAAAATCAAACCTCAGTCATATTCCCAGGACACATGGTTCCAGAATCAAACCTGAGTCATGTTCGCAGGCCACAGGTTTCAACAATCAAACATCACTCATGTTCCCAGGACACAGGTGTCCTGAATCAAACCTCAGTCATGTACCCAGGGAACAGGCTTCCAGCAACAAACCTTTGTCATATTCCCAGGACACAGGGTTCCAGAATCAAGCCTCAGTCTTGTTCCCAGGACAGAAGTTTCCAGAATCAACCCGATATCATGTTTCCTGGCCACAGTCTTCCAGTATCAAACCTCAGTCATGTTGCCAGGCCACAGGGTTCCACCATCAATCCTCACTCATGTTCCCAGGCCACAGGTTTCCAGAATCAAACCGTTCTCATGTTCCCAGACCACAGGGTTCCAGAATCCACCGATGTCATGTTAAAGGCCACAGGGTTCCAGAATCAAACAGTTCTCATGTTCCCGGGCCACAGGGTTCCAGAATCAAGCCTCAGTCATTTTGCCAGGCCAGTGTTCCACCATCAAACCTCAGTCATGATCCCAGGCCACATGTTTCCACAATGAAACCTCAGTCATTTTCCCAGGCCAAAGGTTTCCAAAATCAAACCTCAGTCATGTACCCAGGACACATGGTTCCAGAATCAAACCTGAGTCATGTTCGCGGGCCACAGGTTTCAACCATCAAACCTCAGTCATGTTCCCAGGACACAGGTGTCCAGAATCAACCAGATATCATGCTTCCTGGCCACAGTCTTCCAGAATCAAACCTTAGTCATGTTGCCAAGCCACAGGTTTCCACCATCAAACCTCAGACATGTTCCCAGGCCACAGGGTTCTAGAATCCACCGATGTCATGTTCCCAGGCCACAGGGTTCGAGAATCAATCCTCAGTTATGTTTCCCGGCTACAGGGTTCTAGAATAAAACCTCAGTCATGTTCCCAATCCACAGGGTTCCAGAACCAAGGCTCAGTCAGGTTCCCGGGGCACAGTATTCCACAATCTAAACAGATGTCACATGCCCAGTCCCCAGGGTTCCAGAATCCACCGGTATCATGTTCCCAGGCCACAGGGTTCCAGAATCAATCCTCAGTTATGTTCCCAGGCTACAGGGTTCCAGAATAAAAGCTCAGTCATGTTCCCAGTCCACAGGGTTTCAGAACCAAGGCTCAGTCAGGTTCCCGGGGCACAGTATTCCACAATCTAAACAGATGTCATGTTCCCAGGCCACAGTTTTCCAGAATCACGCCTCAGTCATGTTCCCAGGCCACAGGGATCCAGAATCAAACGTCAGTCATGTTGCCAGGCCACAGGTTTCTGCCATCAAACCTCAGTCACGTTCCCGGGCCACAGGGTTCCTGAATCAAGCCTCAGTCATTTTGCCAGGCCAGAGTGTTCCACCATCAAACCTCAGTCATGATCCCAGGCCACATGTTTCCACAATGAAACCTCAGTCATTTTCTCAGGCCAAAGTTTTCCAGAATCAAACCTCAGTCATATTCCCAGGACACATGGTTCCAGAATCAAACCTGAGTCATGTTCGCAGGCCACAGGTTTCAACAATCAAACATCACTCATGTTCCCAGGACACAGGTGTCCTGAATCAAACCTCAGTCATGTACCCAGGGAACAGGCTTCCAGCAACAAACCTTTGTCATATTCCCAGGACACAGGGTTCCAGAATCAAACCTCAGTCTTGTTCCCAGGACAGAAGTTTCCAGAATCAACCCGATATCATGTTTCCTGGCCACAGTCTTCCAGTATCAAACCTCAGTCATGTTGCCAGGCCACAGGGTTCCACCATCAATCCTCACTCATGTTCCCAGGCCACAGGGTTCCAGAATCCACCGATGTCATGTTAAAGGCCACAGGGTTCCAGAATCAAACCGTTCTCATGTTCCCGGGCCACAGCGTTCCAGAATCAAGCCTCAGTCATTTTGCCAGGCCAGAGTGTTCCATCATCAAACCTCAGTCATGATCCCAGGCCACATGTTTCCACAATGAAACCTCAGTCATTTTCCCAGGCCAAAGGTTTCCAAAATCAAACCTCAGTCATGTTCCCAGGACACATGTTTCCAGAATCAAACCTGAGTCATGTTCGCGGTCCACAGGTTTCAACCATCAAACCTCAGTCATGTTCCCAGGACACAGGTGTCCAGAATCAAACCTCAGTCATGTTCCCAGGGCACAGGCTTCCAGAAACAAACCTCAGTCATGTTCCCAGGACACAAGTTTCCAGAATCAACCAGATATCATGCTTCCTGGCCACAGTCTTCCAGAATCAAACCTTAGTCATGTTGCCAAGCCACAGGTCTCCACCATCAAACCTCAGACATGTTCCCAGGCCACAGGGTTCCAGAATCAATCCTCAGTTATGTTCCCAGGCTACAGGGTTCCAGAATAAAACCTCAGTCATGTTCCCAGTCCACAGGGTTTCAGAACCAAGGCTCAGTCAGGTTCCCGGGGCACAGTATTCCACAATCTAAACAGATGTCATGTTCCCAGGCCACAGTTTTCCAGAATCACGCCTCAGTCATGTTCCCAGGCCACAGGGATCCAGAATCAAACGTCAGTCATGTTGCCAGGCCACAGGTTTCTGCCATCAAACCTCAGTCACGTTCCCGGGCCACAGGGTTCCTGAATCAAGCCTCAGTCATTTTGCCAGGCCAGAGTGTTCCACCATCAAACCTCAGTCATGATCCCAGGCCACATGTTTCCACAATGAAACCTCAGTCATTTTCTCAGGCCAAAGGTTTCCAGAATCAAACCTCAGTCATATTCCCAGGACACATGGTTCCAGAATCAAACCTGAGTCATGTTCGCAGGCCACAGGTTTCAACAATCAAACATCACTCATGTTCCCAGGACACAGGTGTCCTGAATCAAACCTCAGTCATGTACCCAGGGAACAGGCTTCCAGCAACAAACCTTTGTCATATTCCCAGGACACAGGGTTCCAGAATCAAACCTCAGTCTTGTTCCCAGGACAGAAGTTTCCAGAATCAACCCGATATCATGTTTCCTGGCCACAGTATTCCAGTATCAAACCTCAGTCATGTTGCCAGGCCACAGGGTTCCACCATCAATCCTCACTCATGTTCCCAGGCCACAGGGTTCCAGAATCAAACCGTTCCCATGTTCCCAGGCCACAGGGTTCCAGAATCCACCGATGTCATGTTAAAGGCCACAGGGTTCCAGAATCAAACCGTTCTCATGTTCCCGGGCCACAGGGTTCCAGAATCAAGCCTCAGTCATTTTGCCAGGCCAGAGTGTTCCACCATCAAACCTCAGTCATGATCCCAGGCCACATGTTTCCACAATGAAACCTCAGTCATTTTCCCAGGCCAAAGGTTTCCAGAATCAAACCTCAGTCATATTCCCAGGACACATGGTTCCAGAATCAAACCTGAGTCATGTTCGCGGGCCACAGGTTTCAACCATCAAACCTCAGTCATGTTCCCAGGACACAGGTGTCCAGAATCAAACCTCAGTCATGTTCCCAGGGCACAGGCTTCCAGAAACAAACCTCAGTCATGTTCCCAGGACACAAGTTTCCAGAATCAACCAGATATCATGCTTCCTGGCCACAGTCTTCCAGAATCAAACCTTATTCATGTTGCCAAGCCACAGGTTTCCACCATCAAACCTCAGACATGTTCCCAGGCCACAGGGTTCTAGAATCCACCGATGTCATGTTCCCAGGCCACAGGGTTCGAGAATCAATCCTCAGTTATGTTTCCCGGCTACAGGGTTCTAGAATAAAACCTCAGTCATGTTCCCAATCCACAGGGTTCCAGAACCAAGGCTCAGTCAGGTTCCCGGGGCACAGTATTCCACAATCTAAACAGATGTCACATGCCCAGTCCCCAGGGTTCCAGAATCCACCGGTATCATGTTCCCAGGCCACAGGGTTCCAGAATCAATCTTCAGTTATGTTCCCAGGCTACAGGGTTCCAGAATAAAACCTCAGTCATGTTCCCAGTCCACAGGGTTTCAGAACCAAGGCTCAGTCAGGTTCCCGGGGCACAGTATTCCACAATCTAAACAGATGTCATGTTCCCAGGCCACAGTTTTCCAGAATCACGCCTCAGTCATGTTCCCAGGCCACAGGGATCCAGAATCAAACGTCAGTCATGTTGCCAGGCCACAGGTTTCTGCCATCAAACCTCAGTCACGTTCCCGGGCCACAGGGTTCCGGAATCAAGCCTCAGTCATTTTGCCAGGCCAGAGTGTTCCACCATCAAACCTCAGTCATGATCCCAGGCCACATGTTTCCACAGTGAAACCTCAGTCATTTTCTCAGGCCAAAGTTTTCCAGAATCAAACCTCAGTCATATTCCCAGGACACATGGTTCCAGAATCAAACCTGAGTCATGTTCGCAGGCCACAGGTTTCAACAATCAAACATCACTCATGGTCCCAGGACACAGGTGTCCAGAATCAAACCTCAGTCATGTACCCAGGGAACAGGCTTCCAGCAACAAACCTTTGTCATATTCCCAAGACACAGGGTTCCAGAATCAAACCTCAGTCTTGTTCCCAGGACAGAAGTTTCCAGAATCAACCCGATATCATGTTTCCTGGCCACAGTCTTCCAGTATCAAACCTCAGTCATGTTGCCAGGCCACAGGGTTCCACCATCAATCCTCACTCATGTTCCCAGGCCACAGGGTTCCAGAATCAAACCGTTCCCATGTTCCCAGGCCACAGGGTTCCAGAATCCACCGATGTCATGTTAAAGGCCACAGGGTTCCAGAATCAAACCGTTCTCATGTTCCCGGGCCACAGGGTTCCAGAATCAAGCCTCAGTCATTTTGCCAGGCCAGAGTGTTCCACCATCAAACCTCAGTCATGATCCCAGGCCACATGTTTCCACAATGAAACCTCAGTCATTTTCCCAGGCCAAAGGTTTCCAAAATCAAACCTCAGTCATGTTCCCAGGACACATGGTTCCAGAATCAAACCTGAGTCATGTTCGCGGGCCACAGGTTTCAACCATCAAACCTCAGTCATGTTCCCAGGACACAGGTGTCCAGAATCAAACCTCAGTCATGTTCCCAGGGCACAGGCTTCCAGAAACAAACCTCAGTCATGTTCCCAGGACACAAGTTTCCAGAATCAACCAGATATCATGCTTCCTGGCCACAGTCTTCCAGAATCAAACCTTAGTCATGTTGCCAAGCCACAGGTCTCCACCATCAAACCTCAGACATGTTTCCAGGCCACAGGGTTCTAGAATCCACCGATGTCATGTTCCCAGGCCACAGCGTTCGAGAATCAATCCTCAGTTATGTTTCCAGGCTACAGGGTTCTAGAATAAAACCTCAGTCATGTTCCCAATCCACAGGGTTCCAGAACCAAGGCTCAGTCAGGTTCCCGGGGCACAGTATTCCACAATCTAAACAGATGTCACATGCCCAGTCCCCAGGGTTCCAGAATCCACCGGTATCATGTTCCCAGGCCACAGGGTTCCAGAATCAATCCTCAGTTATGTTCCCAGGCTACAGGGTTCCAGAATAAAACCTCAGTCATGTTCCCAGTCCACAGGGTTTCAGAACCAAGGCTCAGTCAGGTTCCCGGGGCACAGTATTCCACAATCTAAACAGATGTCATGTTCCCAGGCCACAGTTTTCCAGAATCACGCCTCAGTCATGTTCCCAGGCCACAGGGATCCAGAATCAAACGTCAGTCATGTTGCCAGGCCACAGGTTTCTGCCATCAAACCTCAGTCACGTTCCCGGGCCACAGGGTTCCTGAATCAAGCCTCAGTCATTTTGCCAGGCCAGAGTGTTCCACCATCAAACCTCAGTCATGATCCCAGGCCACATGTTTCCACAATGAAACCTCAGTCATTTTCTCAGGCCAAAGGTTTCCAGAATCAAACCTCAGTCATATTCCCAGGACACATGGTTCCAGAATCAAACCTGAGTCATGTTCGCAGGCCACAGGTTTCAACAATCAAACATCACTCATGTTCCCAGGACACAGGTGTCCTGAATCAAACCTCAGTCATGTACCCAGGGAACAGGCTTCCAGCAACAAACCTTTGTCATATTCCCAGGACACAGGGTTCCAGAATCAAACCTCAGTCTTGTTCCCAGGACAGAAGTTTCCAGAATCAACCCGATATCATGTTTCCTGGCCACAGTCTTCCAGTATCAAACCTCAGTCATGTTGCCAGGCCACAGGGTTCCACCATCAATCCTCACTCATGTTCCCAGGCCACAGGGTTCCAGAATCCACCGATGTCATGTTAAAGGCCACAGGGTTCCAGAATCAAACCGTTCTCATGTTCCCAGGCCACAGCGTTCCAGAATCAAGCCTCAGTCATTTTGCCAGGACAGAGTGTTCCACCATCAAACCTCAGTCATGATCCCAGGCCACATGTTTCCACAATGAAACCTCAGTCATTTTCCCAGGCCAAAGGTTTCCAAAATCAAACCTCAGTCATGTTCCCAGGACACATGGTTCCAGAATCAAACCTGAGCCATGTTCGCGGGCCACAGGTTTCAACCATCAAACCTCAGTCATGTTCCCAGGACACAGGTGTCCAGAATCAAACCTCAATCATGTTCCCAGGGCACAGGCTTCCAGAAACAAACCTCAGTCATGTTCCCAGGACACAAGTTTCCAGAATCAACCAGATATCATGCTTCCTGGCCACAGTCTTCCAGAATCAAACCTTAGTCATGTTGCCAAGCCACAGGTCTCCACCATCAAACCTCAGACATGTTCCCAGGCCACAGGGTTCTAGAATCCACCGATGTCATGTTCCCAGGCCACAGGGTTCGAGAATCAATCCTCAGTTATGTTTCCAGGCTACAGGGTTCTAGAATAAAACCTCAGTCATGTTCCCAATCCACAGGGTTCCAGAACCAAGGCTCAGTCAGGTTCCCGGGGCACAGTATTCCACAATCTAAACAGATGTCACATGCCCAGTCCCCAGGGTTCCAGAATCCACCGGTATCATGTTCCCAGGCCACAGGGTTCCAGAATCAATCCTCAGTTATGTTCCCAGGCTACAGGGTTCCAGAATAAAACCTCAGTCATGTTCCCAGTCCACAGGGTTTCAGAACCAAGGCTCAGTCAGGTTCCCGGGGCACAGTATTCCACAATCTAAACAGATGTCATGTTCCCAGGCCACAGTTTTCCAGAATCACGCCTCAGTCATGTTCCCAGGCCACAGGGATCCAGAATCAAACGTCAGTCATGTTGCCAGGCCACAGGTTTCTGCCATCAAACCTCAGTCACGTTCCCGGGCCACAGGGTTCCTGAATCAAGCCTCAGTCATTTTGCCAGGCCAGAGTGTTCCACCATCAAACCTCAGTCATGATCCCAGGCCACATGTTTCCACAATGAAACCTCAGTCATTTTCTCAGGCCAAAGGTTTCCAGAATCAAACCTCAGTCATATTCCCAGGACACATGGTTCCAGAATCAAACCTGAGTCATGTTCGCAGGCCACAGGTTTCAACAATCAAACATCACTCATGTTCCCAGGACACAGGTGTCCTGAATCAAACCTCAGTCATGTACCCAGGGAACAGGCTTCCAGCAACAAACCTTTGTCATATTCCCAGGACACAGTGTTCCAGAATCAAACCTCAGTCTTGTTCCCAGGACAGAAGTTTCCAGAATCAACCCGATATCATGTTTCCTGGCCACAGTCTTCCAGTATCAAACCTCAGTCATGTTGCCAGGCCACAGGGTTCCACCATCAATCCTCACTCATGTTCCCAGGCCACAGGGTTCCAGAATCCACCGATGTCATGTTAAAGGCCACAGGGTTCCAGAATCAAACCGTTCTCATGTTCCCGGGCCACAGGGTTCCAGAATCAAGCCTCAGTCATTTTGCCAGGCCAGAGTGTTCCACCATCAAACCTCAGTCATGATCCCAGGCCACATGTTTCCACAATGAAACCTCAGTCATTTTCCCAGGCCAAAGGTTTCCAAAATCAAACCTCAGTCATGTTCCCAGGACACATGGTTCCAGAATCAAACCTGAGTCATGTTCGCGGGCCACAGGTTTCAACCATCAAACCTCAGTCATGTTCCCAGGACACAGGTGTCCAGAATCAAACCTCAGTCATGTTCCCAGGGCACAGGCTTCCAGAAACAAACCTCAGTCATGTTCCCAGGACACAAGTTTCCAGAATCAACCAGATATCATGCTTCCTGGCCACAGTCTTCCAGAATCAAACCTTAGTCATGTTGCCAAGCCACAGGTCTCCACCATCAAACCTCAGACATGTTCCCAGGCCACAGGGTTCTAGAATCCACCGATGTCATGTTCCCAGGCCACAGGGTTCGAGAATCAATCCTCAGTTATGTTTCCAGGCTACAGGGTTCTAGAATAAAACCTCAGTCATGTTCCCAATCCACAGGGTTCCAGAACCAAGGCTCAGTCAGGTTCCCGGGGCACAGTATTCCACAATCTAAACAGATGTCACATGCCCAGTCCCCAGGGTTCCAGAATCCACCGGTATCATGTTCCCAGGCCACAGGGTTCCAGAATCAATCCTCAGTTATGTTCCCAGGCTACAGGGTTCCAGAATAAAACCTCAGTCATGTTCCCAGTCCACAGGGTTTCAGAACCAAGGCTCAGTCAGGTTCCCGGGGCACAGTATTCCACAATCTAAACAGATGTCATGTTCCCAGGCCACAGTTTTCCAGAATCACGCCTCAGTCATGTTCCCAGGCCACAGGGATCCAGAATCAAACGTCAGTCATGTTGCCAGGCCACAGGTTTCTGCCATCAAACCTCAGTCACGTTCCCGGGCCACAGGGTTCCTGAATCAAGCCTCAGTCATTTTGCCAGGCCAGAGTGTTCCACCATCAAACCTCAGTCATGATCCCAGGCCACATGTTTCCACAATGAAACCTCAGTCATTTTCTCAGGCCAAAGGTTTCCAGAATCAAACCTCAGTCATATTCCCAGGACACATGGTTCCAGAATCAAACCTGAGTCATGTTCGCAGGCCACAGGTTTCAACAATCAAACATCACTCATGTTCCCAGGACACAGGTGTCCTGAATCAAACCTCAGTCATGTACCCAGGGAACAGGCTTCCAGCAACAAACCTTTGTCATATTCCCAGGACACAGGGTTCCAGAATCAAACCTCAGTCTTGTTCCCAGGACAGAAGTTTCCAGAATCAACCCGATATCATGTTTCCTGGCCACAGTCTTCCAGTATCAAACCTCAGTCATGTTGCCAGGCCACAGGGTTCCACCATCAATCCTCACTCATGTTCCCAGGCCACAGGGTTCCAGAATCCACCGATGTCATGTTAAAGGCCACAGGGTTCCAGAATCAAACCGTTCTCATGTTCCCGGGCCACAGCGTTCCAGAATCAAGCCTCAGTCATTTTGCCAGGCCAGAGTGTTCCACCATCAAACCTCAGTCATGATCCCAGGCCACATGTTTCCACAATGAAACCTCAGTCATTTTCCCAGGCCAAAGGTTTCCAAAATCAAACCTCAGTCATGTTCCCAGGACACATGGTTCCAGAATCAAACCTGAGTCATGTTCGCGGGCCACAGGTTTCAACCATCAAACCTCAGTCATGTTCCCAGGACACAGGTGTCCAGAATCAAACCTCAGTCATGTTCCCAGGGCACAGGCTTCCAGAAACAAACCTCAGTCATGTTCCCAGGACACAAGTTTCCAGAATCAACCAGATATCATGCTTCCTGGCCACAGTCTTCCAGAATCAAACCTTAGTCATGTTGCCAAGCCACAGGTCTCCACCATCAAACCTCAGACATGTTCCCAGGCCACAGGGTTCTAGAATCCACCGATGTCATGTTCCCAGGCCACAGGGTTCGAGAATCAATCCTCAGTTATGTTTCCAGGCTACAGGGTTCTAGAATAAAACCTCAGTCATGTTCCCAATCCACAGGGTTCCAGAACCAAGGCTCAGTCAGGTTCCCGGGGCACAGTATTCCACAATCTAAACAGATGTCACATGCCCAGTCCCCAGGGTTCCAGAATCCACCGGTATCATGTTCCCAGGCCACAGGGTTCCAGAATCAATCCTCAGTTATGTTCCCAGGCTACAGGGTTCCAGAATAAAACCTCAGTCATGTTCCCAGTCCACAGGGTTTCAGAACCAAGGCTCAGTCAGGTTCCCGGGGCACAGTATTCCACAATCTAAACAGATGTCATGTTCCCAGGCCACAGTTTTCCAGAATCACACCTCAGTCATGTTCCCAGGCCACAGGGATCCAGAATCAAACGTCAGTCATGTTGCCAGGCCACAGGTTTCTGCCATCAAACCTCAGTCACGTTCCCGGGCCACAGGGTTCCTGAATCAAGCCTCAGTCATTTTGCCAGGCCAGAGTGTTCCACCATCAAACCTCAGTCATGATCCCAGGCCACATGTTTCCACAATGAAACCTCAGTCATTTTCTCAGGCCAAAGGTTTCCAGAATCAAACCTCAGTCATATTCCCAGGACACATGGTTCCAGAATCAAACCTGAGTCATGTTCGCAGGCCACAGGTTTCAACAATCAAACATCACTCATGTTCCCAGGACACAGGTGTCCAGAATCAAACCTCAGTCATGTACCCAGGGAACAGGCTTCCAGCAACAAACCTTTGTCATATTCCCAGGACACAGGGTTCCAGAATCAAACCTCAGTCTTGTTCCCAGGACAGAAGTTTCCAGAATCAACCCGATATCATGTTTCCTGGCCACAGTCTTCCAGTATCAAACCTCAGTCATGTTGCCAGGCCACAGGGTTCCACCATCAATCCTCACTCATGTTCCCAGGCCACAGGGTTCCAGAATCAAACCGTTCCCATGTTCCCAGGCCACAGGGTTCCAGAATCCACCGATGTCATGTTAAAGGCCACAGGGTTCCAGAATCAAACCGTTCTCATGTTCCCGGGCCACAGGGTTCCAGAATCAAGCCTCAGTCATTTTGCCAGGCCAGTGTTCCACCATCAAACCTCAGTCATGATCCCAGGCCACATGTTTCCACAATGAAACCTCAGTCATTTTCCCAGGCCAAAGGTTTCCAAAATCAAACCTCAGTCATGTTCCCAGGACACATGGTTCCAGAATCAAACCTGAGTCATGTTCGCGGGCCACAGGTTTCAACCATCAAACCTCAGTCATGTTCCCAGGACACAGGTGTCCAGAATCAAACCTCAGTCATGTTCCCAGGGCACAGGCTTCCAGAAACAAACCTCAGTCATGTTCCCAGGACACAAGTTTCCAGAATCAACCAGATATCATGCTTCCTGGCCACAGTCTTCCAGAATCAAACCTTAGTCATGTTGCCAAGCCACAGGTTTCCACCATCAAACCTCAGACATGTTCCCAGGCCACAGGGTTCTAGAATCCACCGATGTCATGTTCCCAGGCCACAGGGTTCGAGAATCAATCCTCAGTTATGTTTCCCGGCTACAGGGTTCTAGAATAAAACCTCAGTCATGTTCCCAATCCACAGGGTTCCAGAACCAAGGCTCAGTCAGGTTCCCGGGGCACAGTATTCCACAATCTAAACAGATGTCACATGCCCAGTCCCCAGGGTTCCAGAATCCACCGGTATCATGTTCCCAGGCCACAGGGTTCCAGAATCAATCCTCAGTTATGTTCCCAGGCTACAGGGTTCCAGAATAAAACCTCAGTCATGTTCCCAGTCCACAGGGTTTCAGAACCACGGCTCAGTCAGGTTCCCGGGGCACAGTATTCCACAATCTAAACAGATGTCATGTTCCCAGGCCACAGTTTTCCAGAATCACGCCTCAGTCATGTTCCCAGGCCACAGGGATCCAGAATCAAACGTCAGTCATGTTGCCAGGCCACAGGTTTCTGCCATCAAACCTCAGTCACGTTCCCGGGCCACAGGGTTCCTGAATCAAGCCTCAGTCATTTTGCCAGGCCAGAGTGTTCCACCATCAAACCTCAGTCATGATCCCAGGCCACATGTTTCCACAATGAAACCTCAGTCATTTTCTCAGGCCAAAGGTTTCCAGAATCAAACCTCAGTCATATTCCCAGGACACATGGTTCCAGAATCAAACCTGAGTCATGTTCGCAGGCCACAGGTTTCAACAATCAAACATCACTCATGTTCCCAGGACACAGGTGTCCTGAATCAAACCTCAGTCATGTACCCAGGGAACAGGCTTCCAGCAACAAACCTTTGTCATATTCCCAGGACACAGGGTTCCAGAATCAAACCTCAGTCTTGTTCCCAGGACAGAAGTTTCCAGAATCAACCCGATATCATGATTCCTGGCCACAGTCTTCCAGTATCAAACCTCAGTCATGTTGCCAGGCCACAGGGTTCCACCATCAATCCTCACTCATGTTCCCAGGCCACAGGGTTCCAGAATCCACCGATGTCATGTTAAAGGCCACAGGGTTCCAGAATCAACCCGTTCTCATGTTCCCGGGCCACAGGGTTCCAGAATCAAGCCTCAGGCATTTTGCCAGGCCAGAGTGTTCCACCATCAAACCTCAGTCATGATCCCAGGCCACATGTTTCCACAATGAAACCTCAGTCATTTTCTCAGGCCAAAGGTTTCCAGAATCAAACCTCAGTCATATTCCCAGGACACATGGTTCCAGAATCAAACCTGAGTCATGTTCGCAGGCCACAGGTTTCAACAATCAAACATCACTCATGGTCCCAGGACACAGGTGTCCAGAATCAAACCTCAGTCATGTTCCCAGGGCACAGGCTTCCAGAAACAAACCTCAGTCATGTTCCCAGGACACAAGTTTCCAGAATCAACCAGATATCATGCTTCCTGGCCACAGTCTTCCAGAATCAAACCTTATTCATGTTGCCAAGCCACAGGTTTCCACCATCAAACCTCAGACATGTTCCCAGGCCACAGGGTTCTAGAATCCACCGATGTCATGTTCCCAGGCCACAGGGTTCGAGAATCAATCCTCAGTTATGTTTCCAGGCTACAGGGTTCTAGAATAAAACCTCAGTCATGTTCCCAATCCACAGGGTTCCAGAACCAAGGCTCAGTCAGGTTCCCGGGGCACAGTATTCCACAATCTAAACAGATGTCATATGCCCAGTCCCCAGGGTTCCAGAATCCACCGGTATCATGTTCCCAGGACACAGGGTTCCAGAATCAATCCTCAGTTATGTTCCCAGGCTACAGGGTTCCAGAATAAAACCTCAGTCATGTTCCCAGTCCACAGGGTTTCAGAACCAAGGCTCAGTCAGGTTCCCGGGGCACAGTATTCCACAATCTAAACAGATGTCATGTTCCCAGGCCACAGTTTTCCAGAATCACGCCTCAGTCATGTTCCCAGGCCACAGGGATCCAGAATCAAACGTCAGTCATGTTGCCAGGCCACAGGTTTCTGCCATCAAACCTCAGTCACGTTCCCGGGCCACAGGGTTCCGGAATCAAGCCTCAGTCATTTTGCCAGGCCAGAGTGTTCCACCATCAAACCTCAGTCATGATCCCAGGCCACATGTTTCCACAATGAAACCTCAGTCATTTTCTCAGGCCAAAGGTTTCCAGAATCAAACCTCAGTCATATTCCCAGGACACATGGTTCCAGAATCAAACCTGAGTCATGTTCGCAGGCCACAGGTTTCAACAATCAAACATCACTCATGTTCCCAGGACACAGGTGTCCAGAATCAAACCTCAGTCATGTACCCAGGGAACAGGCTTCCAGCAACAAACCTTTGTCATATTCCCAGGACACAGGGTTCCAGAATCAAACCTCAGTCTTGTTCCCAGGACAGAAGTTTCCAGAATCAACCCGATATCATGTTTCCTGGCCACAGTCTTCCAGTATCAAACCTCAGTCATGTTGCCAGGCCACAGGGTTCCACCATCAATCCTCACTCATGTTCCCAGGCCACAGGGTTCCAGAATCAAACCGTTCCCATGTTCCCAGGCCACAGGGTTCCAGAATCCACCGATGTCATGTTAAAGGCCACAGGGTTCCAGAATCAAACCGTTCTCATGTTCCCGGGCCACAGGGTTCCAGAATCAAGCCTCAGTCATTTTGCCAGGCCAGTGTTCCACCATCAAACCTCAGTCATGATCCCAGGCCACATGTTTCCACAATGAAACCTCAGTCATTTTCCCAGGCCAAAGGTTTCCAAAATCAAACCTCAGTCATGTACCCAGGACACATGGTTCCAGAATCAAACCTGAGTCATGTTCGCGGGCCACAGGTTTCAACCATCAAACCTCAGTCATGTTCCCAGGACACAGGTGTCCAGAATCAAACCTCAGTCATGTTCCCAGGACACAAGTTTCCAGAATCAACCAGATATCATGCTTCCTGGCCACAGTCTTCCAGAATCAAACCTTAGTCATGTTGCCAAGCCACAGGTTTCCACCATCAAACCTCAGACATGTTCCCAGGCCACAGGGTTCTAGAATCCACCGATGTCATGTTCCCAGGCCACAGGGTTCGAGAATCAATCCTCAGTTATGTTTCCAGGCTACAGGGTTCTAGAATAAAACCTCAGTCATGTTCCCAATCCACAGGGTTCCAGAACCAAGGCTCAGTCAGGTTCCCGGGGCACAGTATTCCACAATCTAAACAGATGTCACATGCCCAGTCCCCAGGGTTCCAGAATCCACCGGTATCATGTTCCCAGGCCACAGGGTTCCAGAATCAATCCTCAGTTATGTTCCCAGGCTACAGGGTTCCAGAATAAAACCTCAGTCATGTTCCCAGTCCACAGGGTTTCAGAACCAAGGCTCAGTCAGGTTCCCGGGGCACAGTATTCCACAATCTAAACAGATGTCATGTTCCCAGGCCACAGTTTTCCAGAATCACGCCTCAGTCATGTTCCCAGGCCACAGGGATCCAGAATCAAACGTCAGTCATGTTGCCAGGCCACAGGTTTCTGCCATCAAACCTCAGTCACGTTCCCGGGCCACAGGGTTCCGGAATCAAGCCTCAGTCATTTTGCCAGGCCAGAGTGTTCCACCATCAAACCTCAGTCATGATCCCAGGCCACATGTTTCCACAATGAAACCTCAGTCATTTTCTCAGGCCAAAGGTTTCCAGAATCAAACCTCAGTCATATTCCCAGGACACATGGTTCCAGAATCAAACCTGAGTCATGTTCGCAGGCCACAGGTTTCAACAATCAAACATCACTCATGGTCCCAGGACACAGGTGTCCAGAATCAAACCTCAGTCATGTACCCAGGGAACAGGCTTCCAGCAACAAACCTTTGTCATATTCCCAAGACACAGGGTTCCAGAATCAAACCTCAGGCTTGTTCCCAGGACAGAAGTTTCCAGAATCAACCCGATATCATGTTTCCTGGCCACAGTCTTCCAGTATCAAACCTCAGTCATGTTGCCAGGCCACAGGGTTCCACCATCAATCCTCACTCATGTTCCCAGGCCACAGGGTTCCAGAATCAAACCGTTCCCATGTTCCCAGGCCACAGGGTTCCAGAATCCACCGATGTCATGTTAAAGGCCACAGGGTTCCAGAATCAAACCGTTCTCATGTTCCCGGGCCACAGGGTTCCAGAATCAAGCCTCAGTCATTTTGCCAGGCCAGTGTTCCACCATCAAACCTCAGTCATGATCCCAGGCCACATGTTTCCACAATGAAACCTCAGTCATTTTCCCAGGCCAAAGGTTTCCAAAATCAAACCTCAGTCATGTTCCCAGGACACATGGTTGCAGAATCAAACCTGAGTCATGTTCGCGGGCCACAGGTTTCAACCATCAAACCTCAGTCATGTTCCCAGGACACAGGTGTCCAGAATCAAACCTCAGTCATGTTCCCAGGGCACAGGCTTCCAGAAACAAACCTCAGTCATGTTCCCAGGACACAAGTTTCCAGAATCAACCAGATATCATGCTTCCTGGCCACAGTCTTCCAGAATCAAACCTTAGTCATGTTGCCAAGCCACAGGTCTCCACCATCAAACCTCAGACATGTTCCCAGGCCACAGGGTTCTAGAATCCACCGATGTCATGTTCCCAGGCCACAGGGTTCGAGAATCAATCCTCAGTTATGTTTCCAGGCTACAGGGTTCTAGAATAAAACCTCAGTCATGTTCCCAATCCACAGGGTTCCAGAACCAAGGCTCAGTCAGGTTCCCGGGGCACAGTATTCCACAATCTAAACAGATGTCACATGCCCAGTCCCCAGGGTTCCAGAATCCACCGGTATCATGTTCCCAGGCCACAGGGTTCCAGAATCAATCCTCAGTTATGTTCCCAGGCTACAGGGTTCCAGAATAAAACCTCAGTCATGTTCCCAGTCCACAGGGTTTCAGAACCAAGGCTCAGTCAGGTTCCCGGGGCACAGTATTCCACAATCTAAACAGATGTCATGTTCCCAGGCCACAGTTTTCCAGAATCACGCCTCAGTCATGTTCCCAGGCCACAGGGATCCAGAATCAAACGTCAGTCATGTTGCCAGGCCACAGGTTTCTGCCATCAAACCTCAGTCACGTTCCCGGGCCACAGGGTTCCTGAATCAAGCCTCAGTCATTTTGCCAGGCCAGAGTGTTCCACCATCAAACCTCAGTCATGATCCCAGGCCACATGTTTCCACAATGAAACCTCAGTCATTTTCTCAGGCCAAAGTTTTCCAGAATCAAACCTCAGTCATATTCCCAGGACACATGGTTCCAGAATCAAACCTGAGTCATGTTCGCAGGCCACAGGTTTCAACAATCAAACATCACTCATGTTCCCAGGACACAGGTGTCCTGAATCAAACCTCAGTCATGTACCCAGGGAACAGGCTTCCAGCAACAAACCTTTGTCATATTCCCAGGACACAGGGTTCCAGAATCAAACCTCAGTCTTGTTCCCAGGACAGAAGTTTCCAGAATCAACCCGATATCATGTTTCCTGGCCACAGTCTTCCAGTATCAAACCTCAGTCATGTTGCCAGGCCACAGGGTTCCACCATCAATCCTCACTCATGTTCCCAGGCCACAGGGTTCCAGAATCCACCGATGTCATGTTAAAGGCCACAGGGTTCCAGAATCAAACCGTTCTCATGTTCCCGGGCCACAGCGTTCCAGAATCAAGCCTCAGTCATTTTGCCAGGCCAGAGTGTTCCACCATCAAACCTCAGTCATGATCCCAGGCCACATGTTTCCACAATGAAACCTCAGTCATTTTCCCAGGCCAAAGGTTTCCAAAATCAAACCTCAGTCATGTTCCCAGGACACATGGTTCCAGAATCAAACCTGAGTCATGTTCGCGGGCCACAGGTTTCAACCATCAAACCTCAGTCATGTTCCCAGGACACAGGTGTCCAGAATCAAACCTCAGTCATGTTCCCAGGGCACAGGCTTCCAGAAACAAACCTCAGTCATGTTCCCAGGACACAAGTTTCCAGAATCAACCAGATATCATGCTTCCTGGCCACAGTCTTCCAGAATCAAACCTTAGTCATGTTGCCAAGCCACAGGTTTCCACCATCAAACCTCAGACATGTTCCCAGGCCACAGGGTTCTAGAATCCACCGATGTCATGTTCCCAGGCCACAGGGTTCGAGAATCAATCCTCAGTTATGTTTCCCGGCTACAGGGTTCTAGAATAAAACCTCAGTCATGTTCCCAATCCACAGGGTTCCAGAACCAAGGCTCAGTCAGGTTCCCGGGGCACAGTATTCCACAATCTAAACAGATGTCACATGCCCAGTCCCCAGGGTTCCAGAATCCACCGGTATCATGTTCCCAGGCCACAGGGTTCCAGAATCAATCCTCAGTTATGTTCCCAGGCTACAGGGTTCCAGAATAAAACCTCAGTCATGTTCCCAGTCCACAGGGTTTCAGAACCACGGCTCAGTCAGGTTCCCGGGGCACAGTATTCCACAATCTAAACAGATGTCATGTTCCAAGGCCACAGTTTTCCAGAATCACGCCTCAGTCATGTTCCCAGGCCACAGGGATCCAGAATCAAACGTCAGTCATGTTGCCAGGCCACAGGTTTCTGCCATCAAACCTCAGTCACGTTCCCGGGCCACAGGGTTCCTGAATCAAGCCTCAGTCATTTTGCCAGGCCAGAGTGTTCCACCATCAAACCTCAGTCATGATCCCAGGCCACATGTTTCCACAATGAAACCTCAGTCATTTTCTCAGGCCAAAGGTTTCCAGAATCAAACCTCAGTCATATTCCCGGGACACATGGTTCCAGAATCAAACCTGAGTCATGTTCGCAGGCCACAGGTTTCAACAATCAAACATCACTCATGTTCCCAGGACACAGGTGTCCTGAATCAAACCTCAGTCATGTACCCAGGGAACAGGCTTCCAGCAACAAACCTTTGTCATATTCCCAGGACACAGGGTTCCAGAATCAAACCTCAGTCTTGTTCCCAGGACAGAAGTTTCCAGAATCAACCCGATATCATGATTCCTGGCCACAGTCTTCCAGTATCAAACCTCAGTCATGTTGCCAGGCCACAGGGTTCCACCATCAATCCTCACTCATGTTCCCAGGCCACAGGGTTCCAGAATCCACCGATGTCATGTTAAAGGCCACAGGGTTCCAGAATCAACCCGTTCTCATGTTCCCGGGCCACAGGGTTCCAGAATCAAGCCTCAGTCATTTTGCCAGGCCAGAGTGTTCCACCATCAAACCTCAGTCATGATCCCAGGCCACATGTTTCCACAATGAAACCTCAGTCATTTTCCCAGGCCAAAGGTTTCCAAAATCAAACCTCAGTCATATTCCCAGGACACATGGTTCCAGAATCAAACCTGAGTCATGTTCGCAGGCCACAGGTTTCAACAATCAAACATCACTCATGTTCCCAGGACACAGGTGTCCTGAATCAAACCTCAGTCATGTACCCAGGGAACAGGCTTCCAGCAACAAACCTTTGTCATATTCCCAGGACACAGGGTTCCAGAATCAAGCCTCAGTCTTGTTCCCAGGACAGAAGTTTCCAGAATCAACCCGATATCATGTTTCCTGGCCACAGTCTTCCAGTATCAAACCTCAGTCATGTTGCCAGGCCACAGGGTTCCACCATCAATCCTCACTCATGTTCCCAGGCCACAGGTTTCCAGAATCAAACCGTTCTCATGTTCCCAGGCCACAGGGTTCCAGAATCCACCGATGTCATGTTAAAGGCCACAGGGTTCCAGAATCAAACAGTTCTCATGTTCCCGGGCCACAGGGTTCCAGAATCAAGCCTCAGTCATTTTGCCAGGCCAGTGTTCCACCATCAAACCTCAGTCATGATCCCAGGCCACATGTTTCCACAATGAAACCTCAGTCATTTTCCCAGGCCAAAGGTTTCCAAAATCAAACCTCAGTCATGTACCCAGGACACATGGTTCCAGAATCAAACCTGAGTCATGTTCGCGGGCCACAGGTTTCAACCATCAAACCTCAGTCATGTTCCCAGGACACAGGTGTCCAGAATCAACCAGATATCATGCTTCCTGGCCACAGTCTTCCAGAATCAAACCTTAGTCATGTTGCCAAGCCACAGGTTTCCACCATCAAACCTCAGACATGTTCCCAGGCCACAGGGTTCTAGAATCCACCGATGTCATGTTCCCAGGCCACAGGGTTCGAGAATCAATCCTCAGTTATGTTTCCCGGCTACAGGGTTCTAGAATAAAACCTCAGTCATGTTCCCAATCCACAGGGTTCCAGAACCAAGGCTCAGTCAGGTTCCCGGGGCACAGTATTCCACAATCTAAACAGATGTCACATGCCCAGTCCCCAGGGTTCCAGAATCCACCGGTATCATGTTCCCAGGCCACAGGGTTCCAGAATCAATCCTCAGTTATGTTCCCAGGCTACAGGGTTCCAGAATAAAACCTCAGTCATGTTCCCAGTCCACAGGGTTTCAGAACCAAGGCTCAGTCAGGTTCCCGGGGCACAGTATTCCACAATCTAAACAGATGTCATGTTCCCAGGCCACAGTTTTCCAGAATCACGCCTCAGTCATGTTCCCAGGCCACAGGGATCCAGAATCAAACGTCAGTCATGTTGCCAGGCCACAGGTTTCTGCCATCAAACCTCAGTCACGTTCCCGGGCCACAGGGTTCCTGAATCAAGCCTCAGTCATTTTGCCAGGCCAGAGTGTTCCACCATCAAACCTCAGTCATGATCCCAGGCCACATGTTTCCACAATGAAACCTCAGTCATTTTCTCAGGCCAAAGTTTTCCAGAATCAAACCTCAGTCATATTCCCAGGACACATGGTTCCAGAATCAAACCTGAGTCATGTTCGCAGGCCACAGGTTTCAACAATCAAACATCACTCATGTTCCCAGGACACAGGTGTCCTGAATCAAACCTCAGTCATGTACCCAGGGAACAGGCTTCCAGCAACAAACCTTTGTCATATTCCCAGGACACAGGGTTCCAGAATCAAACCTCAGTCTTGTTCCCAGGACAGAAGTTTCCAGAATCAACCCGATATCATGTTTCCTGGCCACAGTCTTCCAGTATCAAACCTCAGTCATGTTGCCAGGCCACAGGGTTCCACCATCAATGCTCACTCATGTTCCCAGGCCACAGGGTTCCAGAATCCACCGATGTCATGTTAAAGGCCACAGGGTTCCAGAATCAAACCGTTCTCATGTTCCCGGGCCACAGCGTTCCAGAATCAAGCCTCAGTCATTTTGCCAGGCCAGAGTGTTCCATCATCAAACCTCAGTCATGATCCCAGGCCACATGTTTCCACAATGAAACCTCAGTCATTTTCCCAGGCCAAAGGTTTCCAAAATCAAACCTCAGTCATGTTCCCAGTACACATGTTTCCAGAATCAAACCTGAGTCATGTTCGCGGTCCACAGGTTTCAACCATCAAACCTCAGTCATGTTCCCAGGACACAGGTGTCCAGAATCAAACCTCAGTCATGTTCCCAGGGCACAGGCTTCCAGAAACAAACCTCAGTCATGTTCCCAGGACACAAGTTTCCAGAATCAACCAGATATCATGCTTCCTGGCCACAGTCTTCCAGAATCAAACCTTAGTCATGTTGCCAAGCCACAGGTCTCCACCATCAAACCTCAGACATGTTCCCAGGCCACAGGGTTCCAGAATCAATCCTCAGTTATGTTCCCAGGCTACAGGGTTCCAGAATAAAACCTCAGTCATGTTCCCAGTCCACAGGGTTTCAGAACCAAGGCTCAGTCAGGTTCCCGGGGCACAGTATTCCACAATCTAAACAGATGTCATGTTCCCAGGCCACAGTTTTCCAGAATCACGCCTCAGTCATGTTCCCAGGCCACAGGGATCCAGAATCAAACGTCAGTCATGTTGCCAGGCCACAGGTTTCTGCCATCAAACCTCAGTCACGTTCCCGGGCCACAGGGTTCCTGAATCAAGCCTCAGTCATTTTGCCAGGCCAGAGTGTTCCACCATCAAACCTCAGTCATGATCCCAGGCCACATGTTTCCACAATGAAACCTCAGTCATTTTCTCAGGCCAAAGGTTTCCAGAATCAAACCTCAGTCATATTCCCAGGACACATGGTTCCAGAATCAAACCTGAGTCATGTTCGCAGGCCACAGGTTTCAACAATCAAACATCACTCATGTTCCCAGGACACAGGTGTCCTGAATCAAACCTCAGTCATGTACCCAGGGAACAGGCTTCCAGCAACAAACCTTTGTCATATTCCCAGGACACAGGGTTCCAGAATCAAACCTCAGTCTTGTTCCCAGGACAGAAGTTTCCAGAATCAACCCGATATCATGTTTCCTGGCCACAGTCTTCCAGTATCAAACCTCAGTCATGTTGCCAGGCCACAGGGTTCCACCATCAATCCTCACTCATGTTCCCAGGCCACAGGGTTCCAGAATCAAACCGTTCCCATGTTCCCAGGCCACAGGGTTCCAGAATCCACCGATGTCATGTTAAAGGCCACAGGGTTCCAGAATCAAACCGTTCTCATGTTCCCGGGCCACAGGGTTCCAGAATCAAGCCTCAGTCATTTTGCCAGGACAGAGTGTTCCACCATCAAACCTCAGTCATGATCCCAGGCCACATGTTTCCACAATGAAACCTCAGTCATTTTCCCAGGCCAAAGGTTTCCAGAATCAAACCTCAGTCATATTCCCAGGACACATGGTTCCAGAATCAAACCTGAGTCATGTTCGCGGGCCACAGGTTTCAACCATCAAACCTCAGTCATGTTCCCAGGACACAGGTGTCCAGAATCAAACCTCAGTCATGTTCCCAGGGCACAGGCTTCCAGAAACAAACCTCAGTCATGTTCCCAGGACACAAGTTTCCAGAATCAACCAGATATCATGCTTCCTGGCCACAGTCTTCCAGAATCAAACCTTATTCATGTTGCCAAGCCACAGGTTTCCACCATCAAACCTCAGACATGTTCCCAGGCCACAGGGTTCTAGAATCCACCGATGTCATGTTCCCAGGCCACAGGGTTCGAGAATCAATCCTCAGTTATGTTTCCCGGCTACAGGGTTCTAGAATAAAACCTCAGTCATGTTCCCAATCCACAGGGTTCCAGAACCAAGGCTCAGTCAGGTTCCCGGGGCACAGTATTCCACAATCTAAACAGATGTCACATGCCCAGTCCCCAGGGTTCCAGAATCCACCGGTATCATGTTCCCAGGCCACAGGGTTCCAGAATCAATCCTCAGTTATGTTCCCAGGCTACAGGGTTCCAGAATAAAACCTCAGTCATGTTCCCAGTCCACAGGGTTTCAGAACCAAGGCTCAGTCAGGTTCCCGGGGCACAGTATTCCACAATCTAAACAGATGTCATGTTCCCAGGCCACAGTTTTCCAGAATCACGCCTCAGTCATGTTCCCAGGCCACAGGGATCCAGAATCAAACGTCAGTCATGTTGCCAGGCCACAGGTTTCTGCCATCAAACCTCAGTCACGTTCCCGGGCCACAGGGTTCCGGAATCAAGCCTCAGTCATTTTGCCAGGCCAGAGTGTTCCACCATCAAACCTCAGTCATGATCCCAGGCCACATGTTTCCACAGTGAAACCTCAGTCATTTTCTCAGGCCAAAGTTTTCCAGAATCAAACCTCAGTCATATTCCCAGGACACATGGTTCCAGAATCAAACCTGAGTCATGTTCGCAGGCCACAGGTTTCAACAATCAAACATCACTCATGGTCCCAGGACACAGGTGTCCAGAATCAAACCTCAGTCATGTACCCAGGGAACAGGCTTCCAGCAACAAACCTTTGTCATATTCCCAAGACACAGGGTTCCAGAATCAAACCTCAGTCTTGTTCCCAGGACAGAAGTTTCCAGAATCAACCCGATATCATGTTTCCTGGCCACAGTCTTCCAGTATCAAACCTCAGTCATGTTGCCAGGCCACAGGGTTCCACCATCAATCCTCACTCATGTTCCCAGGCCACAGGGTTCCAGAATCAAACCGTTCCCATGTTCCCAGGCCACAGGGTTCCAGAATCCACCGATGTCATGTTAAAGGCCACAGGGTTCCAGAATCAAACCGTTCTCATGTTCCCGGGCCACAGGGTTCCAGAATCAAGCCTCAGTCATTTTGCCAGGCCAGAGTGTTCCACCATCAAACCTCAGTCATGATCCCAGGCCACATGTTTCCACAATGAAACCTCAGTCATTTTCCCAGGCCAAAGGTTTCCAAAATCAAACCTCAGTCATGTTCCCAGGACACATGGTTCCAGAATCAAACCTGAGTCATGTTCGCGGGCCACAGGTTTCAACCATCAAACCTCAGTCATGTTCCCAGGACACAGGTGTCCAGAATCAAACCTCAGTCATGTTCCCAGGGCACAGGCTTCCAGAAACAAACCTCAGTCATGTTCCCAGGACACAAGTTTCCAGAATCAACCAGATATCATGCTTCCTGGCCACAGTCTTCCAGAATCAAACCTTAGTCATGTTGCCAAGCCACAGGTCTCCACCATCAAACCTCAGACATGTTCCCAGGCCACAGGGTTCTAGAATCCACCGATGTCATGTTCCCAGGCCACAGGGTTCGAGAATCAATCCTCAGTTATGTTTCCAGGCTACAGGGTTCTAGAATAAAACCTCAGTCATGTTCCCAATCCACAGGGTTCCAGAACCAAGGCTCAGTCAGGTTCCCGGGGCACAGTATTCCACAATCTAAACAGATGTCACATGCCCAGTCCCCAGGGTTCCAGAATCCACCGGTATCATGTTCCCAGGCCACAGGGTTCCAGAATCAATCCTCAGTTATGTTCCCAGGCTACAGGGTTCCAGAATAAAACCTCAGTCATGTTCCCAGTCCACAGGGTTTCAGAACCAAGGCTCAGTCAGGTTCCCGGGGCACAGTATTCCACAATCTAAACAGATGTCATGTTCCCAGGCCACAGTTTTCCAGAATCACGCCTCAGTCATGTTCCCAGGCCACAGGGATCCAGAATCAAACGTCAGTCATGTTGCCAGGCCACAGGTTTCTGCCATCAAACCTCAGTCACGTTCCCGGGCCACAGGGTTCCTGAATCAAGCCTCAGTCATTTTGCCAGGCCAGAGTGTTCCACCATCAAACCTCAGTCATGATCCCAGGCCACATGTTTCCACAATGAAACCTCAGTCATTTTCTCAGGCCAAAGGTTTCCAGAATCAAACCTCAGTCATATTCCCAGGACACATGGTTCCAGAATCAAACCTGAGTCATGTTCGCAGGCCACAGGTTTCAACAATCAAACATCACTCATGTTCCCAGGACACAGGTGTCCTGAATCAAACCTCAGTCATGTACCCAGGGAACAGGCTTCCAGCAACAAACCTTTGTCATATTCCCAGGACACAGGGTTCCAGAATCAAACCTCAGTCTTGTTCCCAGGACAGAAGTTTCCAGAATCAACCCGATATCATGTTTCCTGGCCACAGTCTTCCAGTATCAAACCTCAGTCATGTTGCCAGGCCACAGGGTTCCACCATCAATCCTCACTCATGTTCCCAGGCCACAGGGTTCCAGAATCCACCGATGTCATGTTAAAGGCCACAGGGTTCCAGAATCAAACCGTTCTCATGTTCCCAGGCCACAGCGTTCCAGAATCAAGCCTCAGTCATTTTGCCAGGACAGAGTGTTCCACCATCAAACCTCAGTCATGATCCCAGGCCACATGTTTCCACAATGAAACCTCAGTCATTTTCCCAGGCCAAAGGTTTCCAAAATCAAACCTCAGTCATGTTCCCAGGACACATGGTTCCAGAATCAAACCTGAGCCATGTTCGCGGGCCACAGGTTTCAACCATCAAACCTCAGTCATGTTCCCAGGACACAGGTGTCCAGAATCAAACCTCAATCATGTTCCCAGGGCACAGGCTTCCAGAAACAAACCTCAGTCATGTTCCCAGGACACAAGTTTCCAGAATCAACCAGATATCATGCTTCCTGGCCACAGTCTTCCAGAATCAAACCTTAGTCATGTTGCCAAGCCACAGGTCTCCACCATCAAACCTCAGACATGTTCCCAGGCCACAGGGTTCTAGAATCCACCGATGTCATGTTCCCAGTCCACAGGGTTCGAGAATCAATCCTCAGTTATGTTTCCAGGCTACAGGGTTCTAGAATAAAACCTCAGTCATGTTCCCAATCCACAGGGTTCCAGAACCAAGGCTCAGTCAGGTTCCCGGGGCACAGTATTCCACAATCTAAACAGATGTCACATGCCCAGTCCCCAGGGTTCCAGAATCCACCGGTATCATGTTCCCAGGCCACAGGGTTCCAGAATCAATCCTCAGTTATGTTCCCAGGCTACAGGGTTCCAGAATAAAACCTCAGTCATGTTCCCAGTCCACAGGGTTTCAGAACCAAGGCTCAGTCAGGTTCCCGGGGCACAGTATTCCACAATCTAAACAGATGTCATGTTCCCAGGCCACAGTTTTCCAGAATCACGCCTCAGTCATGTTCCCAGGCCACAGGGATCCAGAATCAAACGTCAGTCATGTTGCCAGGCCACAGGTTTCTGCCATCAAACCTCAGTCACGTTCCCGGGCCACAGGGTTCCTGAATCAAGCCTCAGTCATTTTGCCAGGCCAGAGTGTTCCACCATCAAACCTCAGTCATGATCCCAGGCCACATGTTTCCACAATGAAACCTCAGTCATTTTCTCAGGCCAAAGGTTTCCAGAATCAAACCTCAGTCATATTCCCAGGACACATGGTTCCAGAATCAAACCTGAGTCATGTTCGCAGGCCACAGGTTTCAACAATCAAACATCACTCATGTTCCCAGGACACAGGTGTCCTGAATCAAACCTCAGTCATGTACCCAGGGAACAGGCTTCCAGCAACAAACCTTTGTCATATTCCCAGGACACAGGGTTCCAGAATCAAACCTCAGTCTTGTTCCCAGGACAGAAGTTTCCAGAATCAACCCGATATCATGTTTCCTCGCCACAGTCTTCCAGTATCAAACCTCAGTCATGTTGCCAGGCCACAGGGTTCCACCATCAATCCTCACTCATGTTCCCAGGCCACAGGGTTCCAGAATCCACCGATGTCATGTTAAAGGCCACAGGGTTCCAGAATCAAACCGTTCTCATGTTCCCGGGCCACAGCGTTCCAGAATCAAGCCTCAGTCATTTTGCCAGGCCAGAGTGTTCCACCATCAAACCTCAGTCATGATCCCAGGCCACATGTTTCCACAATGAAACCTCAGTCATTTTCCCAGGCCAAAGGTTTCCAAAATCAAACCTCAGTCATGTTCCCAGGACACATGGTTCCAGAATCAAACCTGAGTCATGTTCGCGGGCCACAGGTTTCAACCATCAAACCTCAGTCATGTTCCCAGGACACAGGTGTCCAGAATCAAACCTCAGTCATGTTCCCAGGGCACAGGCTTCCAGAAACAAACCTCAGTCATGTTCCCAGGACACAAGTTTCCAGAATCAACCAGATATCATGCTTCCTGGCCACAGTCTTCCAGAATCAAACCTTAGTCATGTTGCCAAGCCACAGGTCTCCACCATCAAACCTCAGACATGTTCCCAGGCCACAGGGTTCTAGAATCCACCGATGTCATGTTCCCAGGCCACAGGGTTCGAGAATCAATCCTCAGTTATGTTTCCAGGCTACAGGGTTCTAGAATAAAACCTCAGTCATGTTCCCAATCCACAGGGTTCCAGAACCAAGGCTCAGTCAGGTTCCCGGGGCACAGTATTCCACAATCTAAACAGATGTCACATGCCCAGTCCCCAGGGTTCCAGAATCCACCGGTATCATGTTCCCAGGACACAGGGTTCCAGAATCAATCCTCAGTTATGTTCCCAGGCTACAGGGTTCCAGAATAAAACCTCAGTCATGTTCCCAGTCCACAGGGTTTCAGAACCAAGGCTCAGTCAGGTTCCCGGGGCACAGTATTCCACAATCTAAACAGATGTCATGTTCCCAGGCCACAGTTTTCCAGAATCACGCCTCAGTCATGTTCCCAGGCCACAGGGATCCAGAATCAAACGTCAGTCATGTTGCCAGGCCACAGGTTTCTGCCATCAAACCTCAGTCACGTTCCCGGGCCACAGGGTTCCTGAATCAAGCCTCAGTCATTTTGCCAGGCCAGAGTGTTCCACCATCAAACCTCAGTCATGATCCCAGGCCACATGTTTCCACAATGAAACCTCAGTCATTTTCTCAGGCCAAAGGTTTCCAGAATCAAACCTCAGTCATATTCCCAGGACACATGGTTCCAGAATCAAACCTGAGTCATGTTCGCAGGCCACAGGTTTCAACAATCAAACATCACTCATGTTCCCAGGACACAGGTGTCCTGAATCAAACCTCAGTCATGTACCCAGGGAACAGGCTTCCAGCAACAAACCTTTGTCATATTCCCAGGACACAGGGTTCCAGAATCAAACCTCAGTCTTGTTCCCAGGACAGAAGTTTCCAGAATCAACCCGATATCATGTTTCCTGGCCACAGTCTTCCAGTATCAAACCTCAGTCATGTTGCCAGGCCACAGGGTTCCACCATCAATCCTCACTCATGTTCCCAGGCCACAGGGTTCCAGAATCCACCGATGTCATGTTAAAGGCCACAGGGTTCCAGAATCAAACCGTTCTCATGTTCCCGGGCCACAGCGTTCCAGAATCAAGCCTCAGTCATTTTGCCAGGCCAGAGTGTTCCACCATCAAACCTCAGTCATGATCCCAGGCCACATGTTTCCACAATGAAACCTGAGTCATTTTCCCAGGCCAAAGGTTTCCAAAATCAAACCTCAGTCATGTTCCCAGGACACATGGTTCCAGAATCAAACCTGAGTCATGTTCGCGGGCCACAGGTTTCAACCATCAAACCTCAGTCATGTTCCCAGGACACAGGTGTCCAGAATCAAACCTCAGTCATGTTCCCAGGGCACAAGCTTCCAGAAACAAACCTCAGTCATGTTCCCAGGACACAAGTTTCCAGAATCAACCAGATATCATGCTTCCTGGCCACAGTCTTCCAGAATCAAACCTTAGTCATGTTGCCAAGCCACAGGTTTCCACCATCAAACCTCAGACATGTTCCCAGGCCACAGGATTCTAGAATCCACCGATGTCATGTTCCCAGGCCACAGGGTTCGAGAATCAATCCTCAGTTATGTTTCCAGGCTACAGGGTTCTAGAATAAAACCTCAGTCATGTTCCCAATCCACAGGGTTCCAGAACCAAGGCTCAGTCAGGTTCCCGGGGCACAGTATTCCACAATCTAAACAGATGTCACATGCCCAGTCCCCAGGGTTCCAGAATCCACCGGTATCATGTTCCCAGGACACAGGGTTCCAGAATCAATCCTCAGTTATGTTCCCAGGCTACAGGGTTCCAGAATAAAACCTCAGTCATGTTCCCAGTCCACAGGGTTTCAGAACCAAGGCTCAGTCAGGTTCCCGGGGCACAGTATTCCACAATCTAAACAGATGTCATGTTCCCAGGCCACAGTTTTCCAGAATCACACCTCAGTCATGTTCCCAGGCCACAGGGATCCAGAATCAAACGTCAGTCATGTTGCCAGGCCACAGGTTTCTGCCATCAAACCTCAGTCACGTTCCCGGGCCACAGGGTTCCGGAATCAAGCCTCAGTCATTTTGCCAGGCCAGAGTGTTCCACCATCAAACCTCAGTCATGATCCCAGGCCACATGTTTCCACAATGAAACCTCAGTCATTTTCTCAGGCCAAAGTTTTCCAGAATCAAACCTCAGTCATATTCCCAGGACACATGGTTCCAGAATCAAACCTGAGTCATGTTCGCAGGCCACAGGTTTCAACAATCAAACATCACTCATGTTCCCAGGACACAGGTGTCCTGAATCAAACCTCAGTCATGTACCCAGGGAACAGGCTTCCAGCAACAAACCTTTGTCATATTCCCAGGACACAGGGTTCCAGAATCAAACCTCAGTCTTGTTCCCAGGACAGAAGTTTCCAGAATCAACCCGATATCATGTTTCCTGGCCACAGTCTTCCAGTATCAAACCTCAGTCATGTTGCCAGGCCACAGGGTTCCACCATCAATCCTCACTCATGTTCCCAGGCCACAGGGTTCCAGAATCCACCGATGTCATGTTAAAGGCCACAGGGTTCCAGAATCAAACCGTTCTCATGTTCCCGGGCCACAGCGTTCCAGAATCAAGCCTCAGTCATTTTGCCAGGCCAGAGTGTTCCATCATCAAACCTCAGTCATGATCCCAGGCCACATGTTTCCACAATGAAACCTCAGTCATTTTCCCAGGCCAAAGGTTTCCAAAATCAAACCTCAGTCATGTTCCCAGGACACATGTTTCCAGAATCAAACCTGAGTCATGTTCGCGGTCCACAGGTTTCAACCATCAAACCTCAGTCATGTTCCCAGGACACAGGTGTCCAGAATCAAACCTCAGTCATGTTCCCAGGGCACAGGCTTCCAGAAACAAACCTCAGTCATGTTCCCAGGACACAAGTTTCCAGAATCAACCAGATATCATGCTTCCTGGCCACAGTCTTCCAGAATCAAACCTTAGTCATGTTGCCAAGCCACAGGTCTCCACCATCAAACCTCAGACATGTTCCCAGGCCACAGGGTTCCAGAATCAATCCTCAGTTATGTTCCCAGGCTACAGGGTTCCAGAATAAAACCTCAGTCATGTTCCCAGTCCACAGGGTTTCAGAACCAAGGCTCAGTCAGGTTCCCGGGGCACAGTATTCCACAATCTAAACAGATGTCATGTTCCCAGGCCACAGTTTTCCAGAATCACACCTCAGTCATGTTCCCAGGCCACAGGGATCCAGAATCAAACGTCAGTCATGTTGCCAGGCCACAGGTTTCTGCCATCAAACCTCAGTCACGTTCCCGGGCCACAGGGTTCCGGAATCAAGCCTCAGTCATTTTGCCAGGCCAGAGTGTTCCACCATCAAACCTCAGTCATGATCCCAGGCCACATGTTTCCACAATGAAACCTCAGTCATTTTCTCAGGCCAAAGGTTTCCAGAATCAAACCTCAGTCATATTCCCAGGACACATGGTTCCAGAATCAAACCTGAGTCATGTTCGCAGGCCACAGGTTTCAACAATCAAACATCACTCATGGTCCCAGGACACAGGTGTCCAGAATCAAACCTCAGTCATGTACCCAGGGAACAGGCTTCCAGCAACAAACCTTTGTCATATTCCCAAGACACAGGGTTCCAGAATCAAACCTCAGTCTTGTTCCCAGGACAGAAGTTTCCAGAATCAACCCGATATCATGTTTCCTGGCCACAGTCTTCCAGTATCAAACCTCAGTCATGTTGCCAGGCCACAGGGTTCCACCATCAATCCTCACTCATGTTCCCAGGCCACAGGGTTCCAGAATCAAACCGTTCCCATGTTCCCAGGCCACAGGGTTCCAGAATCCACCGATGTCATGTTAAAGGCCACAGGGTTCCAGAATCAAACCGTTCTCATGTTCCCGGGCCACAGGGTTCCAGAATCAAGCCTCAGTCATTTTGCCAGGCCAGAGTGTTCCACCATCAAACCTCAGTCATGATCCCAGGCCACATGTTTCCACAATGAAACCTCAGTCATTTTCCCAGGCCAAAGGTTTCCAAAATCAAACCTCAGTCATGTTCCCAGGACACATGGTTCCAGAATCAAACCTGAGTCATGTTCGCGGGCCACAGGTTTCAACCATCAAACCTCAGTCATGTTCCCAGGACACAGGTGTCCAGAATCAAACCTCAGTCATGTTCCCAGGGCACAGGCTTCCAGAAACAAACCTCAGTCATGTTCCCAGGACACAAGTTTCCAGAATCAACCAGATATCATGCTTCCTGGCCACAGTCTTCCAGAATCAAACCTTAGTCATGTTGCCAAGCCACAGGTCTCCACCATCAAACCTCAGACATGTTCCCAGGCCACAGGGTTCTAGAATCCACCGATGTCATGTTCCCAGGCCACAGGGTTCGAGAATCAATCCTCAGTTATGTTTCCAGGCTACAGGGTTCTAGAATAAAACCTCAGTCATGTTCCCAATCCACAGGGTTCCAGAACCAAGGCTCAGTCAGGTTCCCGGGGCACAGTATTCCACAATCTAAACAGATGTCACATGCCCAGTCCCCAGGGTTCCAGAATCCACCGGTATCATGTTCCCAGGCCACAGGGTTCCAGAATCAATCCTCAGTTATGTTCCCAGGCTACAGGGTTCCAGAATAAAACCTCAGTCATGTTCCCAGTCCACAGGGTTTCAGAACCACGGCTCAGTCAGGTTCCCGGGGCACAGTATTCCACAATCTAAACAGATGTCATGTTCCCAGGCCACAGTTTTCCAGAATCACGCCTCAGTCATGTTCCCAGGCCACAGGGATCCAGAATCAAACGTCAGTCATGTTGCCAGGCCACAGGTTTCTGCCATCAAACCTCAGTCACGTTCCCGGGCCACAGGGTTCCTGAATCAAGCCTCAGTCATTTTGCCAGGCCAGAGTGTTCCACCATCAAACCTCAGTCATGATCCCAGGCCACATGTTTCCACAATGAAACCTCAGTCATTTTCTCAGGCCAAAGGTTTCCAGAATCAAACCTCAGTCATATTCCCAGGACACATGGTTCCAGAATCAAACCTGAGTCATGTTCGCAGGCCACAGGTTTCAACAATCAAACATCACTCATGGTCCCAGGACACAGGTGTCCAGAATCAAACCTCAGTCATGTACCCAGGGAACAGGCTTCCAGCAACAAACCTTTGTCATATTCCCAAGACACAGGGTTCCAGAATCAAACCTCAGTCTTGTTCCCAGGACAGAAGTTTCCAGAATCAACCCGATATCATGTTTCCTGGCCACAGTCTTCCAGTATCAAACCTCAGTCATGTTGCCAGGCCACAGGGTTCCACCATCAATCCTCACTCATGTTCCCAGGCCACAGGGTTCCAGAATCAAACCGTTCCCATGTTCCCAGGCCACAGGGTTCCAGAATCCACCGATGTCATGTTAAAGGCCACAGGGTTCCAGAATCAAACCGTTCTCATGTTCCCGGGCCACAGGGTTCCAGAATCAAGCCTCAGTCATTTTGCCAGGCCAGAGTGTTCCACCATCAAACCTCAGTCATGATCCCAGGCCACATGTTTCCACAATGAAACCTCAGTCATTTTCCCAGGCCCAAGGTTTCCAAAATCAAACCTCAGTCATGTTCCCAGGACACATGGTTCCAGAATCAAACCTGAGTCATGTTCGCGGGCCACAGGTTTCAACCATCAAACCTCAGTCATGTTCCCAGGACACAGGTGTCCAGAATCAAACCTCAGTCATGTTCCCAGGGCACAGGCTTCCAGAAACAAACCTCAGTCATGTTCCCAGGACACAAGTTTCCAGAATCAACCAGATATCATGCTTCCTGGCCACAGTCTTCCAGAATCAAACCTTAGTCATGTTGCCAAGCCACAGGTCTCCACCATCAAACCTCAGACATGTTCCCAGGCCACAGTGTTCTAGAATCCACCGATGTCATGTTCCCAGGCCACAGGGTTCGAGAATCAATCCTCAGTTATGTTTCCAGGCTACAGGGTTCTAGAATAAAACCTCAGTCATGTTCCCAATCCACAGGGTTCCAGAACCAAGGCTCAGTCAGGTTCCCGGGCCACAGTATTCCACAATCTAAACAGATGTCACATGCCCAGTCCCCAGGGTTCCAGAATCCACCGGTATCATGTTCCCAGGCCACAGGGTTCCAGAATCAATCCTCAGTTATGTTCCCAGGCTACAGGGTTCCAGAATAAAACCTCAGTCATGTTCCCAGTCCACAGGGTTTCAGAACCAAGGCTCAGTCAGGTTCCCGGGGCACAGTATTCCACAATCTAAACAGATGTCATGTTCCCAGGCCACAGTTTTCCAGAATCACGCCTCAGTCATGTTCCCAGGCCACAGGGATCCAGAATCAAACGTCAGTCATGTTGCCAGGCCACAGGTTTCTGCCATCAAACCTCAGTCACGTTCCCGGGCCACAGGGTTCCTGAATCAAGCCTCAGTCATTTTGCCAGGCCAGAGTGTTCCACCATCAAACCTCAGTCATGATCCCAGGCCACATGTTTCCACAATGAAACCTCAGTCATTTTCTCAGGCCAAAGGTTTCCAGAATCAAACCTCAGTCATATTCCCAGGACACATGGTTCCAGAATCAAACCTGAGTCATGTTCGCAGGCCACAGGTTTCAACAATCAAACATCACTCATGTTCCCAGGACACAGGTGTCCAGAATCAAACCTCAGTCATGTACCCAGGGAACAGGCTTCCAGCAACAAACCTTTGTCATATTCCCAGGACACAGGGTTCCAGAATCAAACCTCAGTCTTGTTCCCAGGACAGAAGTTTCCAGAATCAACCCGATATCATGTTTCCTGGCCACAGTCTTCCAGTATCAAACCTCAGTCATGTTGCCAGGCCACAGGGTTCCACCATCAATCCTCACTCATGTTCCCAGGCCACAGGGTTCCAGAATCAAACCGTTCCCATGTTCGCAGGCCACAGGGTTCCAGAATCCACCGATGTCATGTTAAAGGCCACAGGGTTCCAGAATCAAACCGTTCTCATGTTCCCGGGCCACAGGGTTCCAGAATCAAGCCTCAGTCATTTTGCCAGGCCAGTGTTCCACCATCAAACCTCAGTCATGATCCCAGGCCACATGTTTCCACAATGAAACCTCAGTCATTTTCCCAGGCCAAAGGTTTCTAAAATCAAACCTCAGTCATGTACCCAGGACACATGGTTCCAGAATCAAACCTGAGTCATGTTCGCGGGCCACAGGTTTCAACCATCAAACCTCAGTCATGTTCCCAGGACACAGGTGTCCAGAATCAAACCTCAGTCATGTTCCCAGGGCACAGGCTTCCAGAAACAAACCTCAGTCATGTTCCCAGGACACAAGTTTCCAGAATCAACCAGATATCATGCTTCCTGGCCACAGTCTTCCAGAATCAAACCTTAGTCATGTTGCCAAGCCACAGGTTTCCACCATCAAACCTCAGACATGTTCCCAGGCCACAGGGTTCTAGAATCCACCGATGTCATGTTCCCAGGCCACAGGGTTCGAGAATCAATCCTCAGTTATGTTTCCCGGCTACAGGGTTCTAGAATAAAACCTCAGTCATGTTCCCAATCCACAGGGTTCCAGAACCAAGGCTCAGTCAGGTTCCCGGGGCACAGTATTCCACAATCTAAACAGATGTCACATGCCCAGTCCCCAGGGTTCCAGAATCCACCGTTATCATGTTCCCAGGCCACAGGGTTCCAGAATCAATCCTCAGTTATGTTCCCAGGCTACAGGGTTCCAGAATAAAACCTCAGTCATGTTCCCAGTCCACAGGGTTTCAGAACCAAGGCTCAGTCAGGTTCCCGGGGCACAGTATTCCACAATCTAAACAGATGTCATGTTCCCAGGCCACAGTTTTCCAGAATCACGCCTCAGTCATGTTCCCAGGCCACAGGGATCCAGAATCAAACGTCAGTCATGTTGCCAGGCCACAGGTTTCTGCCATCAAACCTCAGTCACGTTCCCGGGCCACAGGGTTCCTGAATCAAGCCTCAGTCATTTTGCCAGGCCAGAGTGTTCCACCATCAAACCTCAGTCATGATCCCAGGCCACATGTTTCCACAATGAAACCTCAGTCATTTTCTCAGGCCAAAGGTTTCCAGAATCAAACCTCAGTCATATTCCCAGGACACATGGTTCCAGAATCAAACCTGAGTCATGTTCGCAGGCCACAGGTTTCAACAATCAAACATCACTCATGTTCCCAGGACACAGGTGTCCAGAATCAAACCTCAGTCATGTACCCAGGGAACAGGCTTCCAGCAACAAACCTTTGTCATATTCCCAGGACACAGGGTTCCAGAATCAAACCTCAGTCTTGTTCCCAGGACAGAAGTTTCCAGAATCAACCCGATATCATGTTTCCTGGCCACAGTCTTCCAGTATCAAACCTCAGTCATGTTGCCAGGCCACAGGGTTCCACCATCAATCCTCACTCATGTTCCCAGGCCACAGGGTTCCAGAATCAAACCGTTCCCATGTTCCCAGGCCACAGGGTTCCAGAATCCACCGATGTCATGTTAAAGGCCACAGGGTTCCAGAATCAAACCGTTCTCATGTTCCCGGGCCACAGGGTTCCAGAATCAAGCCTCAGTCATTTTGCCAGGCCAGTGTTCCACCATCAAACCTCAGTCATGATCCCAGGCCACATGTTTCCACAATGAAACCTCAGTCATTTTCCCAGGCCAAAGGTTTCCAAAATCAAACCTCAGTCATGTTCCCAGGACACATGGTTCCAGAATCAAACCTGAGTCATGTTCGCGGGCCACAGGTTTCAACCATCAAACCTCAGTCATGTTCCCAGGACACAGGTGTCCAGAATCAAACCTCAGTCATGTTCCCAGGGCACAGGCTTCCAGAAACAAACCTCAGTCATGTTCCCAGGACACAAGTTTCCAGAATCAACCAGATATCATGCTTCCTGGCCACAGTCTTCCAGAATCAAACCTTAGTCATGTTGCCAAGCCACAGGTCTCCACCATCAAACCTCAGACATGTTCCCAGGCCACAGGGTTCTAGAATCCACCGATGTCATGTTCCCAGGCCACAGGGTTCGAGAATCAATCCTCAGTTATGTTTCCCGGCTACAGGGTTCTAGAATAAAACCTCAGTCATGTTCCCAATCCACAGGGTTCCAGAACCAAGGCTCAGTCAGGTTCCCGGGGCACAGTATTCCACAATCTAAACAGATGTCACATGCCCAGTCCCCAGGGTTCCAGAATCCACCGGTATCATGTTCCCAGGCCACAGGGTTCCAGAATCAATCCTCAGTTATGTTCCCAGGCTACAGGGTTCCAGAATAAAACCTCAGTCATGTTCCCAGTCCACAGGGTTTCAGAACCACGGCTCAGTCAGGTTCCCGGGGCACAGTATTCCACAATCTAAACAGATGTCATGTTCCCAGGCCACAGTTTTCCAGAATCACGCCTCAGTCATGTTCCCAGGCCACAGGGATCCAGAATCAAACGTCAGTCATGTTGCCAGGCCACAGGTTTCTGCCATCAATCCTCAGTCACGTTCCCGGGCCACAGGGTTCCTGAATCAAGCCTCAGTCATTTTGCCAGGCCAGAGTGTTCCACCATCAAACCTCAGTCATGATCCCAGGCCACATGTTTCCACAATGAAACCTCAGTCATTTTCTCAGGCCAAAGGTTTCCAGAATCAAACCTCAGTCATATTCCCAGGACACATGGTTCCAGAATCAAACCTGAGTCATGTTCGCAGGCCACAGGTTTCAACAATCAAACATCACTCCTGGTCCCAGGACACAGGTGTCCAGAATCAAACCTCAGTCATGTACCCAGGGAACAGGCTTCCAGCAACAAACCTTTGTCATATTCCCAAGACACAGGGTTCCAGAATCAAACCTCAGTCTTGTTCCCAGGACAGAAGTTTCCAGAATCAACCCGATATCATGTTTCCTGGCCACAGTCTTCCAGTATCAAACCTCAGTCATGTTGCCAGGCCACAGGGTTCCACCATCAATCCTCACTCATGTTCCCAGGCCACAGGGTTCCAGAATCAAACAGTTCCCATGTTCCCAGGCCACAGGGTTCCAGAATCCACCGATGTCATGTTAAAGGCCACAGGGTTCCAGAATCAAACCGTTCTCATGTTCCCGGGCCACAGGGTTCCAGAATCAAGCCTCAGTCATTTTGCCAGGCCAGAGTGTTCCACCATCAAACCTCAGTCATGATCCCAGGCCACATGTTTCCACAATGAAACCTCAGTCATTTTCCCAGGCCCAAGGTTTCCAAAATCAAACCTCAGTCATGTTCCCAGGACACATGGTTCCAGAATCAAACCTGAGTCATGTTCGCGGGCCACAGGTTTCAACCATCAAACCTCAGTCATGTTCCCAGGACACAGGTGTCCAGAATCAAACCTCAGTCATGTTCCCAGGGCACAGGCTTCCAGAAACAAACCTCAGTCATGTTCCCAGGACACAAGTTTCCAGAATCAACCAGATATCATGCTTCCTGGCCACAGTCTTCCAGAATCAAACCTTAGTCATGTTGCCAAGCCACAGGTCTCCACCATCAAACCTCAGACATGTTCCCAGGCCACAGGGTTCTAGAATCCACCGATGTCATGTTCCCAGGCCACAGGGTTCGAGAATCAATCCTCAGTTATGTTTCCAGGCTACAGGGTTCTAGAATAAAACCTCAGTCATGTTCCCAATCCACAGGGTTCCAGAACCAAGGCTCAGTCAGGTTCCCGGGCCACAGTATTCCACAATCTAAACAGATGTCACATGCCCAGTCCCCAGGGTTCCAGAATCCACCGGTATCATGTTCCCAGGCCACAGGGTTCCAGAATCAATCCTCAGTTATGTTCCCAGGCTACAGGGTTCCAGAATAAAACCTCAGTCATGTTCCCAGTCCACAGGGTTTCAGAACCAAGGCTCAGTCAGGTTCCCGGGGCACAGTATTCCACAATCTAAACAGATGTCATGTTCCCAGGCCACAGTTTTCCAGAATCACGCCTCAGTCATGTTCCCAGGCCACAGGGATCCAGAATCAAACGTCAGTCATGTTGCCAGGCCACAGGTTTCTGCCATCAAACCTCAGTCACGTTCCCGGGCCACAGGGTTCCGGAATCAAGCCTCAGTCATTTTGCCAGGCCAGAGTGTTCCACCATCAAACCTCAGTCATGATCCCAGGCCACATGTTTCCACAATGAAACCTCAGTCATTTTCTCAGGCCAAAGGTTTCCAGAATCAAACCTCAGTCATATTCCCAGGACACATGGTTCCAGAATCAAACCTGAGTCATGTTCGCAGGCCACAGGTTTCAACAATCAAACATCACTCATGTTCCCAGGACACAGGTGTCCAGAATCAAACCTCAGTCATGTACCCAGGGAACAGGCTTCCAGCAACAAACCTTTGTCATATTCCCAGGACACAGGGTTCCAGAATCAAACCTCAGTCTTGTTCCCAGGACAGAAGTTTCCAGAATCAACCCGATATCATGTTTCCTGGCCACAGTCTTCCAGTATCAAACCTCAGTCATGTTGCCAGGCCACAGGGTTCCACCATCAATCCTCACTCATGTTCCCAGGCCACAGGGTTCCAGAATCAAACCGTTCCCATGTTCCCAGGCCACAGGGTTCCAGAATCCACCGATGTCATGTTAAAGGCCACAGGGTTCCAGAATCAAACCGTTCTCATGTTCCCGGGCCACAGGGTTCCAGAATCAAGCCTCAGTCATTTTGCCAGGCCAGTGTTCCACCATCAAACCTCAGTCATGATCCCAGGCCACATGTTTCCACAATGAAACCTCAGTCATTTTCCCAGGCCAAAGGTTTCCAAAATCAAACCTCAGTCATGTACCCAGGACACATGGTTCCAGAATCAAACCTGAGTCATGTTCGCGGGCCACAGGTTTCAACCATCAAACCTCAGTCATGTTCCCAGGACACAGGTGTCCAGAATCAAACCTCAGTCATGTTCCCAGGGCACAGGCTTCCAGAAACAAACCTCAGTCATGTTCCCAGGACACAAGTTTCCAGAATCAACCAGATATCATGCTTCCTGGCCACAGTCTTCCAGAATCAAACCTTAGTCATGTTGCCAAGCCACAGGTCTCCACCATCAAACCTCAGACATGTTCCCAGGCCACAGGGTTCTAGAATCCACCGATGTCATGTTCCCAGGCCACAGGGTTCGAGAATCAATCCTCAGTTATGTTTCCCGGCTACAGGGTTCTAGAATAAAACCTCAGTCATGTTCCCAATCCACAGGGTTCCAGAACCAAGGCTCAGTCAGGTTCCCGGGGCACAGTATTCCACAATCTAAACAGATGTCACATGCCCAGTCCCCAGGGTTCCAGAATCCACCGGTATCATGTTCCCAGGCCACAGGGTTCCAGAATCAATCCTCAGTTATGTTCCCAGGCTACAGGGTTCCAGAATAAAACCTCAGTCATGTTCCCAGTCCACAGGGTTTCAGAACCAAGGCTCAGTCAGGTTCCCGGGGCACAGTATTCCACAATCTAAACAGATGTCATGTTCCCAGGCCACAGTTTTCCAGAATCACGCCTCAGTCATGTTCCCAGGCCACAGGGATCCAGAATCAAACGTCAGTCATGTTGCCAGGCCACAGGTTTCTGCCATCAAACCTCAGTCACGTTCCCGGGCCACAGGGTTCCTGAATCAAGCCTCAGTCATTTTGCCAGGCCAGAGTGTTCCACCATCAAACCTCAGTCATGATCCCAGGCCACATGTTTCCACAATGAAACCTCAGTCATTTTCTCAGGCCAAAGGTTTCCAGAATCAAACCTCAGTCATATTCCCAGGACACATGGTTCCAGAATCAAACCTGAGTCATGTTCGCAGGCCACAGGTTTCAACAATCAAACATCACTCATGTTCCCAGGACACAGGTGTCCAGAATCAAACCTCAGTCATGTACCCAGGGAACAGGCTTCCAGCAACAAACCTTTGTCATATTCCCAGGACACAGGGTTCCAGAATCAAACCTCAGTCTTGTTCCCAGGACAGAAGTTTCCAGAATCAACCCGATATCATGTTTCCTGGCCACAGTCTTCCAGTATCAAACCTCAGTCATGTTGCCAGGCCACAGGGTTCCACCATCAATCCTCACTCATGTTCCCAGGCCACAGGGTTCCAGAATCAAACCGTTCCCATGTTCCCAGGCCACAGGGTTCCAGAATCCACCGATGTCATGTTAAAGGCCACAGGGTTCCAGAATCAAACCGTTCTCATGTTCCCGGGCCACAGGGTTCCAGAATCAAGCCTCAGTCATTTTGCCAGGCCAGTGTTCCACCATCAAACCTCAGTCATGATCCCAGGCCACATGTTTCCCCAATGAAACCTCAGTCATTTTCCCAGGCCAAAGGTTTCCAAAATCAAACCTCAGTCATGTACCCAGGACACATGGTTCCAGAATCAAACCTGAGTCATGTTCGCGGGCCACAGGTTTCAACCATCAAACCTCAGTCATGTTCCCAGGACACAGGTGTCCAGAATCAAACCTCAGTCATGTTCCCAGGACACAAGTTTCCAGAATCAACCAGATATCATGCTTCCTGGCCACAGTCTTCCAGAATCAAACCTTAGTCATGTTGCCAAGCCACAGGTTTCCACCATCAAACCTCAGACATGTTCCCAGGCCACAGGGTTCGAGAATCAATCCTCAGTTATGTTTCCAGGCTACAGGGTTCTAGAATAAAACCTCAGTCATGTTCCCAATCCACAGGGTTCCAGAACCAAGGCTCAGTCAGGTTCCCGGGGCACAGTATTCCACAATCTAAACAGATGTCACATGCCCAGTCCCCAGGGTTCCAGAATCCACCGGTATCATGTTCCCAGGACACAGGGTTCCAGAATCAATCCTCAGTTATGTTCCCAGGCTACAGGGTTCCAGAATAAAACCTCAGTCATGTTCCCAGTCCACAGGGTTTCAGAACCAAGGCTCAGTCAGGTTCCCGGGGCACAGTATTCCACAATCTAAACAGATGTCATGTTCCCAGGCCACAGTTTTCCAGAATCACGCCTCAGTCATGTTCCCAGGCCACAGGGATCCAGAATCAAACGTCAGTCATGTTGCCAGGCCACAGGTTTCTGCCATCAAACCTCAGTCACGTTCCCGGGCCACAGGGTTCCGGAATCAAGCCTCAGTCATTTTGCCAGGCCAGAGTGTTCCACCATCAAACCTCAGTCATGATCCCAGGCCACATGTTTCCACAATGAAACCTCAGTCATTTTCTCAGGCCAAAGGTTTCCAGAATCAAACCTCAGTCATATTCCCAGGACACATGGTTCCAGAATCAAACCTGAGTCATGTTCGCAGGCCACAGGTTTCAACAATCAAACATCACTCATGGTCCCAGGACACAGGTGTCCAGAATCAAACCTCAGTCATGTACCCAGGGAACAGGCTTCCAGCAACAAACCTTTGTCATATTCCCAAGACACAGGGTTCCAGAATCAAACCTCAGGCTTGTTCCCAGGACAGAAGTTTCCAGAATCAACCCGATATCATGTTTCCTGGCCACAGTCTTCCAGTATCAAACCTCAGTCATGTTGCCAGGCCACAGGGTTCCACCATCAATCCTCACTCATGTTCCCAGGCCACAGGGTTCCAGAATCAAACCGTTCCCATGTTCCCAGGCCACAGGGTTCCAGAATCCACCGATGTCATGTTAAAGGCCACAGGGTTCCAGAATCAAACCGTTCTCATGTTCCCGGGCCACAGGGTTCCAGAATCAAGCCTCAGTCATTTTGCCAGGCCAGTGTTCCACCATCAAACCTCAGTCATGATCCCAGGCCACATGTTTCCACAATGAAACCTCAGTCATTTTCCCAGGCCAAAGGTTTCCAAAATCAAACCTCAGTCATGTTCCCAGGACACATGGTTGCAGAATCAAACCTGAGTCATGTTCGCGGGCCACAGGTTTCAACCATCAAACCTCAGTCATGTTCCCAGGACACAGGTGTCCAGAATCAAACCTCAGTCATGTTCCCAGGGCACAGGCTTCCAGAAACAAACCTCAGTCATGTTCCCAGGACACAAGTTTCCAGAATCAACCAGATATCATGCTTCCTGGCCACAGTCTTCCAGAATCAAACCTTAGTCATGTTGCCAAGCCACAGGTTTCCACCATCAAACCTCAGACATGTTCCCAGGCCACAGGGTTCTAGAATCCACCGATGTCATGTTCCCAGGCCACAGGGTTCGAGAATCAATCCTCAGTTATGTTTCCAGGCTACAGGGTTCTAGAATAAAACCTCAGTCATGTTCCCAATCCACAGGGTTCCAGAACCAAGGCTCAGTCAGGTTCCCGGGGCACAGTATTCCACAACCTAAACAGATGTCACATGCCCAGTCCCCAGGGTTCCAGAATCCACCGGTATCATGTTCCCAGGCCACAGGGTTCCAGAATCAATCCTCAGTTATGTTCCCAGGCTACAGGGTTCCAGAATAAAACCTCAGTCATGTTCCCAGTCCACAGGGTTTCAGAACCAAGGCTCAGTCAGGTTCCCGGGGCACAGTATTCCACAATCTAAACAGATGTCATGTTCCCAGGCCACAGTTTTCCAGAATCACGCCTCAGTCATGTTCCCAGGCCACAGGGATCCAGAATCAAACGTCAGTCATGTTGCCAGGCCACAGGTTTCTGCCATCAAACCTCAGTCACGTTCCCGGGCCACAGGGTTCCTGAATCAAGCCTCAGTCATTTTGCCAGGCCAGAGTGTTCCACCATCAAACCTCAGTCATGATCCCAGGCCACATGTTTCCACAATGAAACCTCAGTCATTTTCTCAGGCCAAAGTTTTCCAGAATCAAACCTCAGTCATATTCCCAGGACACATGGTTCCAGAATCAAACCTGAGTCATGTTCGCAGGCCACAGGTTTCAACAATCAAACATCACTCATGTTCCCAGGACACAGGTGTCCTGAATCAAACCTCAGTCATGTACCCAGGGAACAGGCTTCCAGCAACAAACCTTTGTCATATTCCCAGGACACAGGGTTCCAGAATCAAACCTCAGTCTTGTTCCCAGGACAGAAGTTTCCAGAATCAACCCGATATCATGTTTCCTGGCCACAGTCTTCCAGTATCAAACCTCAGTCATGTTGCCAGGCCACAGGGTTCCACCATCAATCCTCACTCATGTTCCCAGGCCACAGGGTTCCAGAATCCACCGATGTCATGTTAAAGGCCACAGGGTTCCAGAATCAAACCGTTCTCATGTTCCCGGGCCACAGCGTTCCAGAATCAAGCCTCAGTCATTTTGCCAGGCCAGAGTGTTCCACCATCAAACCTCAGTCATGATCCCAGGCCACATGTTTCCACAATGAAACCTCAGTCATTTTCCCAGGCCAAAGGTTTCCAAAATCAAACCTCAGTCATGTTCCCAGGACACATGGTTCCAGAATCAAACCTGAGTCATGTTCGCGGGCCACAGGTTTCAACCATCAAACCTCAGTCATGTTCCCAGGACACAGGTGTCCAGAATCAAACCTCAGTCATGTTCCCAGGGCACAGGCTTCCAGAAACAAACCTCAGTCATGTTCCCAGGACACAAGTTTCCAGAATCAACCAGATATCATGCTTCCTGGCCACAGTCTTCCAGAATCAAACCTTAGTCATGTTGCCAAGCCACAGGTTTCCACCATCAAACCTCAGACATGTTCCCAGGCCACAGGGTTCTAGAATCCACCGATGTCATGTTCCCAGGCCACAGGGTTCGAGAATCAATCCTCAGTTATGTTTCCCGGCTACAGGGTTCTAGAATAAAACCTCAGTCATGTTCCCAATCCACAGGGTTCCAGAACCAAGGCTCAGTCAGGTTCCCGGGGCACAGTATTCCACAATCTAAACAGATGTCACATGCCCAGTCCCCAGGGTTCCAGAATCCACCGGTATCATGTTCCCAGGCCACAGGGTTCCAGAATCAATCCTCAGTTATGTTCCCAGGCTACAGGGTTCCAGAATAAAACCTCAGTCATGTTCCCAGTCCACAGGGTTTCAGAACCACGGCTCAGTCAGGTTCCCGGGGCACAGTATTCCACAATCTAAACAGATGTCATGTTCCCAGGCCACAGTTTTCCAGAATCACGCCTCAGTCATGTTCCCAGGCCACAGGGATCCAGAATCAAACGTCAGTCATGTTGCCAGGCCACAGGTTTCTGCCATCAAACCTCAGTCACGTTCCCGGGCCACAGGGTTCCTGAATCAAGCCTCAGTCATTTTGCCAGGCCAGAGTGTTCCACCATCAAACCTCAGTCATGATCCCAGGCCACATGTTTCCACAATGAAACCTCAGTCATTTTCTCAGGCCAAAGGTTTCCAGAATCAAACCTCAGTCATATTCCCAGGACACATGGTTCCAGAATCAAACCTGAGTCATGTTCGCAGGCCACAGGTTTCAACAATCAAACATCACTCATGTTCCCAGGACACAGGTGTCCTGAATCAAACCTCAGTCATGTACCCAGGGAACAGGCTTCCAGCAACAAACCTTTGTCATATTCCCAGGACACAGGGTTCCAGAATCAAACCTCAGTCTTGTTCCCAGGACAGAAGTTTCCAGAATCAACCCGATATCATGATTCCTGGCCACAGTCTTCCAGTATCAAACCTCAGTCATGTTGCCAGGCCACAGGGTTCCACCATCAATCCTCACTCATGTTCCCAGGCCACAGGGTTCCAGAATCCACCGATGTCATGTTAAAGGCCACAGGGTTCCAGAATCAACCCGTTCTCATGTTCCCGGGCCACAGGGTTCCAGAATCAAGCCTCAGTCATTTTGCCAGGCCAGAGTGTTCCACCATCAAACCTCAGTCATGATCCCAGGCCACATGTTTCCACAATGAAACCTCAGTCATTTTCCCAGGCCAAAGGTTTCCAAAATCAAACCTCAGTCATATTCCCAGGACACATGGTTCCAGAATCAAACCTGAGTCATGTTCGCAGGCCACAGGTTTCAACAATCAAACATCACTCATGTTCCCAGGACACAGGTGTCCTGAATCAAACCTCAGTCATGTACCCAGGGAACAGGCTTCCAGCAACAAACCTTTGTCATATTCCCAGGACACAGGGTTCCAGAATCAAGCCTCAGTCTTGTTCCCAGGACAGAAGTTTCCAGAATCAACCCGATATCATGTTTCCTGGCCACAGTCTTCCAGTATCAAACCTCAGTCATGTTGCCAGGCCACAGGGTTCCACCATCAATCCTCACTCATGTTCCCAGGCCACAGGTTTCCAGAATCAAACCGTTCTCATGTTCCCAGGCCACAGGGTTCCAGAATCCACCGATGTCATGTTAAAGGACACAGGGTTCCAGAATCAACCCGTTCTCATGTTCCCGGGCCACAGGGTTCCAGAATCAAGCCTCAGTCATTTTGCCAGGCCAGAGTGTTCCACCATCAAACCTCAGTCATGATCCCAGGCCACATGTTTCCACAATGAAACCTCAGTCATTTTCTCAGGCCAAAGGTTTCCAGAATCAAACCTCAGTCATATTCCCAGGACACATGGTTCCAGAATCAAACCTGAGTCATGTTCGCAGGCCACAGGTTTCAACAATCAAACATCACTCATGGTCCCAGGACACAGGTGTCCAGAATCAAACCTCAGTCATGTACCCAGGGAACAGGCTTCCAGCAACAAACCTTTGTCATATTCCCAAGACACAGGGTTCCAGAATCAAACCTCAGTCTTGTTCCCAGGACAGAAGTTTCCAGAATCAACCCGATATCATGTTTCCTGGCCACAGTCTTCCAGTATCAAACCTCAGTCATGTTGCCAGGCCACAGGGTTCCACCATCAATCCTCACTCATGTTCCCAGGCCACAGGGTTCCAGAATCAAACCGTTCCCATGTTCCCAGGCCACAGGGTTCCAGAATCCACCGATGTCATGTTAAAGGCCACAGGGTTCCAGAATCAAACCGTTCTCATGTTCCCGGGCCACAGGGTTCCAGAATCAAGCCTCAGTCATTTTGCCAGGCCACAGTGTTCCACCATCAAACCTCAGTCATGATCCCAGGCCACATGTTTCCACAATGAAACCTCAGTCATTTTCCCAGGCCCAAGGTTTCCAAAATCAAACCTCAGTCATGTTCCCAGGACACATGGTTCCAGAATCAAACCTGAGTCATGTTCGCGGGCCACAGGTTTCAACCATCAAACCTCAGTCATGTTCCCAGGACACAGGTGTCCAGAATCAAACCTCAGTCATGTTCCCAGGGCACAGGCTTCCAGAAACAAACCTCAGTCATGTTCCCAGGACACAAGTTTCCAGAATCAACCAGATATCATGCTTCCTGGCCACAGTCTTCCAGAATCAAACCTTAGTCATGTTGCCAAGCCACAGGTCTCCACCATCAAACCTCAGACATGTTCCCAGGCCACAGGGTTCTAGAATCCACCGATGTCATGTTCCCAGGCCACAGGGTTCGAGAATCAATCCTCAGTTATGTTTCCAGGCTACAGGGTTCTAGAATAAAACCTCAGTCATGTTCCCAATCCACAGGGTTCCAGAACCAAGGCTCAGTCAGGTTCCCGGGCCACAGTATTCCACAATCTAAACAGATGTCACATGCCCAGTCCCCAGGGTTCCAGAATCCACCGGTATCATGTTCCCAGGCCACAGGGTTCCAGAATCAATCCTCAGTTATGTTCCCAGGCTACAGGGTTCCAGAATAAAACCTCAGTCATGTTCCCAGTCCACAGGGTTTCAGAACCAAGGCTCAGTCAGGTTCCCGGGGCACAGTATTCCACAATCTAAACAGATGTCATGTTCCCAGGCCACAGTTTTCCAGAATCACGCCTCAGTCATGTTCCCAGGCCACAGGGATCCAGAATCAAACGTCAGTCATGTTGCCAGGCCACAGGTTTCTGCCATCAAACCTCAGTCACGTTCCCGGGCCACAGGGTTCCTGAATCAAGCCTCAGTCATTTTGCCAGGCCAGAGTGTTCCACCATCAAACCTCAGTCATGATCCCAGGCCACATGTTTCCACAATGAAACCTCAGTCATTTTCTCAGGCCAAAGGTTTCCAGAATCAAACCTCAGTCATATTCCCAGGACACATGGTTCCAGAATCAAACCTGAGTCATGTTCGCAGGCCACAGGTTTCAACAATCAAACATCACTCATGTTCCCAGGACACAGGTGTCCAGAATCAAACCTCAGTCATGTACCCAGGGAACAGGCTTCCAGCAACAAACCTTTGTCATATTCCCAGGACACAGGGTTCCAGAATCAAACCTCAGTCTTGTTCCCAGGACAGAAGTTTCCAGAATCAACCCGATATCATGTTTCCTGGCCACAGTCTTCCAGTATCAAACCTCAGTCATGTTGCCAGGCCACAGGGTTCCACCATCAATCCTCACTCATGTTCCCAGGCCACAGGGTTCCAGAATCAAACCGTTCCCATGTTCGCAGGCCACAGGGTTCCAGAATCCACCGATGTCATGTTAAAGGCCACAGGGTTCCAGAATCAAACCGTTCTCATGTTCCCGGGCCACAGGGTTCCAGAATCAAGCCTCAGTCATTTTGCCAGGCCAGTGTTCCACCATCAAACCTCAGTCATGATCCCAGGCCACATGTTTCCACAATGAAACCTCAGTCATTTTCCCAGGCCAAAGGTTTCTAAAATCAAACCTCAGTCATGTACCCAGGACACATGGTTCCAGAATCAAACCTGAGTCATGTTCGCGGGCCACAGGTTTCAACCATCAAACCTCAGTCATGTTCCCAGGACACAGGTGTCCAGAATCAAACCTCAGTCATGTTCCCAGGGCACAGGCTTCCAGAAACAAACCTCAGTCATGTTCCCAGGACACAAGTTTCCAGAATCAACCAGATATCATGCTTCCTGGCCACAGTCTTCCAGAATCAAACCTTAGTCATGTTGCCAAGCCACAGGTCTCCACCATCAAACCTCAGACATGTTCCCAGGCCACAGGGTTCTAGAATCCACCGATGTCATGTTCCCAGGCCACAGGGTTCGAGAATCAATCCTCAGTTATGTTTCCCGGCTACAGGGTTCTAGAATAAAACCTCAGTCATGTTCCCAATCCACAGGGTTCCAGAACCAAGGCTCAGTCAGGTTCCCGGGGCACAGTATTCCACAATCTAAACAGATGTCACATGCCCAGTCCCCAGGGTTCCAGAATCCACCGGTATCATGTTCCCAGGCCACAGGGTTCCAGAATCAATCCTCAGTTATGTTCCCAGGCTACAGGGTTCCAGAATAAAACCTCAGTCATGTTCCCAGTCCACAGGGTTTCAGAACCAAGGCTCAGTCAGGTTCCCGGGGCACAGTATTCCACAATCTAAACAGATGTCATGTTCCCAGGCCACAGTTTTCCAGAATCACGCCTCAGTCATGTTCCCAGGCCACAGGGATCCAGAATCAAACGTCAGTCATGTTGCCAGGCCACAGGTTTCTGCCATCAAACCTCAGTCACGTTCCCGGGCCACAGGGTTCCTGAATCAAGCCTCAGTCATTTTGCCAGGCCAGAGTGTTCCACCATCAAACCTCAGTCATGATCCCAGGCCACATGTTTCCACAATGAAACCTCAGTCATTTTCTCAGGCCAAAGGTTTCCAGAATCAAACCTCAGTCATATTCCCAGGACACATGGTTCCAGAATCAAACCTGAGTCATGTTCGCAGGCCACAGGTTTCAACAATCAAACATCACTCATGTTCCCAGGACACAGGTGTCCAGAATCAAACCTCAGTCATGTACCCAGGGAACAGGCTTCCAGCAACAAACCTTTGTCATATTCCCAGGACACAGGGTTCCAGAATCAAACCTCAGTCTTGTTCCCAGGACAGAAGTTTCCAGAATCAACCCGATATCATGTTTCCTGGCCACAGTCTTCCAGTATCAAACCTCAGTCATGTTGCCAGGCCACAGGGTTCCACCATCAATCCTCACTCATGTTCCCAGGCCACAGGGTTCCAGAATCAAACCGTTCCCATGTTCCCAGGCCACAGGGTTCCAGAATCCACCGATGTCATGTTAAAGGCCACAGGGTTCCAGAATCAAACCGTTCTCATGTTCCCGGGCCACAGGGTTCCAGAATCAAGCCTCAGTCATTTTGCCAGGCCAGTGTTCCACCATCAAACCTCAGTCATGATCCCAGGCCACATGTTTCCACAATGAAACCTCAGTCATTTTCCCAGGCCAAAGGTTTCCAAAATCAAACCTCAGTCATGTTCCCAGGACACATGGTTCCAGAATCAAACCTGAGTCATGTTCGCGGGCCACAGGTTTCAACCATCAAACCTCAGTCATGTTCCCAGGACACAGGTGTCCAGAATCAAACCTCAGTCATGTTCCCAGGGCACAGGCTTCCAGAAACAAACCTCAGTCATGTTCCCAGGACACAAGTTTCCAGAATCAACCAGATATCATGCTTCCTGGCCACAGTCTTCCAGAATCAAACCTTAGTCATGTTGCCAAGCCACAGGTCTCCACCATCAAACCTCAGACATGTTCCCAGGCCACAGGGTTCTAGAATCCACCGATGTCATGTTCCCAGGCCACAGGGTTCGAGAATCAATCCTCAGTTATGTTTCCCGGCTACAGGGTTCTAGAATAAAACCTCAGTCATGTTCCCAATCCACAGGGTTCCAGAACCAAGGCTCAGTCAGGTTCCCGGGGCACAGTATTCCACAATCTAAACAGATGTCACATGCCCAGTCCCCAGGGTTCCAGAATCCACCGGTATCATGTTCCCAGGCCACAGGGTTCCAGAATCAATCCTCAGTTATGTTCCCAGGCTACAGGGTTCCAGAATAAAACCTCAGTCATGTTCCCAGTCCACAGGGTTTCAGAACCACGGCTCAGTCAGGTTCCCGGGGCACAGTATTCCACAATCTAAACAGATGTCATGTTCCCAGGCCACAGTTTTCCAGAATCACGCCTCAGTCATGTTCCCAGGCCACAGGGATCCAGAATCAAACGTCAGTCATGTTGCCAGGCCACAGGTTTCTGCCATCAAACCTCAGTCACGTTCCCGGGCCACAGGGTTCCTGAATCAAGCCTCAGTCATTTTGCCAGGCCAGAGTGTTCCACCATCAAACCTCAGTCATGATCCCAGGCCACATGTTTCCACAATGAAACCTCAGTCATTTTCTCAGGCCAAAGGTTTCCAGAATCAAACCTCAGTCATATTCCCAGGACACATGGTTCCAGAATCAAACCTGAGTCATGTTCGCAGGCCACAGGTTTCAACAATCAAACATCACTCATGGTCCCAGGACACAGGTGTCCAGAATCAAACCTCAGTCATGTACCCAGGGAACAGGCTTCCAGCAACAAACCTTTGTCATATTCCCAAGACACAGGGTTCCAGAATCAAACCTCAGTCTTGTTCCCAGGACAGAAGTTTCCAGAATCAACCCGATATCATGTTTCCTGGCCACAGTCTTCCAGTATCAAACCTCAGTCATGTTGCCAGGCCACAGGGTTCCACCATCAATCCTCACTCATGTTCCCAGGCCACAGGGTTCCAGAATCAAACCGTTCCCATGTTCCCAGGCCGCAGGGTTCCAGAATCCACCGATGTCATGTTAAAGGCCACAGGGTTCCAGAATCAAACCGTTCTCATGTTCCCGGGCCACAGGGTTCCAGAATCAAGCCTCAGTCATTTTGCCAGGCCAGAGTGTTCCACCATCAAACCTCAGTCATGATCCCAGGCCACATGTTTCCACAATGAAACCTCAGTCATTTTCCCAGGCCCAAGGTTTCCAAAATCAAACCTCAGTCATGTTCCCAGGACACATGGTTCCAGAATCAAACCTGAGTCATGTTCGCGGGCCACAGGTTTCAACCATCAAACCTCAGTCATGTTCCCAGGACACAGGTGTCCAGAATCAAACCTCAGTCATGTTCCCAGGGCACAGGCTTCCAGAAACAAACCTCAGTCATGTTCCCAGGACACAAGTTTCCAGAATCAACCAGATATCATGCTTCCTGGCCACAGTCTTCCAGAATCAAACCTTAGTCATGTTGCCAAGCCACAGGTCTCCACCATCAAACCTCAGACATGTTCCCAGGCCACAGGGTTCTAGAATCCACCGATGTCATGTTCCCAGGCCACAGGGTTCGAGAATCAATCCTCAGTTATGTTTCCAGGCTACAGGGTTCTAGAATAAAACCTCAGTCATGTTCCCAATCCACAGGGTTCCAGAACCAAGGCTCAGTCAGGTTCCCGGGCCACAGTATTCCACAATCTAAACAGATGTCACATGCCCAGTCCCCAGGGTTCCAGAATCCACCGGTATCATGTTCCCAGGCCACAGGGTTCCAGAATCAATCCTCAGTTATGTTCCCAGGCTACAGGGTTCCAGAATAAAACCTCAGTCATGTTCCCAGTCCACAGGGTTTCAGAACCAAGGCTCAGTCAGGTTCCCGGGGCACAGTATTCCACAATCTAAACAGATGTCATGTTCCCAGGCCACAGTTTTCCAGAATCACGCCTCAGTCATGTTCCCAGGCCACAGGGATCCAGAATCAAACGTCAGTCATGTTGCCAGGCCACAGGTTTCTGCCATCAAACCTCAGTCACGTTCCCGGGCCACAGGGTTCCGGAATCAAGCCTCAGTCATTTTGCCAGGCCAGAGTGTTCCACCATCAAACCTCAGTCATGATCCCAGGCCACATGTTTCCACAATGAAACCTCAGTCATTTTCTCAGGCCAAAGGTTTCCAGAATCAAACCTCAGTCATATTCCCAGGACACATGGTTCCAGAATCAAACCTGAGTCATGTTCGCAGGCCACAGGTTTCAACAATCAAACATCACTCATGTTCCCAGGACACAGGTGTCCAGAATCAAACCTCAGTCATGTACCCAGGGAACAGGCTTCCAGCAACAAACCTTTGTCATATTCCCAGGACACAGGGTTCCAGAATCAAACCTCAGTCTTGTTCCCAGGACAGAAGTTTCCAGAATCAACCCGATATCATGTTTCCTGGCCACAGTCTTCCAGTATCAAACCTCAGTCATGTTGCCAGGCCACAGGGTTCCACCATCAATCCTCACTCATGTTCCCAGGCCACAGGGTTCCAGAATCAAACCGTTCCCATGTTCCCAGGCCACAGGGTTCCAGAATCCACCGATGTCATGTTAAAGGCCACAGGGTTCCAGAATCAAACCGTTCTCATGTTCCCGGGCCACAGGGTTCCAGAATCAAGCCTCAGTCATTTTGCCAGGCCAGTGTTCCACCATCAAACCTCAGTCATGATCCCAGGCCACATGTTTCCACAATGAAACCTCAGTCATTTTCCCAGGCCAAAGGTTTCCAAAATCAAACCTCAGTCATGTACCCAGGACACATGGTTCCAGAATCAAACCTGAGTCATGTTCGCGGGCCACAGGTTTCAACCATCAAACCTCAGTCATGTTCCCAGGACACAGGTGTCCAGAATCAAACCTCAGTCATGTTCCCAGGGCACAGGCTTCCAGAAACAAACCTCAGTCATGTTCCCAGGACACAAGTTTCCAGAATCAACCAGATATCATGCTTCCTGGCCACAGTCTTCCAGAATCAAACCTTAGTCATGTTGCCAAGCCACAGGTTTCCACCATCAAACCTCAGACATGTTCCCAGGCCACAGGGTTCTAGAATCCACCGATGTCACGTTCCCAGGCCACAGGGTTCGAGAATCAATCCTCAGTTATGTTTCCCGGCTACAGGGTTCTAGAATAAAACCTCAGTCATGTTCCCAATCCACAGGGTTCCAGAACCAAGGCTCAGTCAGGTTCCCGGGGCACAGTATTCCACAATCTAAACAGATGTCACATGCCCAGTCCCCAGGGTTCCAGAATCCACCGGTATCATGTTCCCAGGACACAGGGTTCCAGAATCAATCCTCAGTTATGTTCCCAGGCTACAGGGTTCCAGAATAAAACCTCAGTCATGTTCCCAGTCCACAGGGTTTCAGAACCACGGCTCAGTCAGGTTCCCGGGGCACAGTATTCCACAATCTAAACAGATGTCATGTTCCCAGGCCACAGTTTTCCAGAATCACGCCTCAGTCATGTTCCCAGGCCACAGGGATCCAGAATCAAACGTCAGTCATGTTGCCAGGCCACAGGTTTCTGCCATCAAACCTCAGTCACGTTCCCGGGCCACAGGGTTCCTGAATCAAGCCTCAGTCATTTTGCCAGGCCAGAGTGTTCCACCATCAAACCTCAGTCATGATCCCAGGCCACATGTTTCCACAATGAAACCTCAGTCATTTTCTCAGGCCAAAGGTTTCCAGAATCAAACCTCAGTCATATTCCCGGGACACATGGTTCCAGAATCAAACCTGAGTCATGTTCGCAGGCCACAGGTTTCAACAATCAAACATCACTCATGTTCCCAGGACACAGGTGTCCTGAATCAAACCTCAGTCATGTACCCAGGGAACAGGCTTCCAGCAACAAACCTTTGTCATATTCCCAGGACACAGGGTTCCAGAATCAAACCTCAGTCTTGTTCCCAGGACAGAAGTTTCCAGAATCAACCCGATATCATGATTCCTGGCCACAGTCTTCCAGTATCAAACCTCAGTCATGTTGCCAGGCCACAGGGTTCCACCATCAATCCTCACTCATGTTCCCAGGCCACAGGGTTCCAGAATCCACCGATGTCATGTTAAAGGCCACAGGGTTCCAGAATCAACCCGTTCTCATGTTCCCGGGCCACAGGGTTCCAGAATCAAGCCTCAGTCATTTTGCCAGGCCAGAGTGTTCCACCATCAAACCTCAGTCATGATCCCAGGCCACATGTTTCCACAATGAAACCTCAGTCATTTTCCCAGGCCAAAGGTTTCCAAAATCAAACCTCAGTCATGTTCCCAGGACACATGGTTCCAGAATCAAACCTGAGTCATGTTCGCGGGCCACAGGTTTCAACCATCAAACCTCAGTCATGTTCCCAGGACACAGGTGTCCAGAATCAAACCTCAGTCATGTTCCCAGGGCACAGGCTTCCAGAAACAAACCTCAGTCATGTTCCCAGGACACAAGTTTCCAGAATCAACCAGATATCATGCTTCCTGGCCACAGTCTTCCAGAATCAAACCTTAGTCATGTTGCCAAGCCACAGGTCTCCACCATCAAACCTCAGACATGTTCCCAGGCCACAGGGTTCTAGAATCCACCGATGTCATGTTCCCAGGCCACAGGGTTCGAGAATCAATCCTCAGTTATGTTTCCCGGCTACAGTGTTCTAGAATAAAACCTCAGTCATGTTCCCAATCCACAGGGTTCCAGAACCAAGGCTCAGTCAGGTTCCCGGGGCACAGTATTCCACAATCTAAACAGATGTCACATGCCCAGTCCCCAGGGTTCCAGAATCCACCGGTATCATGTTCCCAGGCCACAGGGTTCCAGAATCAATCCTCAGTTATGTTCCCAGGCTACAGGGTTCCAGAATAAAACCTCAGTCATGTTCCCAGTCCACAGGGTTTCAGAACCAAGGCTCAGTCAGGTTCCCGGGGCACAGTATTCCACAATCTAAACAGATGTCATGTTCCCAGGCCACAGTTTTCCAGAATCACGCCTCAGTCATGTTCCCAGGCCACAGGGATCCAGAATCAAACGTCAGTCATGTTGCCAGGCCACAGGTTTCTGCCATCAAACCTCAGTCACGTTCCCGGGCCACAGGGTTCCGGAATCAAGCCTCAGTCATTTTGCCAGGCCAGAGTGTTCCACCATCAAACCTCAGTCATGATCCCAGGCCACATGTTTCCACAATGAAACCTCAGTCATTTTCTCAGGCCAAAGGTTTCCAGAATCAAACCTCAGTCATATTCCCAGGACACATGGTTCCAGAATCAAACCTGAGTCATGTTCGCAGGCCACAGGTTTCAACAATCAAACATCACTCATGTTCCCAGGACACAGGTGTCCTGAATCAAACCTCAGTCATGTACCCAGGGAACAGGCTTCCAGCAACAAACCTTTGTCATATTCCCAGGACACAGGGTTCCAGAATCAAACCTCAGTCTTGTTCCCAGGACAGAAGTTTCCAGAATCAACCCGATATCATGTTTCCTGGCCACAGTCTTCCAGTATCAAACCTCAGTCATGTTGCCAGGCCACAGGGTTCCACCATCAATCCTCACTCATGTTCCCAGGCCACAGGGTTCCAGAATCAAACCGTTCCCATGTTCCCAGGCCACAGGGTTCCAGAATCCACCGATGTCATGTTAAAGGCCACAGGGTTCCAGAATCAAACCGTTCTCATGTTCCCGGGCCACAGGGTTCCAGAATCAAGCCTCAGTCATTTTGCCAGGCCAGTGTTCCACCATCAAACCTCAGTCATGATCCCAGGCCACATGTTTCCCCAATGAAACCTCAGTCATTTTCCCAGGCCAAAGGTTTCCAAAATCAAACCTCAGTCATGTACCCAGGACACATGGTTCCAGAATCAAACCTGAGTCATGTTCGCGGGCCACAGGTTTCAACCATCAAACCTCAGTCATGTTCCCAGGACACAGGTGTCCAGAATCAAACCTCAGTCATGTTCCCAGGACACAAGTTTCCAGAATCAACCAGATATCATGCTTCCTGGCCACAGTCTTCCAGAATCAAACCTTAGTCATGTTGCCAAGCCACAGGTTTCCACCATCAAACCTCAGACATGTTCCCAGGCCACAGGGTTCGAGAATCAATCCTCAGTTATGTTTCCAGGCTACAGGGTTCTAGAATAAAACCTCAGTCATGTTCCCAATCCACAGGGTTCCAGAACCAAGGCTCAGTCAGGTTCCCGGGGCACAGTATTCCACAATCTAAACAGATGTCACATGCCCAGTCCCCAGGGTTCCAGAATCCACCGGTATCATGTTCCCAGGACACAGGGTTCCAGAATCAATCCTCAGTTATGTTCCCAGGCTACAGGGTTCCAGAATAAAACCTCAGTCATGTTCCCAGTCCACAGGGTTTCAGAACCAAGGCTCAGTCAGGTTCCCGGGGCACAGTATTCCACAATCTAAACAGATGTCATGTTCCCAGGCCACAGTTTTCCAGAATCACGCCTCAGTCATGTTCCCAGGCCACAGGGATCCAGAATCAAACGTCAGTCATGTTGCCAGGCCACAGGTTTCTGCCATCAAACCTCAGTCACGTTCCCGGGCCACAGGGTTCCGGAATCAAGCCTCAGTCATTTTGCCAGGCCAGAGTGTTCCACCATCAAACCTCAGTCATGATCCCAGGCCACATGTTTCCACAATGAAACCTCAGTCATTTTCTCAGGCCAAAGGTTTCCAGAATCAAACCTCAGTCATATTCCCAGGACACATGGTTCCAGAATCAAACCTGAGTCATGTTCGCAGGCCACAGGTTTCAACAATCAAACATCACTCATGGTCCCAGGACACAGGTGTCCAGAATCAAACCTCAGTCATGTACCCAGGGAACAGGCTTCCAGCAACAAACCTTTGTCATATTCCCAAGACACAGGGTTCCAGAATCAAACCTCAGGCTTGTTCCCAGGACAGAAGTTTCCAGAATCAACCCGATATCATGTTTCCTGGCCACAGTCTTCCAGTATCAAACCTCAGTCATGTTGCCAGGCCACAGGGTTCCACCATCAATCCTCACTCATGTTCCCAGGCCACAGGGTTCCAGAATCAAACCGTTCCCATGTTCCCAGGCCACAGGGTTCCAGAATCCACCGATGTCATGTTAAAGGCCACAGGGTTCCAGAATCAAACCGTTCTCATGTTCCCGGGCCACAGGGTTCCAGAATCAAGCCTCAGTCATTTTGCCAGGCCAGTGTTCCACCATCAAACCTCAGTCATGATCCCAGGCCACATGTTTCCACAATGAAACCTCAGTCATTTTCCCAGGCCAAAGGTTTCCAAAATCAAACCTCAGTCATGTTCCCAGGACACATGGTTGCAGAATCAAACCTGAGTCATGTTCGCGGGCCACAGGTTTCAACCATCAAACCTCAGTCATGTTCCCAGGACACAGGTGTCCAGAATCAAACCTCAGTCATGTTCCCAGGGCACAGGCTTCCAGAAACAAACCTCAGTCATGTTCCCAGGACACAAGTTTCCAGAATCAACCAGATATCATGCTTCCTGGCCACAGTCTTCCAGAATCAAACCTTAGTCATGTTGCCAAGCCACAGGTCTCCACCATCAAACCTCAGACATGTTCCCAGGCCACAGGGTTCTAGAATCCACCGATGTCATGTTCCCAGGCCACAGGGTTCGAGAATCAATCCTCAGTTATGTTTCCAGGCTACAGGGTTCTAGAATAAAACCTCAGTCATGTTCCCAATCCACAGGGTTCCAGAACCAAGGCTCAGTCAGGTTCCCGGGGCACAGTATTCCACAACCTAAACAGATGTCACATGCCCAGTCCCCAGGGTTCCAGAATCCACCGGTATCATGTTCCCAGGCCACAGGGTTCCAGAATCAATCCTCAGTTATGTTCCCAGGCTACAGGGTTCCAGAATAAAACCTCAGTCATGTTCCCAGTCCACAGGGTTTCAGAACCAAGGCTCAGTCAGGTTCCCGGGGCACAGTATTCCACAATCTAAACAGATGTCATGTTCCCAGGCCACAGTTTTCCAGAATCACGCCTCAGTCATGTTCCCAGGCCACAGGGATCCAGAATCAAACGTCAGTCATGTTGCCAGGCCACAGGTTTCTGCCATCAAACCTCAGTCACGTTCCCGGGCCACAGGGTTCCTGAATCAAGCCTCAGTCATTTTGCCAGGCCAGAGTGTTCCACCATCAAACCTCAGTCATGATCCCAGGCCACATGTTTCCACAATGAAACCTCAGTCATTTTCTCAGGCCAAAGTTTTCCAGAATCAAACCTCAGTCATATTCCCAGGACACATGGTTCCAGAATCAAACCTGAGTCATGTTCGCAGGCCACAGGTTTCAACAATCAAACATCACTCATGTTCCCAGGACACAGGTGTCCTGAATCAAACCTCAGTCATGTACCCAGGGAACAGGCTTCCAGCAACAAACCTTTGTCATATTCCCAGGACACAGGGTTCCAGAATCAAACCTCAGTCTTGTTCCCAGGACAGAAGTTTCCAGAATCAACCCGATATCATGTTTCCTGGCCACAGTCTTCCAGTATCAAACCTCAGTCATGTTGCCAGGCCACAGGGTTCCACCATCAATCCTCACTCATGTTCCCAGGCCACAGGGTTCCAGAATCCACCGATGTCATGTTAAAGGCCACAGGGTTCCAGAATCAAACCGTTCTCATGTTCCCGGGCCACAGCGTTCCAGAATCAAGCCTCAGTCATTTTGCCAGGCCAGAGTGTTCCACCATCAAACCTCAGTCATGATCCCAGGCCACATGTTTCCACAATGAAACCTCAGTCATTTTCCCAGGCCAAAGGTTTCCAAAATCAAACCTCAGTCATGTTCCCAGGACACATGGTTCCAGAATCAAACCTGAGTCATGTTCGCGGGCCACAGGTTTCAACCATCAAACCTCAGTCATGTTCCCAGGACACAGGTGTCCAGAATCAAACCTCAGTCATGTTCCCAGGGCACAGGCTTCCAGAAACAAACCTCAGTCATGTTCCCAGGACACAAGTTTCCAGAATCAACCAGATATCATGCTTCCTGGCCACAGTCTTCCAGAATCAAACCTTAGTCATGTTGCCAAGCCACAGGTTTCCACCATCAAACCTCAGACATGTTCCCAGGCCACAGGGTTCTAGAATCCACCGATGTCATGTTCCCAGTCCACAGGGTTCGAGAATCAATCCTCAGTTATGTTTCCCGGCTACAGGGTTCTAGAATAAAACCTCAGTCATGTTCCCAATCCACAGGGTTCCAGAACCAAGGCTCAGTCAGGTTCCCGGGGCACAGTATTCCACAATCTAAACAGATGTCACATGCCCAGTCCCCAGGGTTCCAGAATCCACCGGTATCATGTTCCCAGGCCACAGGGTTCCAGAATCAATCCTCAGTTATGTTCCCAGGCTACAGGGTTCCAGAATAAAACCTCAGTCATGTTCCCAGTCCACAGGGTTTCAGAACCACGGCTCAGTCAGGTTCCCGGGGCACAGTATTCCACAATCTAAACAGATGTCATGTTCCCAGGCCACAGTTTTCCAGAATCACGCCTCAGTCATGTTCCCAGGCCACAGGGATCCAGAATCAAACGTCAGTCATGTTGCCAGGCCACAGGTTTCTGCCATCAAACCTCAGTCACGTTCCCGGGCCACAGGGTTCCTGAATCAAGCCTCAGTCATTTTGCCAGGCCAGAGTGTTCCACCATCAAACCTCAGTCATGATCCCAGGCCACATGTTTCCACAATGAAACCTCAGTCATTTTCTCAGGCCAAAGGTTTCCAGAATCAAACCTCAGTCATATTCCCAGGACACATGGTTCCAGAATCAAACCTGAGTCATGTTCGCAGGCCACAGGTTTCAACAATCAAACATCACTCATGTTCCCAGGACACAGGTGTCCTGAATCAAACCTCAGTCATGTACCCAGGGAACAGGCTTCCAGCAACAAACCTTTGTCATATTCCCAGGACACAGGGTTCCAGAATCAAACCTCAGTCTTGTTCCCAGGACAGAAGTTTCCAGAATCAACCCGATATCATGATTCCTGGCCACAGTCTTCCAGTATCAAACCTCAGTCATGTTGCCAGGCCACAGGGTTCCACCATCAATCCTCACTCATGTTCCCAGGCCACAGGGTTCCAGAATCCACCGATGTCATGTTAAAGGCCACAGGGTTCCAGAATCAACCCGTTCTCATGTTCCCGGGCCACAGGGTTCCAGAATCAAGCCTCAGTCATTTTGCCAGGCCAGAGTGTTCCACCATCAAACCTCAGTCATGATCCCAGGCCACATGTTTCCACAATGAAACCTCAGTCATTTTCCCAGGCCAAAGGTTTCCAAAATCAAACCTCAGTCATATTCCCAGGACACATGGTTCCAGAATCAAACCTGAGTCATGTTCGCAGGCCACAGGTTTCAACAATCAAACATCACTCATGTTCCCAGGACACAGGTGTCCTGAATCAAACCTCAGTCATGTACCCAGGGAACAGGCTTCCAGCAACAAACCTTTGTCATATTCCCAGGACACAGGGTTCCAGAATCAAGCCTCAGTCTTGTTCCCAGGACAGAAGTTTCCAGAATCAACCCGATATCATGTTTCCTGGCCACAGTCTTCCAGTATCAAACCTCAGTCATGTTGCCAGGCCACAGGGTTCCACCATCAATCCTCACTCATGTTCCCAGGCCACAGGTTTCCAGAATCAAACCGTTCTCATGTTCCCAGGCCACAGGGTTCCAGAATCCACCGATGTCATGTTAAAGGACACAGGGTTCCAGAATCAAACAGTTCTCATGTTCCCGGGCCACAGGGTTCCAGAATCAAGCCTCAGTCATTTTGCCAGGCCAGTGTTCCACCATCAAACCTCAGTCATGATCCCAGGCCACATGTTTCCACAATGAAACCTCAGTCATTTTCCCAGGCCAAAGGTTTCCAAAATCAAACCTCAGTCATGTACCCAGGACACATGGTTCCAGAATCAAACCTGAGTCATGTTCGCGGGCCACAGGTTTCAACCATCAAACCTCAGTCATGTTCCCAGGACACAGGTGTCCAGAATCAACCAGATATCATGCTTCCTGGCCACAGTCTTCCAGAATCAAACCTTAGTCATGTTGCCAAGCCACAGGTTTCCACCATCAAACCTCAGACATGTTCCCAGGCCACAGGGTTCTAGAATCCACCGATGTTATGTTCCCAGGCCACAGGGTTCGAGAATCAATCCTCAGTTATGTTTCCCGGCTACAGGGTTCTAGAATAAAACCTCAGTCATGTTCCCAATCCACAGGGTTCCAGAACCAAGGCTCAGTCAGGTTCCCGGGGCACAGTATTCCACAATCTAAACAGATGTCACATGCCCAGTCCCCAGGGTTCCAGAATCCACCGGTATCATGTTCCCAGGCCACAGGGTTCCAGAATCAATCCTCAGTTATGTTCCCAGGCTACAGGGTTCCAGAATAAAACCTCAGTCATGTTCCCAGTCCACAGGGTTTCAGAACCAAGGCTCAGTCAGGTTCCCGGGGCACAGTATTCCACAATCTAAACAGATGTCATGTTCCCAGGCCACAGTTTTCCAGAATCACGCCTCAGTCATGTTCCCAGGCCACAGGGATCCAGAATCAAACGTCAGTCATGTTGCCAGGCCACAGGTTTCTGCCATCAAACCTCAGTCACGTTCCCGGGCCACAGGGTTCCTGAATCAAGCCTCAGTCATTTTGCCAGGCCAGAGTGTTCCACCATCAAACCTCAGTCATGATCCCAGGCCACATGTTTCCACAATGCAACCTCAGTCATTTTCTCAGGCCAAAGTTTTCCAGAATCAAACCTCAGTCATATTCCCAGGACACATGGTTCCAGAATCAAACCTGAGTCATGTTCGCAGGCCACAGGTTTCAACAATCAAACATCACTCATGTTCCCAGGACACAGGTGTCCTGAATCAAACCTCAGTCATGTACCCAGGGAACAGGCTTCCAGCAACAAACCTTTGTCATATTCCCAGGACACAGGGTTCCAGAATCAAACCTCAGTCTTGTTCCCAGGACAGAAGTTTCCAGAATCAACCCGATATCATGTTTCCTGGCCACAGTCTTCCAGTATCAAACCTCAGTCATGTTGCCAGGCCACAGGGTTCCACCATCAATCCTCACTCATGTTCCCAGGCCACAGGGTTCCAGAATCCACCGATGTCATGTTAAAGGCCACAGGGTTCCAGAATCAAACCGTTCTCATGTTCCCGGGCCACAGCGTTCCAGAATCAAGCCTCAGTCATTTTGCCAGGCCAGAGTGTTCCATCATCAAACCTCAGTCATGATCCCAGGCCACATGTTTCCACAATGAAACCTCAGTCATTTTCCCAGGCCAAAGGTTTCCAAAATCAAACCTCAGTCATGTTCCCAGGACACATGTTTCCAGAATCAAACCTGAGTCATGTTCGCGGTCCACAGGTTTCAACCATCAAACCTCAGTCATGTTCCCAGGACACAGGTGTCCAGAATCAAACCTCAGTCATGTTCCCAGGGCACAGGCTTCCAGAAACAAACCTCAGTCATGTTCCCAGGACACAAGTTTCCAGAATCAACCAGATATCATGCTTCCTGGCCACAGTCTTCCAGAATCAAACCTTAGTCATGTTGCCAAGCCACAGGTCTCCACCATCACACCTCAGACATGTTCCCAGGCCACAGGGTTCCAGAATCAATCCTCAGTTATGTTCCCAGGCTACAGGGTTCCAGAATAAAACCTCAGTCATGTTCCCAGTCCACAGGGTTTCAGAACCAAGGCTCAGTCAGGTTCCCGGGGCACTGTATTCCACAATCTAAACAGATGTCATGTTCCCAGGCCACAGTTTTCCAGAATCACGCCTCAGTCATGTTCCCAGGCCACAGGGATCCAGAATCAAACGTCAGTCATGTTGCCAGGCCACAGGTTTCTGCCATCAAACCTCAGTCACGTTCCCGGGCCACAGGGTTCCTGAATCAAGCCTCAGTCATTTTGCCAGGCCAGAGTGTTCCACCATCAAACCTCAGTCATGATCCCAGGCCACATGTTTCCACAATGAAACCTCAGTCATTTTCTCAGGCCAAAGGTTTCCAGAATCAAACCTCAGTCATATTCCCAGGACACATGGTTCCAGAATCAAACCTGAGTCATGTTCGCAGGCCACAGGTTTCAACAATCAAACATCACTCATGTTCCCAGGACACAGGTGTCCTGAATCAAACCTCAGTCATGTACCCAGGGAACAGGCTTCCAGCAACAAACCTTTGTCATATTCCCAGGACACAGGGTTCCAGAATCAAACCTCAGTCTTGTTCCCAGGACAGAAGTTTCCAGAATCAACCCGATATCATGTTTCCTGGCCACAGTCTTCCAGTATCAAACCTCAGTCATGTTGCCAGGCCACAGGGTTCCACCATCAATCCTCACTCATGTTCCCAGGCCACAGGGTTCCAGAATCAAACCGTTCCCATGTTCCCAGGCCACAGGGTTCCAGAATCCACCGATGTCATGTTAAAGGCCACAGGGTTCCAGAATCAAACCGTTCTCATGTTCCCGGGCCACAGGGTTCCAGAATCAAGCCTCAGTCATTTTGCCAGGCCAGAGTGTTCCACCATCAAACCTCAGTCATGATCCCAGGCCACATGTTTCCACAATGAAACCTCAGTCATTTTCCCAGGCCAAAGGTTTCCAGAATCAAACCTCAGTCATATTCCCAGGACACATGGTTCCAGAATCAAACCTGAGTCATGTTCGCGGGCCACAGGTTTCAACCATCAAACCTCAGTCATGTTCCCAGGACACAGGTGTCCAGAATCAAACCTCAGTCATGTTCCCAGGGCACCCGCTTCCAGAAACAAACCTCAGTCATGTTCCCAGGACACAAGTTTCCAGAATCAACCAGATATCATGCTTCCTGGCCACAGTCTTCCAGAATCAAACCTTAGTCATGTTGCCAAGCCACAGGTTTCCACCATCAAACCTCAGACATGTTCCCAGGCCACAGGGTTCTAGAATCCACCGATGTCATGTTCCCAGGCCACAGGGTTCGAGAATCAATCCTCAGTTATGTTTCCCGGCTACAGGGTTCTAGAATAAAACCTCAGTCATGTTCCCAATCCACAGGGTTCCAGAACCAAGGCTCAGTCAGGTTCCCGGGGCACAGTATTCCACAATCTAAACAGATGTCACATGCCCAGTCCCCAGGGTTCCAGAATCCACCGGTATCATGTTCCCAGGCCACAGGGTTCCAGAATCAATCCTCAGTTATGTTCCCAGGCTACAGGGTTCCAGAATAAAACCTCAGTCATGTTCCCAGTCCACAGGGTTTCAGAACCAAGGCTCAGTCAGGTTCCCGGGGCACAGTATTCCACAATCTAAACAGATGTCATGTTCCCAGGCCACAGTTTTCCAGAATCACGCCTCAGTCATGTTCCCAGGCCACAGGGATCCAGAATCAAACGTCAGTCATGTTGCCAGGCCACAGGTTTCTGCCATCAAACCTCAGTCACGTTCCCGGGCCACAGGGTTCCGGAATCAAGCCTCAGTCATTTTGCCAGGCCAGAGTGTTCCACCATCAAACCTCAGTCATGATCCCAGGCCACATGTTTCCACAGTGAAACCTCAGTCATTTTCTCAGGCCAAAGTTTTCCAGAATCAAACCTCAGTCATATTCCCAGGACACATGGTTCCAGAATCAAACCTGAGTCATGTTCGCAGGCCACAGGTTTCAACAATCAAACATCACTCATGGTCCCAGGACACAGGTGTCCAGAATCAAACCTCAGTCATGTACCCAGGGAACAGGCTTCCAGCAACAAACCTTTGTCATATTCCCAAGACACAGGGTTCCAGAATCAAACCTCAGTCTTGTTCCCAGGACAGAAGTTTCCAGAATCAACCCGATATCATGTTTCCTGGCCACAGTCTTCCAGTATCAAACCTCAGTCATGTTGCCAGGCCACAGGGTTCTACCATCAATCCTCACTCATGTTCCCAGGCCACAGGGTTCCAGAATCAAACCGTTCCCATGTTCCCAGGCCACAGGGTTCCAGAATCCACCGATGTCATGTTAAAGGCCACAGGGTTCCAGAATCAAACCGTTCTCATGTTCCCGGGCCACAGCGTTCCAGAATCAAGCCTCAGTCATTTTGCCAGGCCAGAGTGTTCCACCATCAAACCTCAGTCATGATCCCAGGCCACATGTTTCCACAATGAAACCTCAGTCATTTTCCCAGGCCAAAGGTTTCCAAAATCAAACCTCAGTCATGTTCCCAGGACACATGGTTCCAGAATCAAACCTGAGTCATGTTCGCGGGCCACAGGTTTCAACCATCAAACCTCAGTCATGTTCCCAGGACACAGGTGTCCAGAATCAAACCTCAGTCATGTTCCCAGGGCACAGGCTTCCAGAAACAAACCTCAGTCATGTTCCCAGGACACAAGTTTCCAGAATCAACCAGATATCATGCTTCCTGGCCACAGTCTTCCAGAATCAAACCTTAGTCATGTTGCCAAGCCACAGGTCTCCACCATCAAACCTCAGACATGTTCCCAGGCCACAGGGTTCTAGAATCCACCGATGTCATGTTCCCAGGCCACAGGGTTCGAGAATCAATCCTCAGTTATGTTTCCAGGCTACAGGGTTCTAGAATAAAACCTCAGTCATGTTCCCAATCCACAGGGTTCCAGAACCAAGGCTCAGTCAGGTTCCCGGGGCACAGTATTCCACAATCTAAACAGATGTCACATGCCCAGTCCCCAGGGTTCCAGAATCCACCGGTATCATGTTCCCAGGCCACAGGGTTCCAGAATCAATCCTCAGTTATGTTCCCAGGCTACAGGGTTCCAGAATAAAACCTCAGTCATGTTCCCAGTCCACAGGGTTTCAGAACCAAGGCTCAGTCAGGTTCCCGGGGCACAGTATTCCACAATCTAAACAGATGTCATGTTCCCAGGCCACAGTTTTCCAGAATCACGCCTCAGTCATGTTCCCAGGCCACAGGGATCCAGAATCAAACGTCAGTCATGTTGCCAGGCCACAGGTTTCTGCCATCAAACCTCAGTCACGTTCCCGGGCCACAGGGTTCCTGAATCAAGCCTCAGTCATTTTGCCAGGCCAGAGTGTTCCACCATCAAACCTCAGTCATGATCCCAGGCCACATGTTTCCACAATGAAACCTCAGTCATTTTCTCAGGCCAAAGGTTTCCAGAATCAAACCTCAGTCATATTCCCAGGACACATGGTTCCAGAATCAAACCTGAGTCATGTTCGCAGGCCACAGGTTTCAACAATCAAACATCACTCATGTTCCCAGGACACAGGTGTCCTGAATCAAACCTCAGTCATGTACCCAGGGAACAGGCTTCCAGCAACAAACCTTTGTCATATTCCCAGGACACAGGGTTCCAGAATCAAACCTCAGTCTTGTTCCCAGGACAGAAGTTTCCAGAATCAACCCGATATCATGTTTCCTGGCCACAGTCTTCCAGTATCAAACCTCAGTCATGTTGCCAGGCCACAGGGTTCCACCATCAATCCTCACTCATGTTCCCAGGCCACAGGGTTCCAGAATCCACCGATGTCATGTTAAAGGCCACAGGGTTCCAGAATCAAACCGTTCTCATGTTCCCAGGCCACAGCGTTCCAGAATCAAGCCTCAGTCATTTTGCCAGGACAGAGTGTTCCACCATCAAACCTCAGTCATGATCCCAGGCCACATGTTTCCACAATGAAACCTCAGTCATTTTCCCAGGCCAAAGGTTTCCAAAATCAAACCTCAGTCATGTTCCCAGGACACATGGTTCCAGAATCAAACCTGAGCCATGTTCGCGGGCCACAGGTTTCAACCATCAAACCTCAGTCATGTTCCCAGGACACAGGTGTCCAGAATCAAACCTCAATCATGTTCCCAGGGCACAGGCTTCCAGAAACAAACCTCAGTCATGTTCCCAGGACACAAGTTTCCAGAATCAACCAGATATCATGCTTCCTGGCCACAGTCTTCCAGAATCAAACCTTAGTCATGTTGCCAAGCCACAGGTCTCCACCATCAAACCTCAGACATGTTCCCAGGCCACAGGGTTCTAGAATCCACCGATGTCATGTTCCCAGGCCACAGGGTTCGAGAATCAATCCTCAGTTATGTTTCCAGGCTACAGGGTTCTAGAATAAAACCTCAGTCATGTTCCCAATCCACAGGGTTCCAGAACCAAGGCTCAGTCAGGTTCCCGGGGCACAGTATTCCACAATCTAAACAGATGTCACATGCCCAGTCCCCAGGGTTCCAGAATCCACCGGTATCATGTTCCCAGGCCACAGGGTTCCAGAATCAATCCTCAGTTATGTTCCCAGGCTACAGGGTTCCAGAATAAAACCTCAGTCATGTTCCCAGTCCACAGGGTTTCAGAACCAAGGCTCAGTCAGGTTCCCGGGGCACAGTATTCCACAATCTAAACAGATGTCATGTTCCCAGGCCACAGTTTTCCAGAATCACGCCTCAGTCATGTTCCCAGGCCACAGGGTTCCAGAATCAAACGTCAGTCATGTTGCCAGGCCACAGGTTTCTGCCATCAAACCTCAGTCACGTTCCCGGGCCACAGGGTTCCTGAATCAAGCCTCAGTCATTTTGCCAGGCCAGAGTGTTCCACCATCAAACCTCAGTCATGATCCCAGGCCACATGTTTCCACAATGAAACCTCAGTCATTTTCTCAGGCCAAAGGTTTCCAGAATCAAACCTCAGTCATATTCCCAGGACACATGGTTCCAGAATCAAACCTGAGTCATGTTCGCAGGCCACAGGTTTCAACAATCAAACATCACTCATGTTCCCAGGACACAGGTGTCCTGAATCAAACCTCAGTCATGTACCCAGGGAACAGGCTTCCAGCAACAAACCTTTGTCATATTCCCAGGACACAGGGTTCCAGAATCAAACCTCAGTCTTGTTCCCAGGACAGAAGTTTCCAGAATCAACCCGATATCATGTTTCCTGGCCACAGTCTTCCAGTATCAAACCTCAGTCATGTTGCCAGGCCACAGGGTTCCACCATCAATCCTCACTCATGTTCCCAGGCCACAGGGTTCCAGAATCCACCGATGTCATGTTAAAGGCCACAGGGTTCCAGAATCAACCCGTTCTCATGTTCCCGGGCCACAGCGTTCCAGAATCAAGCCTCAGTCATTTTGCCAGGCCAGAGTGTTCCACCATCAAACCTCAGTCATGATCCCAGGCCACATGTTTCCACAATGAAACCTCAGTCATTTTCCCAGGCCAAAGGTTTCCAAAATCAAACCTCAGTCATGTTCCCAGGACACATGGTTCCAGAATCATACCTGAGTCATGTTCGCGGGCCACAGGTTTCAACCATCAAACCTCAGTCATGTTCCCAGGACACAGGTGTCCAGAATCAAACCTCAGTCATGTTCCCAGGGCACAGGCTTCCAGAAACAAACCTCAGTCATGTTCCCAGGACACAAGTTTCCAGAATCAACCAGATATCATGCTTCCTGGCCACAGTCTTCCAGAATCAAACCTTAGTCATGTTGCCAAGCCACAGGTCTCCACCATCAAACCTCAGACATGTTCCCAGGCCACAGGGTTCTAGAATCCACCGATGTCATGTTCCCAGGCCACAGGGTTCGAGAATCAATCCTCAGTTATGTTTCCAGGCTACAGGGTTCTAGAATAAAACCTCAGTCATGTTCCCAATCCACAGGGTTCCAGAACCAAGGCTCAGTCAGGTTCCCGGGGCACAGTATTCCACAATCTAAACAGATGTCACATGCCCAGTCCCCAGGGTTCCAGAATCCACCGGTATCATGTTCCCAGGCCACAGGGTTCCAGAATCAATCCTCAGTTATGTTCCCAGGCTACAGGGTTCCAGAATAAAACCTCAGTCATGTTCCCAGTCCACAGGGTTTCAGAACCAAGGCTCAGTCAGGTTCCCGGGGCACAGTATTCCACAATCTAAACAGATGTCATGTTCCCAGGCCACAGTTTTCCAGAATCACGCCTCAGTCATGTTCCCAGGCCACAGGGTTCCAGAATCAAACGTCAGTCATGTTGCCAGGCCACAGGTTTCTGCCATCAAACCTCAGTCACGTTCCCGGGCCACAGGGTTCCTGAATCAAGCCTCAGTCATTTTGCCAGGCCAGAGTGTTCCACCATCAAACCTCAGTCATGATCCCAGGCCACATGTTTCCACAATGAAACCTCAGTCATTTTCTCAGGCCAAAGGTTTCCAGAATCAAACCTCAGTCATATTCCCAGGACACATGGTTCCAGAATCAAACCTGAGTCATGTTCGCAGGCCACAGGTTTCAACAATCAAACATCACTCATGTTCCCAGGACACAGGTGTCCTGAATCAAACCTCAGTCATGTACCCAGGGAACAGGCTTCCAGCAACAAACCTTTGTCATATTCCCAGGACACAGGGTTCCAGAATCAAACCTCAGTCTTGTTCCCAGGACAGAAGTTTCCAGAATCAACCCGATATCATGTTTCCTGGCCACAGTCTTCCAGTATCAAACCTCAGTCATGTTGCCAGGCCACAGGGTTCCACCATCAATCCTCACTCATGTTCCCAGGCCACAGGGTTCCAGAATCCACCGATGTCATGTTAAAGGCCACAGGGTTCCAGAATCAACCCGTTCTCATGTTCCCGGGCCACAGCGTTCCAGAATCAAGCCTCAGTCATTTTGCCAGGCCAGAGTGTTCCACCATCAAACCTCAGTCATGATCCCAGGCCACATGTTTCCACAATGAAACCTCAGTCATTTTCCCAGGCCAAAGGTTTCCAAAATCAAACCTCAGTCATGTTCCCAGGACACATGGTTCCAGAATCATACCTGAGTCATGTTCGCGGGCCACAGGTTTCAACCATCAAACCTCAGTCATGTTCCCAGGACACAGGTGTCCAGAATCAAACCTCAGTCATGTTCCCAGGGCACAGGCTTCCAGAAACAAACCTCAGTCATGTTCCCAGGACACAAGTTTCCAGAATCAACCAGATATCATGCTTCCTGGCCACAGTCTTCCAGAATCAAACCTTAGTCATGTTGCCAAGCCACAGGTCTCCACCATCAAACCTCAGACATGTTCCCAGGCCACAGGGTTCTAGAATCCACCGATGTCATGTTCCCAGGCCACAGGGTTCGAGAATCAATCCTCAGTTATGTTTCCAGGCTACAGGGTTCTAGAATAAAACCTCAGTCATGTTCCCAATCCACAGGGTTCCAGAACCAAGGCTCAGTCAGGTTCCCGGGGCACAGTATTCCACAATCTAAACAGATGTCACATGCCCAGTCCCCAGGGTTCCAGAATCCACCGGTATCATGTTCCCAGGCCACAGGGTTCCAGAATCAATCCTCAGTTATGTTCCCAGGCTACAGGGTTCCAGAATAAAACCTCAGTCATGTTCCCAGTCCACAGGGTTTCAGAACCAAGGCTCAGTCAGGTTCCCGGGGCACAGTATTCCACAATCTAAACAGATGTCATGTTCCCAGGCCACAGTTTTCCAGAATCACGCCTCAGTCATGTTCCCAGGCCACAGGGATCCAGAATCAAACGTCAGTCATGTTGCCAGGCCACAGGTTTCTGCCATCAAACCTCAGTCACGTTCCCGGGCCACAGGGTTCCTGAATCAAGCCTCAGTCATTTTGCCAGGCCAGAGTGTTCCACCATCAAACCTCAGTCATGATCCCAGGCCACATGTTTCCACAATGAAACCTCAGTCATTTTCTCAGGCCAAAGGTTTCCAGAATCAAACCTCAGTCATATTCCCAGGACACATGGTTCCAGAATCAAACCTGAGTCATGTTCGCAGGCCACAGGTTTCAACAATCAAACATCACTCATGTTCCCAGGACACAGGTGTCCTGAATCAAACCTCAGTCATGTACCCAGGGAACAGGCTTCCAGCAACAAACCTTTGTCATATTCCCAGGACACAGGGTTCCAGAATCAAACCTCAGTCTTGTTCCCAGGACAGAAGTTTCCAGAATCAACCCGATATCATGTTTCCTGGCCACAGTCTTCCAGTATCAAACCTCAGTCATGTTGCCAGGCCACAGGGTTCCACCATCAATCCTCACTCATGTTCCCAGGCCACAGGGTTCCAGAATCCACCGATGTCATGTTAAAGGCCACAGGGTTCCAGAATCAAACCGTTCTCATGTTCCCAGGCCACAGCGTTCCAGAATCAAGCCTCAGTCATTTTGCCAGGACAGAGTGTTCCACCATCAAACCTCAGTCATGATCCCAGGCCACATGTTTCCACAATGAAACCTCAGTCATTTTCCCAGGCCAAAGGTTTCCAAAATCAAACCTCAGTCATGTTCCCAGGACACATGGTTCCAGAATCAAACCTGAGCCATGTTCGCGGGCCACAGGTTTCAACCATCAAACCTCAGTCATGTTCCCAGGACACAGGTGTCCAGAATCAAACCTCAATCATGTTCCCAGGGCACAGGCTTCCAGAAACAAACCTCAGTCATGTTCCCAGGACACAAGTTTCCAGAATCAACCAGATATCATGCTTCCTGGCCACAGTCTTCCAGAATCAAACCTTAGTCATGTTGCCAAGCCACAGGTCTCCACCATCAAACCTCAGACATGTTCCCAGGCCACAGGGTTCTAGAATCCACCGATGTCATGTTCCCAGGCCACAGGGTTCGAGAATCAATCCTCAGTTATGTTTCCAGGCTACAGGGTTCTAGAATAAAACCTCAGTCATGTTCCCAATCCACAGGGTTCCAGAACCAAGGCTCAGTCAGGTTCCCGGGGCACAGTATTCCACAATCTAAACAGATGTCACATGCCCAGTCCCCAGGGTTCCAGAATCCACCGGTATCATGTTCCCAGGCCACAGGGTTCCAGAATCAATCCTCAGTTATGTTCCCAGGCTACAGGGTTCCAGAATAAAACCTCAGTCATGTTCCCAGTCCACAGGGTTTCAGAACCAAGGCTCAGTCAGGTTCCCGGGGCACAGTATTCCACAATCTAAACAGATGTCATGTTCCCAGGCCACAGTTTTCCAGAATCACGCCTCAGTCATGTTCCCAGGCCACAGGGTTCCAGAATCAAACGTCAGTCATGTTGCCAGGCCACAGGTTTCTGCCATCAAACCTCAGTCACGTTCCCGGGCCACAGGGTTCCTGAATCAAGCCTCAGTCATTTTGCCAGGCCAGAGTGTTCCACCATCAAACCTCAGTCATGATCCCAGGCCACATGTTTCCACAATGAAACCTCAGTCATTTTCTCAGGCCAAAGGTTTCCAGAATCAAACCTCAGTCATATTCCCAGGACACATGGTTCCAGAATCAAACCTGAGTCATGTTCGCAGGCCACAGGTTTCAACAATCAAACATCACTCATGTTCCCAGGACACAGGTGTCCTGAATCAAACCTCAGTCATGTACCCAGGGAACAGGCTTCCAGCAACAAACCTTTGTCATATTCCCAGGACACAGGGTTCCAGAATCAAACCTCAGTCTTGTTCCCAGGACAGAAGTTTCCAGAATCAACCCGATATCATGTTTCCTGGCCACAGTCTTCCAGTATCAAACCTCAGTCATGTTGCCAGGCCACAGGGTTCCACCATCAATCCTCACTCATGTTCCCAGGCCACAGGGTTCCAGAATCCACCGATGTCATGTTAAAGGCCACAGGGTTCCAGAATCAACCCGTTCTCATGTTCCCGGGCCACAGCGTTCCAGAATCAAGCCTCAGTCATTTTGCCAGGCCAGAGTGTTCCACCATCAAACCTCAGTCATGATCCCAGGCCACATGTTTCCACAATGAAACCTCAGTCATTTTCCCAGGCCAAAGGTTTCCAAAATCAAACCTCAGTCATGTTCCCAGGACACATGGTTCCAGAATCAAACCTGAGTCATGTTCGCGGGCCACAGGTTTCAACCATCAAACCTCAGTCATGTTCCCAGGACACAGGTGTCCAGAATCAAACCTCAGTCATGTTCCCAGGGCACAGGCTTCCAGAAACAAACCTCAGTCATGTTCCCAGGACACAAGTTTCCAGAATCAACCAGATATCATGCTTCCTGGCCACAGTCTTCCAGAATCAAACCTTAGTCATGTTGCCAAGCCACAGGTCTCCACCATCAAACCTCAGACATGTTCCCAGGCCACAGGGTTCTAGAATCCACCGATGTCATGTTCCCAGGCCACAGGGTTCGAGAATCAATCCTCAGTTATGTTTCCAGGCTACAGGGTTCTAGAATAAAACCTCAGTCATGTTCCCAATCCACAGGGTTCCAGAACCAAGGCTCAGTCAGGTTCCCGGGGCACAGTATTCCACAATCTAAACAGATGTCACATGCCCAGTCCCCAGGGTTCCAGAATCCACCGGTATCATGTTCCCAGGCCACAGGGTTCCAGAATCAATCCTCAGTTATGTTCCCAGGCTACAGGGTTCCAGAATAAAACCTCAGTCATGTTCCCAGTCCACAGGGTTTCAGAACCAAGGCTCAGTCAGGTTCCCGGGGCACAGTATTCCACAATCTAAACAGATGTCATGTTCCCAGGCCACAGTTTTCCAGAATCACGCCTCAGTCATGTTCCCAGGCCACAGGGATCCAGAATCAAACGTCAGTCATGTTGCCAGGCCACAGGTTTCTGCCATCAAACCTCAGTCACGTTCCCGGGCCACAGGGTTCCTGAATCAAGCCTCAGTCATTTTGCCAGGCCAGAGTGTTCCACCATCAAACCTCAGTCATGATCCCAGGCCACATGTTTCCACAATGAAACCTCAGTCATTTTCTCAGGCCAAAGGTTTCCAGAATCAAACCTCAGTCATATTCCCAGGACACATGGTTCCAGAATCAAACCTGAGTCATGTTCGCAGGCCACAGGTTTCAACAATCAAACATCACTCATGTTCCCAGGACACAGGTGTCCTGAATCAAACCTCAGTCATGTACCCAGGGAACAGGCTTCCAGCAACAAACCTTTGTCATATTCCCAGGACACAGGGTTCCAGAATCAAACCTCAGTCTTGTTCCCAGGACAGAAGTTTCCAGAATCAACCCGATATCATGTTTCCTGGCCACAGTCTTCCAGTATCAAACCTCAGTCATGTTGCCAGGCCACAGGGTTCCACCATCAATCCTCACTCATGTTCCCAGGCCACAGGGTTCCAGAATCCACCGATTTCATGTTAAAGGCCACAGGGTTCCAGAATCAAACCGTTCTCATGTTCCCGGGCCACAGCGTTCCAGAATCAAGCCTCAGTCATTTTGCCAGGCCAGAGTGTTCCACCATCAAACCTCAGTCATGATCCCAGGCCACATGTTTCCACAATGAAACCTCAGTCATTTTCCCAGGCCAAAGGTTTCCAAAATCAAACCTCAGTCATGTTCCCAGGACACATGGTTCCAGAATCAAACCTGAGTCATGTTCGCGGGCCACAGGTTTCAACCATCAAACCTCAGTCATGTTCCCAGGACACAGGTGTCCAGAATCAAACCTCAGTCATGTTCCCAGGGCACAAGCTTCCAGAAACAAACCTCAGTCATGTTCCCAGGACACAAGTTTCCAGAATCAACCAGATATCATGCTTCCTGGCCACAGTCTTCCAGAATCAAACCTTAGTCATGTTGCCAAGCCACAGGTCTCCACCATCAAACCTCAGACATGTTCCCAGGCCACAGGGTTCTAGAATCCACCGATGTCATGTTCCCAGGCCACAGGGTTCGAGAATCAATCCTCAGTTATGTTTCCAGGCTACAGGGTTCTAGAATAAAACCTCAGTCATGTTCCCAATCCACAGGGTTCCAGAACCAAGGCTCAGTCAGGTTCCCGGGGCACAGTATTCCACAATCTAAACAGATGTCACATGCCCAGTCCCCAGGGTTCCAGAATCCACCGGTATCATGTTCCCAGGACACAGGGTTCCAGAATCAATCCTCAGTTATGTTCCCAGGCTACAGGGTTCCAGAATAAAACCTCAGTCATGTTCCCAGTCCACAGGGTTTCAGAACCAAGGCTCAGTCAGGTTCCCGGGGCACAGTATTCCACAATCTAAACAGATGTCATGTTCCCAGGCCACAGTTTTCCAGAATCACGCCTCAGTCATGTTCCCAGGCCACAGGGATCCAGAATCAAACGTCAGTCATGTTGCCAGGCCACAGGTTTCTGCCATCAAACCTCAGTCACGTTCCCGGGCCACAGGGTTCCTGAATCAAGCCTCAGTCATTTTGCCAGGCCAGAGTGTTCCACCATCAAACCTCAGTCATGATCCCAGGCCACATGTTTCCACAATGAAACCTCAGTCATTTTCTCAGGCCAAAGGTTTCCAGAATCAAACCTCAGTCATATTCCCAGGACACATGGTTCCAGAATCAAACCTGAGTCATGTTCGCAGGCCACAGGTTTCAACAATCAAACATCACTCATGTTCCCAGGACACAGGTGTCCTGAATCAAACCTCAGTCATGTACCCAGGGAACAGGCTTCCAGCAACAAACCTTTGTCATATTCCCAGGACACAGGGTTCCAGAATCAAACCTCAGTCTTGTTCCCAGGACAGAAGTTTCCAGAATCAACCCGATATCATGTTTCCTGGCCACAGTCTTCCAGTATCAAACCTCAGTCATGTTGCCAGGCCACAGGGTTCCACCATCAATCCTCACTCATGTTCCCAGGCCACAGGGTTCCAGAATCCACCGATGTCATGTTAAAGGCCACAGGGTTCCAGAATCAAACCGTTCTCATGTTCCCAGGCCACAGCGTTCCAGAATCAAGCCTCAGTCATTTTGCCAGGACAGAGTGTTCCACCATCAAACCTCAGTCATGATCCCAGGCCACATGTTTCCACAATGAAACCTCAGTCATTTTCCCAGGCCAAAGGTTTCCAAAATCAAACCTCAGTCATGTTCCCAGGACACATGGTTCCAGAATCAAACCTGAGCCATGTTCGCGGGCCACAGGTTTCAACCATCAAACCTCAGTCATGTTCCCAGGACACAGGTGTCCAGAATCAAACCTCAATCATGTTCCCAGGGCACAGGCTTCCAGAAACAAACCTCAGTCATGTTCCCAGGACACAAGTTTCCAGAATCAACCAGATATCATGCTTCCTGGCCACAGTCTTCCAGAATCAAACCTTAGTCATGTTGCCAAGCCACAGGTCTCCACCATCAAACCTCAGACATGTTCCCAGGCCACAGGGTTCTAGAATCCACCGATGTCATGTTCCCAGGCCACAGGGTTCGAGAATCAATCCTCAGTTATGTTTCCAGGCTACAGGGTTCTAGAATAAAACCTCAGTCATGTTCCCAATCCACAGGGTTCCAGAACCAAGGCTCAGTCAGGTTCCCGGGGCACAGTATTCCACAATCTAAACAGATGTCACATGCCCAGTCCCCAGGGTTCCAGAATCCACCGGTATCATGTTCCCAGGCCACAGGGTTCCAGAATCAATCCTCAGTTATGTTCCCAGGCTACAGGGTTCCAGAATAAAACCTCAGTCATGTTCCCAGTCCACAGGGTTTCAGAACCAAGGCTCAGTCAGGTTCCCGGGGCACAGTATTCCACAATCTAAACAGATGTCATGTTCCCAGGCCACAGTTTTCCAGAATCACGCCTCAGTCATGTTCCCAGGCCACAGGGTTCCAGAATCAAACGTCAGTCATGTTGCCAGGCCACAGGTTTCTGCCATCAAACCTCAGTCACGTTCCCGGGCCACAGGGTTCCTGAATCAAGCCTCAGTCATTTTGCCAGGCCAGAGTGTTCCACCATCAAACCTCAGTCATGATCCCAGGCCACATGTTTCCACAATGAAACCTCAGTCATTTTCTCAGGCCAAAGGTTTCCAGAATCAAACCTCAGTCATATTCCCAGGACACATGGTTCCAGAATCAAACCTGAGTCATGTTCGCAGGCCACAGGTTTCAACAATCAAACATCACTCATGTTCCCAGGACACAGGTGTCCTGAATCAAACCTCAGTCATGTACCCAGGGAACAGGCTTCCAGCAACAAACCTTTGTCATATTCCCAGGACACAGGGTTCCAGAATCAAACCTCAGTCTTGTTCCCAGGACAGAAGTTTCCAGAATCAACCCGATATCATGTTTCCTGGCCACAGTCTTCCAGTATCAAACCTCAGTCATGTTGCCAGGCCACAGGGTTCCACCATCAATCCTCACTCATGTTCCCAGGCCACAGGGTTCCAGAATCCACCGATGTCATGTTAAAGGCCACAGGGTTCCAGAATCAACCCGTTCTCATGTTCCCGGGCCACAGCGTTCCAGAATCAAGCCTCAGTCATTTTGCCAGGCCAGAGTGTTCCACCATCAAACCTCAGTCATGATCCCAGGCCACATGTTTCCACAATGAAACCTCAGTCATTTTCCCAGGCCAAAGGTTTCCAAAATCAAACCTCAGTCAGGTTCCCAGGACACATGGTTCCAGAATCATACCTGAGTCATGTTCGCGGGCCACAGGTTTCAACCATCAAACCTCAGTCATGTTCCCAGGACACAGGTGTCCAGAATCAAACCTCAGTCATGTTCCCAGGGCACAGGCTTCCAGAAACAAACCTCAGTCATGTTCCCAGGACACAAGTTTCCAGAATCAACCAGATATCATGCTTCCTGGCCACAGTCTTCCAGAATCAAACCTTAGTCATGTTGCCAAGCCACAGGTCTCCACCATCAAACCTCAGACATGTTCCCAGGCCACAGGGTTCTAGAATCCACCGATGTCATGTTCCCAGGCCACAGGGTTCGAGAATCAATCCTCAGTTATGTTTCCAGGCTACAGGGTTCTAGAATAAAACCTCAGTCATGTTCCCAATCCACAGGGTTCCAGAACCAAGGCTCAGTCAGGTTCCCGGGGCACAGTATTCCACAATCTAAACAGATGTCACATGCCCAGTCCCCAGGGTTCCAGAATCCACCGGTATCATGTTCCCAGGCCACAGGGATCCAGAATCAAACGTCAGTCATGTTGCCAGGCCACAGGTTTCTGCCATCAAACCTCAGTCACGTTCCCGGGCCACAGGGTTCCTGAATCAAGCCTCAGTCATTTTGCCAGGCCAGAGTGTTCCACCATCAAACCTCAGTCATGATCCCAGGCCACATGTTTCCACAATGAAACCTCAGTCATTTTCTCAGGCCAAAGGTTTCCAGAATCAAACCTCAGTCATATTCCCAGGACACATGGTTCCAGAATCAAACCTGAGTCATGTTCGCAGGCCACAGGTTTCAACAATCAAACATCACTCATGTTCCCAGGACACAGGTGTCCTGAATCAAACCTCAGTCATGTACCCAGGGAACAGGCTTCCAGCAACAAACCTTTGTCATATTCCCAGGACACAGGGTTCCAGAATCAAACCTCAGTCTTGTTCCCAGGACAGAAGTTTCCAGAATCAACCCGATATCATGTTTCCTGGCCACAGTCTTCCAGTATCAAACCTCAGTCATGTTGCCAGGCCACAGGGTTCCACCATCAATCCTCACTCATGTTCCCAGGCCACAGGGTTCCAGAATCAAACCGTTCCCATGTTCCCAGGCCACAGGGTTCCAGAATCCACCGATGTCATGTTAAAGGCCACAGGGTTCCAGAATCAACCCGTTCTCATGTTCCCGGGCCACAGGGTTCCAGAATCAAGCCTCAGTCATTTTGCCAGGCCAGAGTGTTCCACCATCAAACCTCAGTCATGATCCCAGGCCACATGTTTCCACAATGAAACCTCAGTCATTTTCCCAGGCCAAAGGTTTCCAAAATCAAACCTCAGTCATGTTCCCAGGACACATGGTTCCAGAATCAAACCTGAGTCATGTTCGCGGGCCACAGGTTTCAACCATCAAACCTCAGTCATGTTCCCAGGACACAGGTGTCCAGAATCAAACCTCAGTCATGTTCCCAGGGCACAGGCTTCCAGAAACAAACCTCAGTCATGTTCCCAGGACACAAGTTTCCAGAATCAACCAGATATCATGCTTCCTGGCCACAGTCTTCCAGAATCAAACCTTAGTCATGTTGCCAAGCCACAGGTCTCCACCATCAAACCTCAGACATGTTCCCAGGCCACAGGGTTCTAGAATCCACCGATGTCATGTTCCCAGGCCACAGGGTTCGAGAATCAATCCTCAGTTATGTTTCCAGGCTACAGGGTTCTAGAATAAAACCTCAGTCATGTTCCCAATCCACAGGGTTCCAGAACCAAGGCTCAGTCAGGTTCCCGGGGCACAGTATTCCACAATCTAAACAGATGTCACATGCCCAGTCCCCAGGGTTCCAGAATCCACCGGTATCATGTTCCCAGGCCACAGGGTTCCAGAATCAATCCTCAGTTATGTTCCCAGGCTACAGGGTTCCAGAATAAAACCTCAGTCATGTTCCCAGTCCACAGGGTTTCAGAACCAAGGCTCAGTCAGGTTCCCGGGGCACAGTATTCCACAATCTAAACAGATGTCATGTTCCCAGGCCACAGTTTTCCAGAATCACGCCTCAGTCATGTTCCCAGGCCACAGGGATCCAGAATCAAACGTCAGTCATGTTGCCAGGCCACAGGTTTCTGCCATCAAACCTCAGTCACGTTCCCGGGCCACAGGGTTCCTGAATCAAGCCTCAGTCATTTTGCCAGGCCAGAGTGTTCCACCATCAAACCTCAGTCATGATCCCAGGCCACATGTTTCCACAATGAAACCTCAGTCATTTTCTCAGGCCAAAGGTTTCCAGAATCAAACCTCAGTCATATTCCCAGGACACATGGTTCCAGAATCAAACCTGAGTCATGTTCGCAGGCCACAGGTTTCAACAATCAAACATCACTCATGTTCCCAGGACACAGGTGTCCTGAATCAAACCTCAGTCATGTACCCAGGGAACAGGCTTCCAGCAACAAACCTTTGTCATATTCCCAGGACACAGGGTTCCAGAATCAAACCTCAGTCTTGTTCCCAGGACAGAAGTTTCCAGAATCAACCCGATATCATGTTTCCTGGCCACAGTCTTCCAGTATCAAACCTCAGTCATGTTGCCAGGCCACAGGGTTCCACCATCAATCCTCACTCATGTTCCCAGGCCACAGGGTTCCAGAATCCACCGATGTCATGTTAAAGGCCACAGGGTTCCAGAATCAAACCGTTCTCATGTTCCCGGGCCACAGCGTTCCAGAATCAAGCCTCAGTCATTTTGCCAGGCCAGAGTGTTCCACCATCAAACCTCAGTCATGATCCCAGGCCACATGTTTCCACAATGAAACCTCAGTCATTTTCCCAGGCCAAAGGTTTCCAAAATCAAACCTCAGTCATGTTCCCAGGACACATGGTTCCAGAATCAAACCTGAGTCATGTTCGCGGGCCACAGGTTTCAACCATCAAACCTCAGTCATGTTCCCAGGACACAGGTGTCCAGAATCAAACCTCAGTCATGTTCCCAGGGCACAAGCTTCCAGAAACAAACCTCAGTCATGTTCCCAGGACACAAGTTTCCAGAATCAACCAGATATCATGCTTCCTGGCCACAGTCTTCCAGAATCAAACCTTAGTCATGTTGCCAAGCCACAGGTTTCCACCATCAAACCTCAGACATGTTCCCAGGCCACAGGGTTCTAGAATCCACCGATGTCATGTTCCCAGGCCACAGGGTTCGAGAATCAATCCTCAGTTATGTTTCCAGGCTACAGGGTTCTAGAATAAAACCTCAGTCATGTTCCCAATCCACAGGGTTCCAGAACCAAGGCTCAGTCAGGTTCCCGGGGCACAGTATTCCACAATCTAAACAGATGTCACATGCCCAGTCCCCAGGGTTCCAGAATCCACCGGTATCATGTTCCCAGGACACAGGGTTCCAGAATCAATCCTCAGTTATGTTCCCAGGCTACAGGGTTCCAGAATAAAACCTCAGTCATGTTCCCAGTCCACAGGGTTTCAGAACCAAGGCTCAGTCAGGTTCCCGGGGCACAGTATTCCACAATCTAAACAGATGTCATGTTCCCAGGCCACAGTTTTCCAGAATCACGCCTCAGTCATGTTCCCAGGCCACAGGGATCCAGAATCAAACGTCAGTCATGTTGCCAGGCCACAGGTTTCTGCCATCAAACCTCAGTCACGTTCCCGGGCCACAGGGTTCCGGAATCAAGCCTCAGTCATTTTGCCAGGCCAGAGTGTTCCACCATCAAACCTCAGTCATGATCCCAGGCCACATGTTTCCACAATGAAACCTCAGTCATTTTCTCAGGCCAAAGTTTTCCAGAATCAAACCTCAGTCATATTCCCAGGACACATGGTTCCAGAATCAAACCTGAGTCATGTTCGCAGGCCACAGGTTTCAACAATCAAACATCACTCATGTTCCCAGGACACAGGTGTCCTGAATCAAACCTCAGTCATGTACCCAGGGAACAGGCTTCCAGCAACAAACCTTTGTCATATTCCCAGGACACAGGGTTCCAGAATCAAACCTCAGTCTTGTTCCCAGGACAGAAGTTTCCAGAATCAACCCGATATCATGTTTCCTGGCCACAGTCTTCCAGTATCAAACCTCAGTCATGTTGCCAGGCCACAGGGTTCCACCATCAATCCTCACTCATGTTCCCAGGCCACAGGGTTCCAGAATCCACCGATGTCATGTTAAAGGCCACAGGGTTCCAGAATCAAACCGTTCTCATGTTCCCGGGCCACAGCGTTCCAGAATCAAGCCTCAGTCATTTTGCCAGGCCAGAGTGTTCCATCATCAAACCTCAGTCATGATCCCAGGCCACATGTTTCCACAATGAAACCTCAGTCATTTTCCCAGGCCAAAGGTTTCCAAAATCAAACCTCAGTCATGTTCCCAGGACACATGTTTCCAGAATCAAACCTGAGTCATGTTCGCGGTCCACAGGTTTCAACCATCAAACCTCAGTCATGTTCCCAGGACACAGGTGTCCAGAATCAAACCTCAGTCATGTTCCCAGGGCACAGGCTTCCAGAAACAAACCTCAGTCATGTTCCCAGGACACAAGTTTCCAGAATCAACCAGATATCATGCTTCCTGGCCACAGTCTTCCAGAATCAAACCTTAGTCATGTTGCCAAGCCACAGGTCTCCACCATCAAACCTCAGACATGTTCCCAGGCCACAGGGTTCCAGAATCAATCCTCAGTTATGTTCCCAGGCTACAGGGTTCCAGAATAAAACCTCAGTCATGTTCCCAGTCCACAGGGTTTCAGAACCAAGGCTCAGTCAGGTTCCCGGGGCACAGTATTCCACAATCTAAACAGATGTCATGTTCCCAGGCCACAGTTTTCCAGAATCACACCTCAGTCATGTTCCCAGGCCACAGGGATCCAGAATCAAACGTCAGTCATGTTGCCAGGCCACAGGTTTCTGCCATCAAACCTCAGTCACGTTCCCGGGCCACAGGGTTCCGGAATCAAGCCTCAGTCATTTTGCCAGGCCAGAGTGTTCCACCATCAAACCTCAGTCATGATCCCAGGCCACATGTTTCCACAATGAAACCTCAGTCATTTTCTCAGGCCAAAGGTTTCCAGAATCAAACCTCAGTCATATTCCCAGGACACATGGTTCCAGAATCAAACCTGAGTCATGTTCGCAGGCCACAGGTTTCAACAATCAAACATCACTCATGGTCCCAGGACACAGGTGTCCAGAATCAAACCTCAGTCATGTACCCAGGGAACAGGCTTCCAGCAACAAACCTTTGTCATATTCCCAAGACACAGGGTTCCAGAATCAAACCTCAGTCTTGTTCCCAGGACAGAAGTTTCCAGAATCAACCCGATATCATGTTTCCTGGCCACAGTCTTCCAGTATCAAACCTCAGTCATGTTGCCAGGCCACAGGGTTCCACCATCAATCCTCACTCATGTTCCCAGGCCACAGGGTTCCAGAATCAAACCGTTCCCATGTTCCCAGGCCACAGGGTTCCAGAATCCACCGATGTCATGTTAAAGGCCACAGGGTTCCAGAATCAACCCGTTCTCATGTTCCCGGGCCACAGGGTTCCAGAATCAAGCCTCAGTCATTTTGCCAGGCCAGAGTGTTCCACCATCAAACCTCAGTCATGATCCCAGGCCACATGTTTCCACAATGAAACCTCAGTCATTTTCCCAGGCCAAAGGTTTCCAAAATCAAACCTCAGTCATGTTCCCAGGACACATGGTTCCAGAATCAAACCTGAGTCATGTTCGCGGGCCACAGGTTTCAACCATCAAACCTCAGTCATGTTCCCAGGACACAGGTGTCCAGAATCAAACCTCAGTCATGTTCCCAGGGCACAGGCTTCCAGAAACAAACCTCAGTCATGTTCCCAGGACACAAGTTTCCAGAATCAACCAGATATCATGCTTCCTGGCCACAGTCTTCCAGAATCAAACCTTAGTCATGTTGCCAAGCCACAGGTCTCCACCATCAAACCTCAGACATGTTCCCAGGCCACAGGGTTCTAGAATCCACCGATGTCATGTTCCCAGGCCACAGGGTTCGAGAATCAATCCTCAGTTATGTTTCCAGGCTACAGGGTTCTAGAATAAAACCTCAGTCATGTTCCCAATCCACAGGGTTCCAGAACCAAGGCTCAGTCAGGTTCCCGGGGCACAGTATTCCACAATCTAAACAGATGTCACATGCCCAGTCCCCAGGGTTCCAGAATCCACCGGTATCATGTTCCCAGGCCACAGGGTTCCAGAATCAATCCTCAGTTATGTTCCCAGGCTACAGGGTTCCAGAATAAAACCTCAGTCATGTTCCCAGTCCACAGGGTTTCAGAACCAAGGCTCAGTCAGGTTCCCGGGGCACAGTATTCCACAATCTAAACAGATGTCATGTTCCCAGGCCACAGTTTTCCAGAATCACACCTCAGTCATGTTCCCAGGCCACAGGGATCCAGAATCAAACGTCAGTCATGTTGCCAGGCCACAGGTTTCTGCCATCAAACCTCAGTCACGTTCCCGGGCCACAGGGTTCCTGAATCAAGCCTCAGTCATTTTGCCAGGCCAGAGTGTTCCACCATCAAACCTCAGTCATGATCCCAGGCCACATGTTTCCACAATGAAACCTCAGTCATTTTCTCAGGCCAAAGGTTTCCAGAATCAAACCTCAGTCATATTCCCAGGACACATGGTTCCAGAATCAAACCTGAGTCATGTTCGCAGGCCACAGGTTTCAACAATCAAACATCACTCATGTTCCCAGGACACAGGTGTCCAGAATCAAACCTCAGTCATGTACCCAGGGAACAGGCTTCCAGCAACAAACCTTTGTCATATTCCCAGGACACAGGGTTCCAGAATCAAACCTCAGTCTTGTTCCCAGGACAGAAGTTTCCAGAATCAACCCGATATCATGTTTCCTGGCCACAGTCTTCCAGTATCAAACCTCAGTCATGTTGCCAGGCCACAGGGTTCCACCATCAATCCTCACTCATGTTCCCAGGCCACAGGGTTCCAGAATCCACCGATGTCATGTTAAAGGCCACAGGGTTCCAGAATCAACCCGTTCTCATGTTCCCGGGCCACAGGGTTCCAGAATCAAGCCTCAGTCATTTTGCCAGGCCAGAGTGTTCCACCTTCAAACCTCAGTCATGATCCCAGGCCACATGTTTCCACAATGAAACCTCAATCATTTTCTCAGGCCAAAGGTTTCCAGAATCAAACCTCAGTCATATTCCCAGGACACATGGTTCCAGAATCAAACCTGAGTCATGTTCGCAGGCCACAGGTTTCAACAATCAAACATCACTCATGGTCCCAGGACACAGGTGTCCAGAATCAAACCTCAGTCATGTACCCAGGGAACAGGCTTCCAGCAACAAACCTTTGTCATATTCCCAGGACACAGGGTTCCAGAATCAAACCTCAGTCTTGTTCCCAGGACAGAAGTTTCCAGAATCAACCCGATATCATATTTCCTGGCCACAGTCTTCCAGTATCAAACCTCAGTCATGTTGCCAGGCCACAGGGTTCCACCATCAATCCTCACTCATGTTCCCAGGCCACAGGGTTCCAGAATCAAACCGTTCCCATGTTCCCAGGCCACAGGGTTCCAGAATCCACCGATGTCATGTTAAAGGCCACAGGGTTCCAGAATCAAACCGTTCTCATGTTCCCGGGCCACAGGGTTCCAGAATCAAGCCTCAGTCATTTTGCCAGGCCAGAGTGTTCCACCATCAAACCTCAGTCATGATCCCAGGCCACATGTTTCCACAATGAAACCTCAGTCATTTTACCAGGCCAAAGGTTTCCAAAATCAAACCTCAGACATGTTCCCAGGACACATGGTTCCAGAATCAAACCTGAGTCATGTTCGCGGGCCACAGGTTTCAACCATCAAACCTCAGTCATGTTCCCAGGACACAGGTGTCCAGAATCAAACCTCAGTCATGTTCCCAGGGCACAGGCTTCCAGAAACAAACCTCAGTCATGTTCCCAGGACACAAGTTTCCAGAATCAACCAGATATCATGCTTCCTGGCCACAGTCTTCCAGAATCAAACCTTAGTCATGTTGCCAAGCCACAGGTCTCCACCATCAAACCTCAGACATGTTCCCAGGCCACAGGGTTCTAGAATCCACCGATGTCATGTTCCCAGGCCACAGGGTTCGAGAATCAATCCTCAGTTATGTTTCCAGGCTACAGGGTTCTAGAATAAAACCTCAGTCATGTTCCCAATCCACAGGGTTCCAGAACCAAGGCTCAGTCAGGTTCCCGGGGCACAGTATTCCACAATCTAAACAGATGTCACATGCCCAGTCCCCAGGGTTCCAGAATCCACCGGTATCATGTTCCCAGGCCACAGGGTTCCAGAATCAATCCTCAGTTATGTTCCCAGGCTACAGGGTTCCAGAATAAAACCTCAGTCATGTTCCCAGTCCACAGGGTTTCAGAACCAAGGCTCAGTCAGGTTCCCGGGGCACAGTATTCCACAATCTAAACAGATGTCATGTTCCCAGGCCACAGTTTTCCAGAATCACGCCTCAGTCATGTTCCCAGGCCACAGGGATCCAGAATCAAACGTCAGTCATGTTGCCAGGCCACAGGTTTCTGCCATCAAACCTCAGTCACGTTCCCGGGCCACAGGGTTCCTGAATCAAGCCTCAGTCATTTTGCCAGGCCAGAGTGTTCCACCATCAAACCTCAGTCATGATCCCAGGCCACATGTTTCCACAATGAAACCTCAGTCATTTTCTCAGGCCAAAGGTTTCCAGAATCAAACCTCAGTCATATTCCCAGGACACATGGTTCCAGAATCAAACCTGAGTCATGTTCGCAGGCCACAGGTTTCAACAATCAAACATCACTCATGTTCCCAGGACACAGGTGTCCAGAATCAAACCTCAGTCATGTACCCAGGGAACAGGCTTCCAGCAACAAACCTTTGTCATATTCCCAGGACACAGGGTTCCAGAATCAAACCTCAGTCTTGTTCCCAGGACAGAAGTTTCCAGAATCAACCCGATATCATGTTTCCTGGCCACAGTCTTCCAGTATCAAACCTCAGTCATGTTGCCAGGCCACAGGGTTCCACCATCAATCCTCACTCATGTTCCCAGGCCACAGGGTTCCAGAATCAAACCGTTCCCATGTTCCCAGGCCACAGGGTTCCAGAATCCACCGATGTCATGTTAAAGGCCACAGGGTTCCAGAATCAAACCATTCTCATGTTCCCGGGCCACAGGGTTCCAGAATCAAGCCTCAGTCATTTTGCCAGGCCAGTGTTCCACCATCAAACCTCAGTCATGATCCCAGGCCACATGTTTCCACAATGAAACCTCAGTCATTTTCCCAGGCCAAAGGTTTCCAAAATCAAACCTCAGTCATGTTCCCAGGACACATGGTTCCAGAATCAAACCTGAGTCATGTTCGCGGGCCACAGGTTTCAACCATCAAACCTCAGTCATGTTCCCAGGACACAGGTGTCCAGAATCAAACCTCAGTCATGTTCCCAGGGCACAGGCTTCCAGAAACAAACCTCAGTCATGTTCCCAGGACACAAGTTTCCAGAATCAACCAGATATCATGCTTCCTGGCCACAGTCTTCCAGAATCAAACCTTAGTCATGTTGCCAAGCCACAGGTTTCCACCATCAAACCTCAGACATGTTCCCAGGCCACAGGGTTCTAGAATCCACCGATGTCATGTTCCCAGGCCACAGGGTTCGAGAATCAATGCTCAGTTATGTTTCCCGGCTACAGGGTTCTAGAATAAAACCTCAGTCATGTTCCCAATCCACAGGGTTCCAGAACCAAGGCTCAGTCAGGTTCCCGGGGCACAGTATTCCACAATCTAAACAGATGTCACATGCCCAGTCCCCAGGGTTCCAGAATCCACCGGTATCATGTTCCCAGGCCACAGGGTTCCAGAATCAATCCTCAGTTATGTTCCCAGGCTACAGGGTTCCAGAATAAAACCTCAGTCATGTTCCCAGTCCACAGGGTTTCAGAACCACGGCTCAGTCAGGTTCCCGGGGCACAGTATTCCACAATCTAAACAGATGTCATGTTCCCAGGCCACAGTTTTCCAGAATCACGCCTCAGTCATGTTCCCAGGCCACAGGGATCCAGAATCAAACGTCAGTCATGTTGCCAGGCCACAGGTTTCTGCCATCAAACCTCAGTCACGTTCCCGGGCCACAGGGTTCCTGAATCAAGCCTCAGTCATTTTGCCAGGCCAGAGTGTTCCACCATCAAACCTCAGTCATGATCCCAGGCCACATGTTTCCACAATGAAACCTCAGTCATTTTCTCAGGCCAAAGGTTTCCAGAATCAAACCTCAGTCATATTCCCAGGACACATGGTTCCAGAATCAAACCTGAGTCATGTTCGCAGGCCACAGGTTTCAACAATCAAACATCACTCATGTTCCCAGGACACAGGTGTCCTGAATCAAACCTCAGTCATGTACCCAGGGAACAGGCTTCCAGCAACAAACCTTTGTCATATTCCCAGGACACAGGGTTCCAGAATCAAACCTCAGTCTTGTTCCCAGGACAGAAGTTTCCAGAATCAACCCGATATCATGATTCCTGGCCACAGTCTTCCAGTATCAAACCTCAGTCATGTTGCCAGGCCACAGGGTTCCACCATCAATCCTCACTCATGTTCCCAGGCCACAGGGTTCCAGAATCCACCGATGTCATGTTAAAGGCCACAGGGTTCCAGAATCAACCCGTTCTCATGTTCCCGGGCCACAGGGTTCCAGAATCAAGCCTCAGTCATTTTGCCAGGCCAGAGTGTTCCACCATCAAACCTCAGTCATGATCCCAGGCCACATGTTTCCACAATGAAACCTCAGTCATTTTCCCAGGCCAAAGGTTTCCAAAATCAAACCTCAGTCATGTTCCCAGGACACATGGTTCCAGAATCAAACCTGAGTCATGTTCGCGGGCCACAGGTTTCAACCATCAAACCTCAGTCATGTTCCCAGGACACAGGTGTCCAGAATCAAACCTCAGTCATGTTCCCAGGGCACAGGCTTCCAGAAACAAACCTCAGTCATGTTCCCAGGACACAAGTTTCCAGAATCAACCAGATATCATGCTTCCTGGCCACAGTCTTCCAGAATCAAACCTTAGTCATGTTGCCAAGCCACAGGTTTCCACCATCAAACCTCAGACATGTTCCCAGGCCACAGGGTTCTAGAATCCACCGATGTCATGTTCCCAGGCCACAGGGTTCGAGAATCAATCCTCAGTTATGTTTCCCGGCTACAGGGTTCTAGAATAAAACCTCAGTCATGTTCCCAATCCACAGGGTTCCAGAACCAAGGCTCAGTCAGGTTCCCGGGGCACAGTATTCCACAATCTAAACAGATGTCACATGCCCAGTCCCCAGGGTTCCAGAATCCACCGGTATCATGTTCCCAGGCCACAGGGTTCCAGAATCAATCCTCAGTTATGTTCCCAGGCTACAGGGTTCCAGAATAAAACCTCAGTCATGTTCCCAGTCCACAGGGTTTCAGAACCAAGGCTCAGTCAGGTTCCCGGGGCACAGTATTCCACAATCTAAACAGATGTCATGTTCCCAGGCCACAGTTTTCCAGAATCACGCCTCAGTCATGTTCCCAGGCCACAGGGATCCAGAATCAAACGTCAGTCATGTTGCCAGGCCACAGGTTTCTGCCATCAAACCTCAGTCACGTTCCCGGGCCACAGGGTTCCTGAATCAAGCCTCAGTCATTTTGCCAGGCCAGAGTGTTCCACCATCAAACCTCAGTCATGATCCCAGGCCACATGTTTCCACAATGAAACCTCAGTCATTTTCTCAGGCCAAAGGTTTCCAGAATCAAACCTCAGTCATATTCCCAGGACACATGGTTCCAGAATCAAACCTGAGTCATGTTCGCAGGCCACAGGTTTCAACAATCAAACATCACTCATGGTCCCAGGACACAGGTGTCCAGAATCAAACCTCAGTCATGTACCCAGGGAACAGGCTTCCAGCAACAAACCTTTGTCATATTCCCAAGACACAGGGTTCCAGAATCAAACCTCAGTCTTGTTCCCAGGACAGAAGTTTCCAGAATCAACCCGATATCATGTTTCCTGGCCACAGTCTTCCAGTATCAAACCTCAGTCATGTTGCCAGGCCACAGGGTTCCACCATCAATCCTCACTCATGTTCCCAGGCCACAGGGTTCCAGAATCAAACCGTTCCCATGTTCCCAGGCCACAGGGTTCCAGAATCCACCGATGTCATGTTAAAGGCCACAGGGTTCCAGAATCAAACCGTTCTCATGTTCCCGGGCCACAGGGTTCCAGAATCAAGCCTCAGTCATTTTGCCAGGCCAGAGTGTTCCACCATCAAACCTCAGTCATGATCCCAGGCCACATGTTTCCACAATGAAACCTCAGTCATTTTCCCAGGCCAAAGGTTTCCAAAATCAAACCTCAGTCATGTTCCCAGGACACATGGTTCCAGAATCAAACCTGAGTCATGTTCGCGGGCCACAGGTTTCAACCATCAAACCTCAGTCATGTTCCCAGGACACAGGTGTCCAGAATCAAACCTCAGTCATGTTCCCAGGGCACAGGCTTCCAGAAACAAACCTCAGTCATGTTCCCAGGACACAAGTTTCCAGAATCAACCAGATATCATGCTTCCTGGCCACAGTCTTCCAGAATCAAACCTTAGTCATGTTGCCAAGCCACAGGTTTCCACCATCAAAACTCAGACATGTTCCCAGGCCACAGGGTTCTAGAATCCACCGATATCATGTTCCCAGGCCACAGGGTTCGAGAATCAATCCTCAGTTATGTTTCCCGGCTACAGGGTTCTAGAATAAAACCTCAGTCATGTTCCCAATCCACAGGGTTCCAGAACCAAGGCTCAGTCAGGTTCCCGGGGCACAGTATTCCACAATCTAAACAGATGTCACATGCCCAGTCCCCAGGGTTCCAGAATCCACCGGTATCATGTTCCCAGGCCACAGGGTTCCAGAATCAATCCTCAGTTATGTTCCCAGGCTACAGGGTTCCAGAATAAAACCTCAGTCATGTTCCCAGTCCACAGGGTTTCAGAACCAAGGCTCAGTCAGGTTCCCGGGGCACAGTATTCCACAATCTAAACAGATGTCATGTTCCCAGGCCACAGTTTTCCAGAATCACGCCTCAGTCATGTTCCCAGGCCACAGGGATCCAGAATCAAACGTCAGTCATGTTGCCAGGCCACAGGTTTCTGCCATCAAACCTCAGTCACGTTCCCGGGCCACAGGGTTCCTGAATCAAGCCTCAGTCATTTTGCCAGGCCAGAGTGTTCCACCATCAAACCTCAGTCATGATCCCAGGCCACATGTTTCCACAATGAAACCTCAGTCATTTTCTCAGGCCAAAGGTTTCCAGAATCAAACCTCAGTCATATTCCCAGGACACATGGTTCCAGAATCAAACCTGAGTCATGTTCGCAGGCCACAGGTTTCAACAATCAAACATCACTCATGTTCCCAGGACACAGGTGTCCTGAATCAAACCTCAGTCATGTACCCAGGGAACAGGCTTCCAGCAACAAACCTTTGTCATATTCCCAGGACACAGGGTTCCAGAATCAAACCTCAGTCTTGTTCCCAGGACAGAAGTTTCCAGAATCAACCCGATATCATGATTCCTGGCCACAGTCTTCCAGTATCAAACCTCAGTCATGTTGCCAGGCCACAGGGTTCCACCATCAATCCTCACTCATGTTCCCAGGCCACAGGGTTCCAGAATCCACCGATGTCATGTTAAAGGCCACAGGGTTCCAGAATCAACCCGTTCTCATGTTCCCGGGCCACAGGGTTCCAGAATCAAGCCTCAGTCATTTTGCCAGGCCAGAGTGTTCCACCATCAAACCTCAGTCATGATCCCAGGCCACATGTTTCCACAATGAAACCTCAGTCATTTTCCCAGGCCAAAGGTTTCCAAAATCAAACCTCAGTCATGTTCCCAGGACACATGGTTCCAGAATCAAACCTGAGTCATGTTCGCGGGCCACAGGTTTCAACCATCAAACCTCAGTCATGTTCCCAGGACACAGGTGTCCAGAATCAAACCTCAGTCATGTTCCCAGGGCACAGGCTTCCAGAAACAAACCTCAGTCATGTTCCCAGGACACAAGTTTCCAGAATCAACCAGATATCATGCTTCCTGGCCACAGTCTTCCAGAATCAAACCTTAGTCATGTTGCCAAGCCACAGGTTTCCACCATCAAACCTCAGACATGTTCCCAGGCCACAGGGTTCTAGAATCCACCGATGTCATGTTCCCAGGCCACAGGGTTCGAGAATCAATCCTCAGTTATGTTTCCCGGCTACAGGGTTCTAGAATAAAACCTCAGTCATGTTCCCAATCCACAGGGTTCCAGAACCAAGGCTCAGTCAGGTTCCCGGGGCACAGTATTCCACAATCTAAACAGATGTCACATGCCCAGTCCCCAGGGTTCCAGAATCCACCGGTATCATGTTCCCAGGCCACAGGGTTCCAGAATCAATCCTCAGTTATGTTCCCAGGCTACAGGGTTCCAGAATAAAACCTCAGTCATGTTCCCAGTCCACAGGGTTTCAGAACCAAGGCTCAGTCAGGTTCCCGGGGCACAGTATTCCACAATCTAAACAGATGTCATGTTCCCAGGCCACAGTTTTCCAGAATCACGCCTCAGTCATGTTCCCAGGCCACAGGGATCCAGAATCAAACGTCAGTCATGTTGCCAGGCCACAGGTTTCTGCCATCAAACCTCAGTCACGTTCCCGGGCCACAGGGTTCCTGAATCAAGCCTCAGTCATTTTGCCAGGCCAGAGTGTTCCACCATCAAACCTCAGTCATGATCCCAGGCCACATGTTTCCACAATGAAACCTCAGTCATTTTCTCAGGCCAAAGGTTTCCAGAATCAAACCTCAGTCATATTCCCAGGACACATGGTTCCAGAATCAAACCTGAGTCATGTTCGCAGGCCACAGGTTTCAACAATCAAACATCACTCATGGTCCCAGGACACAGGTGTCCAGAATCAAACCTCAGTCATGTACCCAGGGAACAGGCTTCCAGCAACAAACCTTTGTCATATTCCCAAGACACAGGGTTCCAGAATCAAACCTCAGTCTTGTTCCCAGGACAGAAGTTTCCAGAATCAACCCGATATCATGTTTCCTGGCCACAGTCTTCCAGTATCAAACCTCAGTCATGTTGCCAGGCCACAGGGTTCCACCATCAATCCTCACTCATGTTCCCAGGCCACAGGGTTCCAGAATCAAACCGTTCCCATGTTCCCAGGCCACAGGGTTCCAGAATCCACCGATGTCATGTTAAAGGCCACAGGGTTCCAGAATCAAACCGTTCTCATGTTCCCGGGCCACAGGGTTCCAGAATCAAGCCTCAGTCATTTTGCCAGGCCAGAGTGTTCCACCATCAAACCTCAGTCATGATCCCAGGCCACATGTTTCCACAATGAAACCTCAGTCATTTTCCCAGGCCAAAGGTTTCCAAAATCAAACCTCAGTCATGTTCCCAGGACACATGGTTCCAGAATCAAACCTGAGTCATGTTCGCAGGCCACAGGTTTCAACCATCAAACCTCAGTCATGTTCCCAGGACACAGGTGTCCAGAATCAAACCTCAGTCATGTTCCCAGGGCACAGGCTTCCAGAAACAAACCTCAGTCATGTTCCCAGGACACAAGTTTCCAGAATCAACCAGATATCATGCTTCCTGGCCACAGTCTTCCAGAATCAAACCTTAGTCATGTTGCCAAGCCACAGGTTTCCACCATCAAACCTCAGACATGTTCCCAGGCCACAGGGTTCTAGAATCCACCGATATCATGTTCCCAGGCCACAGGGTTCGAGAATCAATCCTCAGTTATGTTTCCCGGCTACAGGGTTCTAGAATAAAACCTCAGTCATGTTCCCAATCCACAGGGTTCCAGAACCAAGGCTCAGTCAGGTTCCCGGGGCACAGTATTCCACAATCTAAACAGATGTCACATGCCCAGTCCCCAGGGTTCCAGAATCCACCGGTATCATGTTCCCAGGCCACAGGGTTCCAGAATCAATCCTCAGTTATGTTCCCAGGCTACAGGGTTCCAGAATAAAACCTCAGTCATGTTCCCAGTCCACAGGGTTTCAGAACCAAGGCTCAGTCAGGTTCCCGGGGCACAGTATTCCACAATCTAAACAGATGTCATGTTCCCAGGCCACAGTTTTCCAGAATCACGCCTCAGTCATGTTCCCAGGCCACAGGGATCCAGAATCAAACGTCAGTCATGTTGCCAGGCCACAGGTTTCTGCCATCAAACCTCAGTCACGTTCCCGGGCCACAGGGTTCCTGAATCAAGCCTCAGTCATTTTGCCAGGCCAGAGTGTTCCACCATCAAACCTCAGTCATGATCCCAGGCCACATGTTTCCACAATGAAACCTCAGTCATTTTCTCAGGCCAAAGGTTTCCAGAATCAAACCTCAGTCATATTCCCAGGACACATGGTTCCAGAATCAAACCTGAGTCATGTTCGCAGGCCACAGGTTTCAACAATCAAACATCACTCATGTTCCCAGGACACAGGTGTCCAGAATCAAACCTCAGTCATGTACCCAGGGAACAGGCTTCCAGCAACAAACCTTTGTCATATTCCCAGGACACAGGGTTCCAGAATCAAACCTCAGTCTTGTTCCCAGGACAGAAGTTTCCAGAATCAACCCGATATCATGTTTCCTGGCCACAGTCTTCCAGTATCAAACCTCAGTCATGTTGCAAGGCCACAGGGTTCCACCATCAATCCTCACTCATGTTCCCAGGCCACAGGGTTCCAGAATCAAACCGTTCCCATGTTCCCAGGCCACAGGGTTCCAGAATCCACCGATGTCATGTTAAAGGCCACAGGGTTCCAGAATCAAACCGTTCTCATGTTCCCGGGCCACAGGGTTCCAGAATCAAGCCTCAGTCATTTTGCCAAGCCAGTGTTCCACCATCAAACCTCAGTCATGATCCCAGGCCACATGTTTCCACAATGAAACCTCAGTCATTTTCCCAGGCCAAAGGTTTCCAAAATCAAACCTCAATCATGTACCCAGGACACATGGTTCCAGAATCAAACCTGAGTCATGTTCGCGGGCCACAGGTTTCAACCATCAAACCTCAGTCATGTTCCCAGGACACAGGTGTCCAGAATCAAACCTCAGTCATGTTCCCAGGGCACAGGCTTCCAGAAACAAACCTCAGTCATGTTCCCAGGACACAAGTTTCCAGAATCAACCAGATATCATGCTTCCTGGCCACAGTCTTCCAGAATCAAACCTTAGTCATGTTGCCAAGCCACAGGTTTCCACCATCAAACCTCAGACATGTTCCCAGGCCACAGGGTTCTAGAATCCACCGATGTCATGTTCCCAGGCCACAGGGTTCGAGAATCAATCCTCAGTTATGTTTCCCGGCTACAGGGTTCTAGAATAAAACCTCAGTCATGTTCCCAATCCACAGGGTTCCAGAACCAAGGCTCAGTCAGCTTCCCGGGGCACAGTATTCCACAATCTAAACAGATGTCACATGCCCAGTCCCCAGGGTTCCAGAATCCACCGGTATCATGTTCCCAGGCCACAGGGTTCCAGAATCAATCCTCAGTTATGTTCCCAGGCTACAGGGTTCCAGAATAAAACCTCAGTCATGTTCCCAGTCCACAGGGTTTCAGAACCAAGGCTCAGTCAGGTTCCCGGGGCACAGTATTCCACAATCTAAACAGATGTCATGTTCCCAGGCCACAGTTTTCCAGAATCACGCCTCAGTCATGTTCCCAGGCCACAGGGATCCAGAATCAAACGTCAGTCATGTTGCCAGGCCACAGGTTTCTGCCATCAAACCTCAGTCACGTTCCCGGGCCACAGGGTTCCTGAATCAAGCCTCAGTCATTTTGCCAGGCCAGAGTGTTCCACCATCAAACCTCAGTCATGATCCCAGGCCACATGTTTCCACAATGAAACCTCAGTCATTTTCTCAGGCCAAAGGTTTCCAGAATCAAACCTCAGTCATATTCCCAGGACACATGGTTCCAGAATCAAACCTGAGTCATGTTCGCAGGCCACAGGTTTCAACAATCAAACATCACTCATGTTCCCAGGACACAGGTGTCCAGAATCAAACCTCAGTCATGTACCCAGGGAACAGGCTTCCAGCAACAAACCTTTGTCATATTCCCAGGACACAGGGTTCCAGAATCAAACCTCAGTCTTGTTCCCAGGACAGAAGTTTCCAGAATCAACCCGATATCATGTTTCCTGGCCACAGTCTTCCAGTATCAAACCTCAGTCATGTTGCCAGGCCACAGGGTTCCACCATCAATCCTCACTCATGTTCCCAGGCCACAGGGTTCCAGAATCCACCGATGTCATGTTAAAGGCCACAGGGTTCCAGAATCAACCCGTTCTCATGTTCCCGGGCCACAGGGTTCCAGAATGAAGCCTCAGTCATTTTGCCAGGCCAGAGTGTTCCACCATCAAACCTCAGTCATGATCCCAGGCCACATGTTTCCACAATGAAACCTCAGTCATTTTCTCAGGCCAAAGGTTTCCAGAATCAAACCTCAGTCATATTCCCAGGACACATGGTTCCAGAATCAAACCTGAGTCATGTTCGCAGGCCACAGGTTTCAACAATCAAACATCACTCATGGTCCCAGGACACAGGTGTCCAGAATCAAACCTCAGTCATGTACCCAGGGAACAGGCTTCCAGCAACAAACCTTTGTCATATTCCCAAGACACAGGGTTCCAGAATCAAACCTCAGTCTTGTTCCCAGGACAGAAGTTTCCAGAATCAACCCGATATCATGTTTCCTGGCCACAGTCTTCCAGTATCAAACCTCAGTCATGTTGCCAGGCCACAGGGTTCCACCATCAATCCTCACTCATGTTCCCAGGCCACAGGGTTCCAGAATCAAACCGTTCCCATGTTCCCAGGCCACAGGGTTCCAGAATCCACCGATGTCATGTTAAAGGCCACAGGGTTCCAGAATCAAACCGTTCTCATGTTCCCGGGCCACAGGGTTCCAGAATCAAGCCTCAGTCATTTTGCCAGGCCAGAGTGTTCCACCATCAAACCTCAGTCATGATCCCAGGCCACATGTTTCCACAATGAAACCTCAGTCATTTTCCCAGGCCAAAGGTTTCCAAAATCAAACCTCAGTCATGTTCCCAGGACACATGGTTCCAGAATCAAACCTGAGTCATGTTCGCGGGCCACAGGTTTCAACCATCAAACCTCAGTCATGTTCCCAGGACACAGGTGTCCAGAATCAAACCTCAGTCATGTTCCCAGGGCACAGGCTTCCAGAAACAAACCTCAGTCATGTTACCAGGACACAAGTTTCCAGAATCAACCAGATATCATGCTTCCTGGCCACAGTCTTCCAGAATCAAACCTTAGTCATGTTGCCAAGCCACAGGTCTCCACCATCAAACCTCAGACATGTTCCCAGGCCACAGGGTTCTAGAATCCACCGATGTCATGTTCCCAGGCCACAGGGTTCGAGAATCAATCCTCAGTTATGTTTCCAGGCTACAGGGTTCTAGAATAAAACCTCAGTCATGTTCCCAATCCACAGGGTTCCAGAACCAAGGCTCAGTCAGGTTCCCGGGCCACAGTATTCCACAATCTAAACAGATGTCACATGCCCAGTCCCCAGGGTTCCAGAATCCACCGGTATCATGTTCCCAGGCCACAGGGTTCCAGAATCAATCCTCAGTTATGTTCCCAGGCTACAGGGTTCCAGAATAAAACCTCAGTCATGTTCCCAGTCCACAGGGTTTCAGAACCAAGGCTCAGTCAGGTTCCCGGGGCACAGTATTCCACAATCTAAACAGATGTCATGTTCCCAGGCCACAGTTTTCCAGAATCACGCCTCAGTCATGTTCCCAGGCCACAGGGATCCAGAATCAAACGTCAGTCATGTTGCCAGGCCACAGGTTTCTGCCATCAAACCTCAGTCACGTTCCCGGGCCACAGGGTTCCTGAATCAAGCCTCAGTCATTTTGCCAGGCCAGAGTGTTCCACCATCAAACCTCAGTCATGATCCCAGGCCACATGTTTCCACAATGAAACCTCAGTCATTTTCTCAGGCCAAAGGTTTCCAGAATCAAACCTCAGTCATATTCCCAGGACACATGGTTCCAGAATCAAACCTGAGTCATGTTCGCAGGCCACAGGTTTCAACAATCAAACATCACTCATGGTCCCAGGACACAGGTGTCCAGAATCAAACCTCAGTCATGTACCCAGGGAACAGGCTTCCAGCAACAAACCTTTGTCATATTCCCAAGACACAGGGTTCCAGAATCAAACCTCAGTCTTGTTCCCAGGACAGAAGTTTCCAGAATCAACCCGATATCATGTTTCCTGGCCACAGTCTTCCAGTATCAAACCTCAGTCATGTTGCCAGGCCACAGGGTTCCACCATCAATCCTCACTCATGTTCCCAGGCCACAGGGTTCCAGAATCAAACCGTTCCCATGTTCCCAGGCCACAGGGTTCCAGAATCCACCGATGTCATGTTAAAGGCCACAGGGTTCCAGAATCAAACCGTTCTCATGTTCCCGGGCCACAGGGTTCCAGAATCAAGCCTCAGTCATTTTGCCAGGCCAGAGTGTTCCACCATCAAACCTCAGTCATGATCCCAGGCCACATGTTTCCACAATGAAACCTCAGTCATTTTCCCAGGCCAAAGGTTTCCAAAATCAAACCTCAGTCATGTTCCCAGGACACATGGTTCCAGAATCAAACCTGAGTCATGTTCGCGGGCCACAGGTTTCAACCATCAAACTTCAGTCATGTTCCCAGGACACAGGTGTCCAGAATCAAACCTCAGTCATGTTCCCAGGGCACAGGCTTCCAGAAACAAACCTCAGTCATTTTACCAGGACACAAGTTTCCAGAATCAACCAGATATCATGCTTCCTGGCCACAGTCTTCCAGAATCAAACCTTAGTCATGTTGCCAAGCCACAGGTCTCCACCATCAAACCTCAGACATGTTCCCAGGCCACAGGGTTCTAGAATCCACCGATGTCATGTTCCCAGGCCACAGGGTTCGAGAATCAATCCTCAGTTATGTTTCCAGGCTACAGGGTTCTAGAATAAAACCTCAGTCATGTTCCCAATCCACAGGGTTCCAGAACCAAGGCTCAGTCAGGTTCCCGGGGCACAGTATTCCACAATCTAAACAGATGTCACATGCCCAGTCCCCAGGGTTCCAGAATCCACCGGTATCATGTTCCCAGGCCACAGGGTTCCAGAATCAATCCTCAGTTATGTTCCCAGGCTACAGGGTTCCAGAATAAAACCTCAGTCATGTTCCCAGTCCACAGGGTTTCAGAACCAAGGCTCAGTCAGGTTCCCGGGGCACAGTATTCCACAATCTAAACAGATGTCATGTTCCCAGGCCACAGTTTTCCAGAATCACGCCTCAGTCATGTTCCCAGGCCACAGGGATCCAGAATCAAACGTCAGTCATGTTGCCAGGCCACAGGTTTCTGCCATCAAACCTCAGTCACGTTCCCGGGCCACAGGGTTCCTGAATCAAGCCTCAGTCATTTTGCCAGGCCAGAGTGTTCCACCATCAAACCTCAGTCATGATCCCAGGCCACATGTTTCCACAATGAAACCTCAGTCATTTTCTCAGGCCAAAGGTTTCCAGAATCAAACCTCAGTCATATTCCCAGGACACATGGTTCCAGAATCAAACCTGAGTCATGTTCGCAGGCCACAGGTTTCAACAATCAAACATCACTCATGTTCCCAGGACACAGGTGTCCAGAATCAAACCTCAGTCATGTACCCAGGGAACAGGCTTCCAGCAACAAACCTTTGTCATATTCCCAGGACACAGGGTTCCAGAATCAAACCTCAGTCTTGTTCCCAGGACAGAAGTTTCCAGAATCAACCCGATATCATGTTTCCTGGCCACAGTCTTCCAGTATCAAACCTCAGTCATGTTGCCAGGCCACAGGGTTCCACCATCAATCCTCACTCATGTTCCCAGGCCACAGGGTTCCAGAATCAAACCGTTCCAATGTTCCCAGGCCACAGGGTTCCAGAATCCACCGATGTCATGTTAAAGGCCACAGGGTTCCAGAATCAAACCATTCTCATGTTCCCGGGCCACAGGGTTCCAGAATCAAGCCTCAGTCATTTTGCCAGGCCAGTGTTCCACCATCAAACCTCAGTCATGATCCCAGGCCACATGTTTCCACAATGAAACCTCAGTCATTTTCCCAGGCCAAAGGTTTCCAAAATCAAACCTCAGTCATGTTCCCAGGACACATGGTTCCAGAATCAAACCTGAGTCATGTTCGCGGGCCACAGGTTTCAACCATCAAACCTCAGTCATGTTCCCAGGACACAGGTGTCCAGAATCAAACCTCAGTCATGTTCCCAGGGCACAGGCTTCCAGAAACAAACCTCAGTCATGTTCCCAGGACACAAGTTTCCAGAATCAACCAGATATCATGCTTCCTGGCCACAGTCTTCCAGAATCAAACCTTAGTCATGTTGCCAAGCCACAGGTTTCCACCATCAAACCTCAGACATGTTCCCAGGCCACAGGGTTCTAGAATCCACCGATGTCATGTTCCCAGGCCACAGGGTTCGAGAATCAATGCTCAGTTATGTTTCCCGGCTACAGGGTTCTAGAATAAAACCTCAGTCATGTTCCCAATCCACAGGGTTCCAGAACCAAGGCTCAGTCAGGTTCCCGGGGCACAGTATTCCACAATCTAAACAGATGTCACATGCCCAGTCCCCAGGGTTCCAGAATCCACCGGTATCATGTTCCCAGGCCACAGGGTTCCAGAATCAATCCTCAGTTATGTTCCCAGGCTACAGGGTTCCAGAATAAAACCTCAGTCATGTTCCCAGTCCACAGGGTTTCAGAACCACGGCTCAGTCAGGTTCCCGGGGCACAGTATTCCACAATCTAAACAGATGTCATGTTCCCAGGCCACAGTTTTCCAGAATCACGCCTCAGTCATGTTCCCAGGCCACAGGGATCCAGAATCAAACGTCAGTCATGTTGCCAGGCCACAGGTTTCTGCCATCAAACCTCAGTCACGTTCCCGGGCCACAGGGTTCCTGAATCAAGCCTCAGTCATTTTGCCAGGCCAGAGTGTTCCACCATCAAACCTCAGTCATGATCCCAGGCCACATGTTTCCACAATGAAACCTCAGTCATTTTCTCAGGCCAAAGGTTTCCAGAATCAAACCTCAGTCATATTCCCAGGACACATGGTTCCAGAATCAAACCTGAGTCATGTTCGCAGGCCACAGGTTTCAACAATCAAACATCACTCATGTTCCCAGGACACAGGTGTCCTGAATCAAACCTCAGTCATGTACCCAGGGAACAGGCTTCCAGCAACAAACCTTTGTCATATTCCCAGGACACAGGGTTCCAGAATCAAACCTCAGTCTTGTTCCCAGGACAGAAGTTTCCAGAATCAACCCGATATCATGATTCCTGGCCACAGTCTTCCAGTATCAAACCTCAGTCATGTTGCCAGGCCACAGGGTTCCACCATCAATCCTCACTCATGTTCCCAGGCCACAGGGTTCCAGAATCCACCGATGTCATGTTAAAGGCCACAGGGTTCCAGAATCAACCCGTTCTCATGTTCCCGGGCCACAGGGTTCCAGAATCAAGCCTCAGTCATTTTGCCAGGCCAGAGTGTTCCACCATCAAACCTCAGTCATGATCCCAGGCCACATGTTTCCACAATGAAACCTCAGTCATTTTCCCAGGCCAAAGGTTTCCAAAATCAAACCTCAGTCATGTTCCCAGGACACATGGTTCCAGAATCAAACCTGAGTCATGTTCGCGGGCCACAGGTTTCAACCATCAAACCTCAGTCATGTTCCCAGGACACAGGTGTCCAGAATCAAACCTCAGTCATGTTCCCAGGGCACAGGCTTCCAGAAACAAACCTCAGTCATGTTCCCAGGACACAAGTTTCCAGAATCAACCAGATATCATGCTTCCTGGCCACAGTCTTCCAGAATCAAACCTTAGTCATGTTGCCAAGCCACAGGTTTCCACCATCAAACCTCAGACATGTTCCCAGGCCACAGGGTTCTAGAATCCACCGATGTCATGTTCCCAGGCCACAGGGTTCGAGAATCAATCCTCAGTTATGTTTCCCGGCTACAGGGTTCTAGAATAAAACCTCAGTCATGTTCCCAATCCACAGGGTTCCAGAACCAAGGCTCAGTCAGGTTCCCGGGGCACAGTATTCCACAATCTAAACAGATGTCACATGCCCAGTCCCCAGGGTTCCAGAATCCACCGGTATCATGTTCCCAGGCCACAGGGTTCCAGAATCAATCCTCAGTTATGTTCCCAGGCTACAGGGTTCCAGAATAAAACCTCAGTCATGTTCCCAGTCCACAGGGTTTCAGAACCAAGGCTCAGTCAGGTTCCCGGGGCACAGTATTCCACAATCTAAACAGATGTCATGTTCCCAGGCCACAGTTTTCCAGAATCACGCCTCAGTCATGTTCCCAGGCCACAGGGATCCAGAATCAAACGTCAGTCATGTTGCCAGGCCACAGGTTTCTGCCATCAAACCTCAGTCACGTTCCCGGGCCACAGGGTTCCGGAATCAAGCCTCAGTCATTTTGCCAGGCCAGAGTGTTCCACCATCAAACCTCAGTCATGATCCCAGGCCACATGTTTCCACAATGAAACCTCAGTCATTTTCTCAGGCCAAAGGTTTCCAGAATCAAACCTCAGTCATATTCCCAGGACACATGGTTCCAGAATCAAACCTGAGTCATGTTCGCAGGCCACAGGTTTCAACAATCAAACATCACTCATGGTCCCAGGACACAGGTGTCCAGAATCAAACCTCAGTCATGTACCCAGGGAACAGGCTTCCAGCAACAAACCTTTGTCATATTCCCAAGACACAGGGTTCCAGAATCAAACCTCAGTCTTGTTCCCAGGACAGAAGTTTCCAGAATCAACCCGATATCATGTTTCCTGGCCACAGTCTTCCAGTATCAAACCTCAGTCATGTTGCCAGGCCACAGGGTTCCACCATCAATCCTCACTCATGTTCCCAGGCCACAGGGTTCCAGAATCAAACCGTTCCCATGTTCCCAGGCCACAGGGTTCCAGAATCCACCGATGTCATGTTAAAGGCCACAGGGTTCCAGAATCAAACCGTTCTCATGTTCCCGGGCCACAGGGTTCCAGAATCAAGCCTCAGTCATTTTGCCAGGCCAGAGTGTTCCACCATCAAACCTCAGTCATGATCCCAGGCCACATGTTTCCACAATGAAACCTCAGTCATTTTCCCAGGCCAAAGGTTTCCAAAATCAAACCTCAGTCATGTTCCCAGGACACATGGTTCCAGAATCAAACCTGAGTCATGTTCGCGGGCCACAGGTTTCAACCATCAAACCTCAGTCATGTTCCCAGGACACAGGTGTCCAGAATCAAACCTCAGTCATGTTCCCAGGGCACAGGCTTCCAGAAACAAACCTCAGTCATGTTCCCAGGACACAAGTTTCCAGAATCAACCAGATATCATGCTTCCTGGCCACAGTCTTCCAGAATCAAACCTTAGTCATGTTGCCAAGCCACAGGTTTCCACCATCAAAACTCAGACATGTTCCCAGGCCACAGGGTTCTAGAATCCACCGATATCATGTTCCCAGGCCACAGGGTTCGAGAATCAATCCTCAGTTATGTTTCCCGGCTACAGGGTTCTAGAATAAAACCTCAGTCATGTTCCCAATCCACAGGGTTCCAGAACCAAGGCTCAGTCAGGTTCCCGGGGCACAGTATTCCACAATCTAAACAGATGTCACATGCCCAGTCCCCAGGGTTCCAGAATCCACCGGTATCATGTTCCCAGGCCACAGGGTTCCAGAATCAATCCTCAGTTATGTTCCCAGGCTACAGGGTTCCAGAATAAAACCTCAGTCATGTTCCCAGTCCACAGGGTTTCAGAACCAAGGCTCAGTCAGGTTCCCGGGGCACAGTATTCCACAATCTAAACAGATGTCATGTTCCCAGGCCACAGTTTTCCAGAATCACGCCTCAGTCATGTTCCCAGGCCACAGGGATCCAGAATCAAACGTCAGTCATGTTGCCAGGCCACAGGTTTCTGCCATCAAACCTCAGTCACGTTCCCGGGCCACAGGGTTCCTGAATCAAGCCTCAGTCATTTTGCCAGGCCAGAGTGTTCCACCATCAAACCTCAGTCATGATCCCAGGCCACATGTTTCCACAATGAAACCTCAGTCATTTTCTCAGGACAAAGGTTTCCAGAATCAAACCTCAGTCATATTCCCAGGACACATGGTTCCAGAATCAAACCTGAGTCATGTTCGCAGGCCACAGGTTTCAACAATCAAACATCACTCATGTTCCCAGGACACAGGTGTCCTGAATCAAACCTCAGTCATGTACCCAGGGAACAGGCTTCCAGCAACAAACCTTTGTCATATTCCCAGGACACAGGGTTCCAGAATCAAACCTCAGTCTTGTTCCCAGGACAGAAGTTTCCAGAATCAACCCGATATCATGATTCCTGGCCACAGTCTTCCAGTATCAAACCTCAGTCATGTTGCCAGGCCACAGGGTTCCACCATCAATCCTCACTCATGTTCCCAGGCCACAGGGTTCCAGAATCCACCGATGTCATGTTAAAGGCCACAGGGTTCCAGAATCAACCCGTTCTCATGTTCCCGGGCCACAGGGTTCCAGAATCAAGCCTCAGTCATTTTGCCAGGCCAGAGTGTTCCACCATCAAACCTCAGTCATGATCCCAGGCCACATGTTTCCACAATGAAACCTCAGTCATTTTCCCAGGCCAAAGGTTTCCAAAATCAAACCTCAGTCATGTTCCCAGGACACATGGTTCCAGAATCAAACCTGAGTCATGTTCGCGGGCCACAGGTTTCAACCATCAAACCTCAGTCATGTTCCCAGGACACAGGTGTCCAGAATCAAACCTCAGTCATGTTCCCAGGGCACAGGCTTCCAGAAACAAACCTCAGTCATGTTCCCAGGACACAAGTTTCCAGAATCAACCAGATATCATGCTTCCTGGCCACAGTCTTCCAGAATCAAACCTTAGTCATGTTGCCAAGCCACAGGTTTCCACCATCAAACCTCAGACATGTTCCCAGGCCACAGGGTTCTAGAATCCACCGATGTCATGTTCCCAGGCCACAGGGTTCGAGAATCAATCCTCAGTTATGTTTCCCGGCTACAGGGTTCTAGAATAAAACCTCAGTCATGTTCCCAATCCACAGGGTTCCAGAACCAAGGCTCAGTCAGGTTCCCGGGGCACAGTATTCCACAATCTAAACAGATGTCACATGCCCAGTCCCCAGGGTTCCAGAATCCACCGGTATCATGTTCCCAGGCCACAGGGTTCCAGAATCAATCCTCAGTTATGTTCCCAGGCTACAGGGTTCCAGAATAAAACCTCAGTCATGTTCCCAGTCCACAGGGTTTCAGAACCAAGGCTCAGTCAGGTTCCCGGGGCACAGTATTCCACAATCTAAACAGATGTCATGTTCCCAGGCCACAGTTTTCCAGAATCACGCCTCAGTCATGTTCCCAGGCCACAGGGATCCAGAATCAAACGTCAGTCATGTTGCCAGGCCACAGGTTTCTGCCATCAAACCTCAGTCACGTTCCCGGGCCACAGGGTTCCTGAATCAAGCCTCAGTCATTTTGCCAGGCCAGAGTGTTCCACCATCAAACCTCAGTCATGATCCCAGGCCACATGTTTCCACAATGAAACCTCAGTCATTTTCTCAGGCCAAAGGTTTCCAGAATCAAACCTCAGTCATATTCCCAGGACACATGGTTCCAGAATCAAACCTGAGTCATGTTCGCAGGCCACAGGTTTCAACAATCAAACATCACTCATGGTCCCAGGACACAGGTGTCCAGAATCAAACCTCAGTCATGTACCCAGGGAACAGGCTTCCAGCAACAAACCTTTGTCATATTCCCAAGACACAGGGTTCCAGAATCAAACCTCAGTCTTGTTCCCAGGACAGAAGTTTCCAGAATCAACCCGATATCATGTTTCCTGGCCACAGTCTTCCAGTATCAAACCTCAGTCATGTTGCCAGGCCACAGGGTTCCACCATCAATCCTCACTCATGTTCCCAGGCCACAGGGTTCCAGAATCAAACCGTTCCCATGTTCCCAGGCCACAGGGTTCCAGAATCCACCGATGTCATGTTAAAGGCCACAGGGTTCCAGAATCAAACCGTTCTCATGTTCCCGGGCCACAGGGTTCCAGAATCAAGCCTCAGTCATTTTGCCAGGCCAGAGTGTTCCACCATCAAACCTCAGTCATGATCCCAGGCCACATGTTTCCACAATGAAACCTCAGTCATTTTCCCAGGCCAAAGGTTTCCAAAATCAAACCTCAGTCATGTTCCCAGGACACATGGTTCCAGAATCAAACCTGAGTCATGTTCGCAGGCCACAGGTTTCAACCATCAAACCTCAGTCATGTTCCCAGGACACAGGTGTCCAGAATCAAACCTCAGTCATGTTCCCAGGGCACAGGCTTCCAGAAACAAACCTCAGTCATGTTCCCAGGACACAAGTTTCCAGAATCAACCAGATATCATGCTTCCTGGCCACAGTCTTCCAGAATCAAACCTTAGTCATGTTGCCAAGCCACAGGTTTCCACCATCAAACCTCAGACATGTTCCCAGGCCACAGGGTTCTAGAATCCACCGATATCATGTTCCCAGGCCACAGGGTTCGAGAATCAATCCTCAGTTATGTTTCCCGGCTACAGGGTTCTAGAATAAAACCTCAGTCATGTTCCCAATCCACAGGGTTCCAGAACCAAGGCTCAGTCAGGTTCCCGGGGCACAGTATTCCACAATCTAAACAGATGTCACATGCCCAGTCCCCAGGGTTCCAGAATCCACCGGTATCATGTTCCCAGGCCACAGGGTTCCAGAATCAATCCTCAGTTATGTTCCCAGGCTACAGGGTTCCAGAATAAAACCTCAGTCATGTTCCCAGTCCACAGGGTTTCAGAACCAAGGCTCAGTCAGGTTCCCGGGGCACAGTATTCCACAATCTAAACAGATGTCATGTTCCCAGGCCACAGTTTTCCAGAATCATGCCTCAGTCATGTTCCCAGGCCACAGGGATCCAGAATCAAACGTCAGTCATGTTGCCAGGCCACAGGTTTCTGCCATCAAACCTCAGTCACGTTCCCGGGCCACAGGGTTCCTGAATCAAGCCTCAGTCATTTTGCCAGGCCAGAGTGTTCCACCATCAAACCTCAGTCATGATCCCAGGCCACATGTTTCCACAATGAAACCTCAGTCATTTTCTCAGGCCAAAGGTTTCCAGAATCAAACCTCAGTCATATTCCCAGGACACATGGTTCCAGAATCAAACCTGAGTCATGTTCGCAGGCCACAGGTTTCAACAATCAAACATCACTCATGTTCCCAGGACACAGGTGTCCAGAATCAAACCTCAGTCATGTACCCAGGGAACAGGCTTCCAGCAACAAACCTTTGTCATATTCCCAGGACACAGGGTTCCAGAATCAAACCTCAGTCTTGTTCCCAGGACAGAAGTTTCCAGAATCAACCCGATATCATGTTTCCTGGCCACAGTCTTCCAGTATCAAACCTCAGTCATGTTGCAAGGCCACAGGGTTCCACCATCAATCCTCACTCATGTTCCCAGGCCACAGGGTTCCAGAATCAAACCGTTCCCATGTTCCCAGGCCACAGGGTTCCAGAATCCACCGATGTCATGTTAAAGGCCACAGGGTTCCAGAATCAAACCGTTCTCATGTTCCCGGGCCACAGGGTTCCAGAATCAAGCCTCAGTCATTTTGCCAGGCCAGTGTTCCACCATCAAACCTCAGTCATGATCCCAGGCCACATGTTTCCACAATGAAACCTCAGTCATTTTCCCAGGCCAAAGGTTTCCAAAATCAAACCTCAATCATGTACCCAGGACACATGGTTCCAGAATCAAACCTGAGTCATGTTCGCGGGCCACAGGTTTCAACCATCAAACCTCAGTCATGTTCCCAGGACACAGGTGTCCAGAATCAAACCTCAGTCATGTTCCCAGGGCACAGGCTTCCAGAAACAAACCTCAGTCATGTTCCCAGGACACAAGTTTCCAGAATCAACCAGATATCATGCTTCCTGGCCACAGTCTTCCAGAATCAAACCTTAGTCATGTTGCCAAGCCACAGGTTTCCACCATCAAACCTCAGACATGTTCCCAGGCCACAGGGTTCTAGAATCCACCGATGTCATGTTCCCAGGCCACAGGGTTCGAGAATCAATCCTCAGTTATGTTTCCCGGCTACAGGGTTCTAGAATAAAACCTCAGTCATGTTCCCAATCCACAGGGTTCCAGAACCAAGGCTCAGTCAGCTTCCCGGGGCACAGTATTCCACAATCTAAACAGATGTCACATGCCCAGTCCCCAGGGTTCCAGAATCCACCGGTATCATGTTCCCAGGCCACAGGGTTCCAGAATCAATCCTCAGTTATGTTCCCAGGCTACAGGGTTCCAGAATAAAACCTCAGTCATGTTCCCAGTCCACAGGGTTTCAGAACCAAGGCTCAGTCAGGTTCCCGGGGCACAGTATTCCACAATCTAAACAGATGTCATGTTCCCAGGCCACAGTTTTCCAGAATCACGCCTCAGTCATGTTCCCAGGCCACAGGGATCCAGAATCAAACGTCAGTCATGTTGCCAGGCCACAGGTTTCTGCCATCAAACCTCAGTCACGTTCCCGGGCCACAGGGTTCCTGAATCAAGCCTCAGTCATTTTGCCAGGCCAGAGTGTTCCACCATCAAACCTCAGTCATGATCCCAGGCCACATGTTTCCACAATGAAACCTCAGTCATTTTCTCAGGCCAAAGGTTTCCAGAATCAAACCTCAGTCATATTCCCAGGACACATGGTTCCAGAATCAAACCTGAGTCATGTTCGCAGGCCACAGGTTTCAACAATCAAACATCACTCATGTTCCCAGGACACAGGTGTCCTGAATCAAACCTCAGTCATGTACCCAGGGAACAGGCTTCCAGCAACAAACCTTTGTCATATTCCCAGGACACAGGGTTCCAGAATCAAACCTCAGTCTTGTTCCCAGGACAGAAGTTTCCAGAATCAACCCGATATCATGTTTCCTGGCCACAGTCTTCCAGTATCAAACCTCAGTCATGTTGCCAGGCCACAGGGTTCCACCATCAATCCTCACTCATGTTCCCAGGCCACAGGGTTCCAGAATCCACCGATGTCATGTTAAAGGCCACAGGGCTCCAGAATCAACCCGTTCTCATGTTCCCGGGCCACAGGGTTCCAGAATCAAGCCTCAGTCATTTTGCCAGGCCAGAGTGTTCCACCATCAAACCTCAGTCATGATCCCAGGCCACATGTTTCCACAATGAAACCTCAGTCATTTTCTCAGGCCAAAGGTTTCCAGAATCAAACCTCAGTCATATTCCCAGGACACATGGTTCCAGAATCAAACCTGAGTCATGTTCGCAGGCCACAGGTTTCAACAATCAAACATCACTCATGGTCCCAGGACACAGGTGTCCAGAATCAAACCTCAGTCATGTACCCAGGGAACAGGCTTCCAGCAACAAACCTTTGTCATATTCCCAAGACACAGGGTTCCAGAATCAAACCTCAGTCTTGTTCCCAGGACAGAAGTTTCCAGAATCAACCCGATATCATGATTCCTGGCCACAGTCTTCCAGTATCAAACCTCAGTCATGTTGCCAGGCCACAGGGTTCCACCATCAATCCTCACTCATGTTCCCAGGCCACAGGGTTCCAGAATCCACCGATGTCATGTTAAAGGCCACAGGGTTCCAGAATCAACCCGTTCTCATGTTCCCGGGCCACAGGGTTCCAGAATCAAGCCTCAGTCATTTTGCCAGGCCAGAGTGTTCCACCATCAAACCTCAGTCATGATCCCAGGCCACATGTTTCCACAATGAAACCTCAGTCATTTTCCCAGGCCAAAGGTTTCCAAAATCAAACCTCAATCATGTTCCCAGGACACATGGTTCCAGAATCAAACCTGAGTCATGTTCGCGGGCCACAGGTTTCAACCATCAAACCTCAGTCATGTTCCCAGGACACAGGTGTCCAGAATCAAACCTCAGTCATGTTCCCAGGGCACAGGCTTCCAGAAACAAACCTCAGTCATGTTACCAGGACACAAGTTTCCAGAATCAACCAGATATCATGCTTCCTGGCCACAGTCTTCCAGAATCAAACCTTAGTCATGTTGCCAAGCCACAGGTCTCCACCATCAAACCTCAGACATGTTCCCAGGCCACAGGGTTCTAGAATCCACCGATGTCATGTTCCCAGGCCACAGGGTTCGAGAATCAATCCTCAGTTATGTTTCCAGGCTACAGGGTTCTAGAATAAAACCTCAGTCATGTTCCCAATCCACAGGGTTCCAGAACCAAGGCTCAGTCAGGTTCCCGGGCCACAGTATTCCACAATCTAAACAGATGTCACATGCCCAGTCCCCAGGGTTCCAGAATCCACCGGTATCATGTTCCCAGGCCACAGGGTTCCAGAATCAATCCTCAGTTATGTTCCCAGGCTACAGGGTTCCAGAATAAAACCTCAGTCATGTTCCCAGTCCACAGGGTTTCAGAACCAAGGCTCAGTCAGGTTCCCGGGGCACAGTATTCCACAATCTAAACAGATGTCATGTTCCCAGGCCACAGTTTTCCAGAATCACGCCTCAGTCATGTTCCCAGGCCACAGGGATCCAGAATCAAACGTCAGTCATGTTGCCAGGCCACAGGTTTCTGCCATCAAACCTCAGTCACGTTCCCGGGCCACAGGGTTCCTGAATCAAGCCTCAGTCATTTTGCCAGGCCAGAGTGTTCCACCATCAAACCTCAGTCATGATCCCAGGCCACATGTTTCCACAATGAAACCTCAGTCATTTTCTCAGGCCAAAGGTTTCCAGAATCAAACCTCAGTCATATTCCCAGGACACATGGTTCCAGAATCAAACCTGAGTCATGTTCGCAGGCCACAGGTTTCAACAATCAAACATCACTCATGGTCCCAGGACACAGGTGTCCAGAATCAAACCTCAGTCATGTACCCAGGGAACAGGCTTCCAGCAACAAACCTTTGTCATATTCCCAAGACACAGGGTTCCAGAATCAAACCTCAGTCTTGTTCCCAGGACAGAAGTTTCCAGAATCAACCCGATATCATGTTTCCTGGCCACAGTCTTCCAGTATCAAACCTCAGTCATGTTGCCAGGCCACAGGGTTCCACCATCAATCCTCACTCATGTTCCCAGGCCACAGGGTTCCAGAATCAAACCGTTCCCATGTTCCCAGGCCACAGGGTTCCAGAATCCACCGATGTCATGTTAAAGGCCACAGGGTTCCAGAATCAAACCGTTCTCATGTTCCCGGGCCACAGGGTTCCAGAATCAAGCCTCAGTCATTTTGCCAGGCCAGAGTGTTCCACCATCAAACCTCAGTCATGATCCCAGGCCACATGTTTCCACAATGAAACCTCAGTCATTTTCCCAGGCCAAAGGTTTCCAAAATCAAACCTCAGTCATGTTCCCAGGACACATGGTTCCAGAATCAAACCTGAGTCATGTTCGCGGGCCACAGGTTTCAACCATCAAACTTCAGTCATGTTCCCAGGACACAGGTGTCCAGAATCAAACCTCAGTCATGTTCCCAGGGCACAGGCTTCCAGAAACAAACCTCAGTCATGTTACCAGGACACAAGTTTCCAGAATCAACCAGATATCATGCTTCCTGGCCACAGTCTTCCAGAATCAAACCTTAGTCATGTTGCCAAGCCACAGGTCTCCACCATCAAACCTCAGACATGTTCCCAGGCCACAGGGTTCTAGAATCCACCGATGTCATGTTCCCAGGCCACAGGGTTCGAGAATCAATCCTCAGTTATGTTTCCAGGCTACAGGGTTCTAGAATAAAACCTCAGTCATGTTCCCAATCCACAGGGTTCCAGAACCAAGGCTCAGTCAGGTTCCCGGGGCACAGTATTCCACAATCTAAACAGATGTCACATGCCCAGTCCCCAGGGTTCCAGAATCCACCGGTATCATGTTCCCAGGCCACAGGGTTCCAGAATCAATCCTCAGTTATGTTCCCAGGCTACAGGGTTCCAGAATAAAACCTCAGTCATGTTCCCAGTCCACAGGGTTTCAGAACCAAGGCTCAGTCAGGTTCCCGGGGCACAGTATTCCACAATCTAAACAGATGTCATGTTCCCAGGCCACAGTTTTCCAGAATCACGCCTCAGTCATGTTCCCAGGCCACAGGGATCCAGAATCAAACGTCAGTCATGTTGCCAGGCCACAGGTTTCTGCCATCAAACCTCAGTCACGTTCCCGGGCCACAGGGTTCCTGAATCAAGCCTCAGTCATTTTGCCAGGCCAGAGTGTTCCACCATCAAACCTCAGTCATGATCCCAGGCCACATGTTTCCACAATGAAACCTCAGTCATTTTCTCAGGCCAAAGGTTTCCAGAATCAAACCTCAGTCATATTCCCAGGACACATGGTTCCAGAATCAAACCTGAGTCATGTTCGCAGGCCACAGGTTTCAACAATCAAACATCACTCATGTTCCCAGGACACAGGTGTCCAGAATCAAACCTCAGTCATGTACCCAGGGAACAGGCTTCCAGCAACAAACCTTTGTCATATTCCCAGGACACAGGGTTCCAGAATCAAACCTCAGTCTTGTTCCCAGGACAGAAGTTTCCAGAATCAACCCGATATCATGTTTCCTGGCCACAGTCTTCCAGTATCAAACCTCAGTCATGTTGCCAGGCCACAGGGTTCCACCATCAATCCTCACTCATGTTCCCAGGCCACAGGGTTCCAGAATCAAACCGTTCCCATGTTCCCAGGCCACAGGGTTCCAGAATCCACCGATGTCATGTTAAAGGCCACAGGGTTCCAGAATCAAACCATTCTCATGTTCCCGGGCCACAGGGTTCCAGAATCAAGCCTCAGTCATTTTGCCAGGCCAGTGTTCCACCATCAAACCTCAGTCATGATCCCAGGCCACATGTTTCCACAATGAAACCTCAGTCATTTTCCCAGGCCAAAGGTTTCCAAAATCAAACCTCAGTCATGTTCCCAGGACACATGGTTCCAGAATCAAACCTGAGTCATGTTCGCGGGCCACAGGTTTCAACCATCAAACCTCAGTCATGTTCCCAGGACACAGGTGTCCAGAATCAAACCTCAGTCATGTTCCCAGGGCACAGGCTTCCAGAAACAAACCTCAGTCATGTTCCCAGGACACAAGTTTCCAGAATCAACCAGATATCATGCTTCCTGGCCACAGTCTTCCAGAATCAAACCTTAGTCATGTTGCCAAGCCACAGGTTTCCACCATCAAACCTCAGACATGTTCCCAGGCCACAGGGTTCTAGAATCCACCGATGTCATGTTCCCAGGCCACAGGGTTCGAGAATCAATGCTCAGTTATGTTTCCCGGCTACAGGGTTCTAGAATAAAACCTCAGTCATGTTCCCAATCCACAGGGTTCCAGAACCAAGGCTCAGTCAGGTTCCCGGGGCACAGTATTCCACAATCTAAACAGATGTCACATGCCCAGTCCCCAGGGTTCCAGAATCCACCGGTATCATGTTCCCAGGCCACAGGGTTCCAGAATCAATCCTCAGTTATGTTCCCAGGCTACAGGGTTCCAGAATAAAACCTCAGTCATGTTCCCAGTCCACAGGGTTTCAGAACCACGGCTCAGTCAGGTTCCCGGGGCACAGTATTCCACAATCTAAACAGATGTCATGTTCCCAGGCCACAGTTTTCCAGAATCACGCCTCAGTCATGTTCCCAGGCCACAGGGATCCAGAATCAAACGTCAGTCATGTTGCCAGGCCACAGGTTTCTGCCATCAAACCTCAGTCACGTTCCCGGGCCACAGGGTTCCTGAATCAAGCCTCAGTCATTTTGCCAGGCCAGAGTGTTCCACCATCAAACCTCAGTCATGATCCCAGGCCACATGTTTCCACAATGAAACCTCAGTCATTTTCTCAGGCCAAAGGTTTCCAGAATCAAACCTCAGTCATATTCCCAGGACACATGGTTCCAGAATCAAACCTGAGTCATGTTCGCAGGCCACAGGTTTCAACAATCAAACATCACTCATGTTCCCAGGACACAGGTGTCCTGAATCAAACCTCAGTCATGTACCCAGGGAACAGGCTTCCAGCAACAAACCTTTGTCATATTCCCAGGACACAGGGTTCCAGAATCAAACCTCAGTCTTTTTCCCAGGACAGAAGTTTCCAGAATCAACCCGATATCATGATTCCTGGCCACAGTCTTCCAGTATCAAACCTCAGTCATGTTGCCAGGCCACAGGGTTCCACCATCAATCCTCACTCATGTTCCCAGGCCACAGGGTTCCAGAATCCACCGATGTCATGTTAAAGGCCACAGGGTTCCAGAATCAACCCGTTCTCATGTTCCCGGGCCACAGGGTTCCAGAATCAAGCCTCAGTCATTTTGCCAGGCCAGAGTGTTCCACCATCAAACCTCAGTCATGATCCCAGGCCACATGTTTCCACAATGAAACCTCAGTCATTTTCCCAGGCCAAAGGTTTCCAAAATCAAACCTCAGTCATGTTCCCAGGACACATGGTTCCAGAATCAAACCTGAGTCATGTTCGCGGGCCACAGGTTTCAACCATCAAACCTCAGTCATGTTCCCAGGACACAGGTGTCCAGAATCAAACCTCAGTCATGTTCCCAGGGCACAGGCTTCCAGAAACAAACCTCAGTCATGTTCCCAGGACACAAGTTTCCAGAATCAACCAGATATCATGCTTCCTGGCCACAGTCTTCCAGAATCAAACCTTAGTCATGTTGCCAAGCCACAGGTTTCCACCATCAAACCTCAGACATGTTCCCAGGCCACAGGGTTCTAGAATCCACCGATGTCATGTTCCCAGGCCACAGGGTTCGAGAATCAATCCTCAGTTATGTTTCCCGGCTACAGGGTTCTAGAATAAAACCTCAGTCATGTTCCCAATCCACAGGGTTCCAGAACCAAGGCTCAGTCAGGTTCCCGGGGCACAGTATTCCACAATCTAAACAGATGTCACATGCCCAGTCCCCAGGGTTCCAGAATCCACCGGTATCATGTTCCCAGGCCACAGGGTTCCAGAATCAATCCTCAGTTATGTTCCCAGGCTACAGGGTTCCAGAATAAAACCTCAGTCATGTTCCCAGTCCACAGGGTTTCAGAACCAAGGCTCAGTCAGGTTCCCGGGGCACAGTATTCCACAATCTAAACAGATGTCATGTTCCCAGGCCACAGTTTTCCAGAATCACGCCTCAGTCATGTTCCCAGGCCACAGGGATCCAGAATCAAACGTCAGTCATGTTGCCAGGCCACAGGTTTCTGCCATCAAACCTCAGTCACGTTCCCGGGCCACAGGGTTCCTGAATCAAGCCTCAGTCATTTTGCCAGGCCAGAGTGTTCCACCATCAAACCTCAGTCATGATCCCAGGCCACATGTTTCCACAATGAAACCTCAGTCATTTTCTCAGGCCAAAGGTTTCCAGAATCAAACCTCAGTCATATTCCCAGGACACATGGTTCCAGAATCAAACCTGAGTCATGTTCGCAGGCCACAGGTTTCAACAATCAAACATCACTCATGGTCCCAGGACACAGGTGTCCAGAATCAAACCTCAGTCATGTACCCAGGGAACAGGCTTCCAGCAACAAACCTTTGTCATATTCCCAAGACACAGGGTTCCAGAATCAAACCTCAGTCTTGTTCCCAGGACAGAAGTTTCCAGAATCAACCCGATATCATGTTTCCTGGCCACAGTCTTCCAGTATCAAACCTCAGTCATGTTGCCAGGCCACAGGGTTCCACCATCAATCCTCACTCATGTTCCCAGGCCACAGGGTTCCAGAATCAAACCGTTCCCATGTTCCCAGGCCACAGGGTTCCAGAATCCACCGATGTCATGTTAAAGGCCACAGGGTTCCAGAATCAAACCGTTCTCATGTTCCCGGGCCACAGGGTTCCAGAATCAAGCCTCAGTCATTTTGCCAGGCCAGAGTGTTCCACCATCAAACCTCAGTCATGATCCCAGGCCACATGTTTCCACAATGAAACCTCAGTCATTTTCCCAGGCCAAAGGTTTCCAAAATCAAACCTCAGTCATGTTCCCAGGACACATGGTTCCAGAATCAAACCTGAGTCATGTTCGCGGGCCACAGGTTTCAACCATCAAACCTCAGTCATGTTCCCAGGACACAGGTGTCCAGAATCAAACCTCAGTCATGTTCCCAGGGCACAGGCTTCCAGAAACAAACCTCAGTCATGTTCCCAGGACACAAGTTTCCAGAATCAACCAGATATCATGCTTCCTGGCCACAGTCTTCCAGAATCAAACCTTAGTCATGTTGCCAAGCCACAGGTTTCCACCATCAAAACTCAGACATGTTCCCAGGCCACAGGGTTCTAGAATCCACCGATATCATGTTCCCAGGCCACAGGGTTCGAGAATCAATCCTCAGTTATGTTTCCCGGCTACAGGGTTCTAGAATAAAACCTCAGTCATGTTCCCAATCCTCAGGGTTCCAGAACCAAGGCTCAGTCAGGTTCCCGGGGCACAGTATTCCACAATCTAAACAGATGTCACATGCCCAGTCCCCAGGGTTCCAGAATCCACCGGTATCATGTTCCCAGGCCACAGGGTTCCAGAATCAATCCTCAGTTATGTTCCCAGGCTACAGGGTTCCAGAATAAAACCTCAGTCATGTTCCCAGTCCACAGGGTTTCAGAACCAAGGCTCAGTCAGGTTCCCGGGGCACAGTATTCCACAATCTAAACAGATGTCATGTTCCCAGGCCACAGTTTTCCAGAATCACGCCTCAGTCATGTTCCCAGGCCACAGGGATCCAGAATCAAACGTCAGTCATGTTGCCAGGCCACAGGTTTCTGCCATCAAACCTCAGTCACGTTCCCGGGCCACAGGGTTCCTGAATCAAGCCTCAGTCATTTTGCCAGGCCAGAGTGTTCCACCATCAAACCTCAGTCATGATCCCAGGCCACATGTTTCCACAATGAAACCTCAGTCATTTTCTCAGGCCAAAGGTTTCCAGAATCAAACCTCAGTCATATTCCCAGGACACATGGTTCCAGAATCAAACCTGAGTCATGTTCGCAGGCCACAGGTTTCAACAATCAAACATCACTCATGTTCCCAGGACACAGGTGTCCTGAATCAAACCTCAGTCATGTACCCAGGGAACAGGCTTCCAGCAACAAACCTTTGTCATATTCCCAGGACACAGGGTTCCAGAATCAAACCTCAGTCTTGTTCCCAGGACAGAAGTTTCCAGAATCAACCCGATATCATGATTCCTGGCCACAGTCTTCCAGTATCAAACCTCAGTCATGTTGCCAGGCCACAGGGTTCCACCATCAATCCTCACTCATGTTCCCAGGCCACAGGGTTCCAGAATCCACCGATGTCATGTTAAAGGCCACAGGGTTCCAGAATCAACCCGTTCTCATGTTCCCGGGCCACAGGGTTCCAGAATCAAGCCTCAGTCATTTTGCCAGGCCAGAGTGTTCCACCATCAAACCTCAGTCATGATCCCAGGCCACATGTTTCCACAATGAAACCTCAGTCATTTTCCCAGGCCAAAGGTTTCCAAAATCAAACCTCAGTCATGTTCCCAGGACACATGGTTCCAGAATCAAACCTGAGTCATGTTCGCGGGCCACAGGTTTCAACCATCAAACCTCAGTCATGTTCCCAGGACACAGGTGTCCAGAATCAAACCTCAGTCATGTTCCCAGGGCACAGGCTTCCAGAAACAAACCTCAGTCATGTTCCCAGGACACAAGTTTCCAGAATCAACCAGATATCATGCTTCCTGGCCACAGTCTTCCAGAATCAAACCTTAGTCATGTTGCCAAGCCACAGGTTTCCACCATCAAACCTCAGACATGTTCCCAGGCCACAGGGTTCTAGAATCCACCGATGTCATGTTCCCAGGCCACAGGGTTCGAGAATCAATCCTCAGTTATGTTTCCCGGCTACAGGGTTCTAGAATAAAACCTCAGTCATGTTCCCAATCCACAGGGTTCCAGAACCAAGGCTCAGTCAGGTTCCCGGGGCACAGTATTCCACAATCTAAACAGATGTCACATGCCCAGTCCCCAGGGTTCCAGAATCCACCGGTATCATGTTCCCAGGCCACAGGGTTCCAGAATCAATCCTCAGTTATGTTCCCAGGCTACAGGGTTCCAGAATAAAACCTCAGTCATGTTCCCAGTCCACAGGGTTTCAGAACCAAGGCTCAGTCAGGTTCCCGGGGCACAGTATTCCACAATCTAAACAGATGTCATGTTCCCAGGCCACAGTTTTCCAGAATCACGCCTCAGTCATGTTCCCAGGCCACAGGGATCCAGAATCAAACGTCAGTCATGTTGCCAGGCCACAGGTTTCTGCCATCAAACCTCAGTCACGTTCCCGGGCCACAGGGTTCCTGAATCAAGCCTCAGTCATTTTGCCAGGCCAGAGTGTTCCACCATCAAACCTCAGTCATGATCCCAGGCCACATGTTTCCACAATGAAACCTCAGTCATTTTCTCAGGCCAAAGGTTTCCAGAATCAAACCTCAGTCATATTCCCAGGACACATGGTTCCAGAATCAAACCTGAGTCATGTTCGCAGGCCACAGGTTTCAACAATCAAACATCACTCATGGTCCCAGGACACAGGTGTCCAGAATCAAACCTCAGTCATGTACCCAGGGAACAGGCTTCCAGCAACAAACCTTTGTCATATTCCCAAGACACAGGGTTCCAGAATCAAACCTCAGTCTTGTTCCCAGGACAGAAGTTTCCAGAATCAACCCGATATCATGTTTCCTGGCCACAGTCTTCCAGTATCAAACCTCAGTCATGTTGCCAGGCCACAGGGTTCCACCATCAATCCTCACTCATGTTCCCAGGCCACAGGGTTCCAGAATCAAACCGTTCCCATGTTCCCAGGCCACAGGGTTCCAGAATCCACCGATGTCATGTTAAAGGCCACAGGGTTCCAGAATCAAACCGTTCTCATGTTCCCGGGCCACAGGGTTCCAGAATCAAGCCTCAGTCATTTTGCCAGGCCAGAGTGTTCCACCATCAAACCTCAGTCATGATCCCAGGCCACATGTTTCCACAATGAAACCTCAGTCATTTTCCCAGGCCAAAGGTTTCCAAAATCAAACCTCAGTCATGTTCCCAGGACACATGGTTCCAGAATCAAACCTGAGTCATGTTCGCAGGCCACAGGTTTCAACCATCAAACCTCAGTCATGTTCCCAGGACACAGGTGTCCAGAATCAAACCTCAGTCATGTTCCCAGGGCACAGGCTTCCAGAAACAAACCTCAGTCATGTTCCCAGGACACAAGTTTCCAGAATCAACCAGATATCATGCTTCCTGGCCACAGTCTTCCAGAATCAAACCTTAGTCATGTTGCCAAGCCACAGGTTTCCACCATCAAACCTCAGACATGTTCCCAGGCCACAGGGTTCTAGAATCCACCGATATCATGTTCCCAGGCCACAGGGTTCGAGAATCAATCCTCAGTTATGTTTCCCGGCTACAGGGTTCTAGAATAAAACCTCAGTCATGTTCCCAATCCACAGGGTTCCAGAACCAAGGCTCAGTCAGGTTCCCGGGGCACAGTATTCCACAATCTAAACAGATGTCACATGCCCAGTCCCCAGGGTTCCAGAATCCACCGGTATCATGTTCCCAGGCCACAGGGTTCCAGAATCAATCCTCAGTTATGTTCCCAGGCTACAGGGTTCCAGAATAAAACCTCAGTCATGTTCCCAGTCCACAGGGTTTCAGAACCAAGGCTCAGTCAGGTTCCCGGGGCACAGTATTCCACAATCTAAACAGATGTCATGTTCCCAGGCCACAGTTTTCCAGAATCACGCCTCAGTCATGTTCCCAGGCCACAGGGATCCAGAATCAAACGTCAGTCATGTTGCCAGGCCACAGGTTTCTGCCATCAAACCTCAGTCACGTTCCCGGGCCACAGGGTTCCTGAATCAAGCCTCAGTCATTTTGCCAGGCCAGAGTGTTCCACCATCAAACCTCAGTCATGATCCCAGGCCACATGTTTCCACAATGAAACCTCAGTCATTTTCTCAGGCCAAAGGTTTCCAGAATCAAACCTCAGTCATATTCCCAGGACACATGGTTCCAGAATCAAACCTGAGTCATGTTCGCAGGCCACAGGTTTCAACAATCAAACATCACTCATGTTCCCAGGACACAGGTGTCCAGAATCAAACCTCAGTCATGTACCCAGGGAACAGGCTTCCAGCAACAAACCTTTGTCATATTCCCAGGACACAGGGTTCCAGAATCAAACCTCAGTCTTGTTCCCAGGACAGAAGTTTCCAGAATCAACCCGATATCATGTTTCCTGGCCACAGTCTTCCAGTATCAAACCTCAGTCATGTTGCAAGGCCACAGGGTTCCACCATCAATCCTCACTCATGTTCCCAGGCCACAGGGTTCCAGAATCAAACCGTTCCCATGTTCCCAGGCCACAGGGTTCCAGAATCCACCGATGTCATGTTAAAGGCCACAGGGTTCCAGAATCAAACCGTTCTCATGTTCCCGGGCCACAGGGTTCCAGAATCAAGCCTCAGTCATTTTGCCAGGCCAGTGTTCCACCATCAAACCTCAGTCATGATCCCAGGCCACATGTTTCCACAATGAAACCTCAGTCATTTTCCCAGGCCAAAGGTTTCCAAAATCAAACCTCAATCATGTACCCAGGACACATGGTTCCAGAATCAAACCTGAGTCATGTTCGCGGGCCACAGGTTTCAACCATCAAACCTCAGTCATGTTCCCAGGACACAGGTGTCCAGAATCAAACCTCAGTCATGTTCCCAGGGCACAGGCTTCCAGAAACAAACCTCAGTCATGTTCCCAGGACACAAGTTTCCAGAATCAACCAGATATCATGCTTCCTGGCCACAGTCTTCCAGAATCAAACCTTAGTCATGTTGCCAAGCCACAGGTTTCCACCATCAAACCTCAGACATGTTCCCAGGCCACAGGGTTCTAGAATCCACCGATGTCATGTTCCCAGGCCACAGGGTTCGAGAATCAATCCTCAGTTATGTTTCCCGGCTACAGGGTTCTAGAATAAAACCTCAGTCATGTTCCCAATCCACAGGGTTCCAGAACCAAGGCTCAGTCAGCTTCCCGGGGCACAGTATTCCACAATCTAAACAGATGTCACATGCCCAGTCCCCAGGGTTCCAGAATCCACCGGTATCATGTTCCCAGGCCACAGGGTTCCAGAATCAATCCTCAGTTATGTTCCCAGGCTACAGGGTTCCAGAATAAAACCTCAGTCATGTTCCCAGTCCACAGGGTTTCAGAACCAAGGCTCAGTCAGGTTCCCGGGGCACAGTATTCCACAATCTAAACAGATGTCATGTTCCCAGGCCACAGTTTTCCAGAATCACGCCTCAGTCATGTTCCCAGGCCACAGGGATCCAGAATCAAACGTCAGTCATGTTGCCAGGCCACAGGTTTCTGCCATCAAACCTCAGTCACGTTCCCGGGCCACAGGGTTCCTGAATCAAGCCTCAGTCATTTTGCCAGGCCAGAGTGTTCCACCATCAAACCTCAGTCATGATCCCAGGCCACATGTTTCCACAATGAAACCTCAGTCATTTTCTCAGGCCAAAGGTTTCCAGAATCAAACCTCAGTCATATTCCCAGGACACATGGTTCCAGAATCAAACCTGAGTCATGTTCGCAGGCCACAGGTTTCAACAATCAAACATCACTCATGTTCCCAGGACACAGGTGTCCTGAATCAAACCTCAGTCATGTACCCAGGGAACAGGCTTCCAGCAACAAACCTTTGTCATATTCCCAGGACACAGGGTTCCAGAATCAAACCTCAGTCTTGTTCCCAGGACAGAAGTTTCCAGAATCAACCCGATATCATGTTTCCTGGCCACAGTCTTCCAGTATCAAACCTCAGTCATGTTGCCAGGCCACAGGGTTCCACCATCAATCCTCACTCATGTTCCCAGGCCACAGGGTTCCAGAATCCACCGATGTCATGTTAAAGGCCACAGGGCTCCAGAATCAACCCGTTCTCATGTTCCCGGGCCACAGGGTTCCAGAATCAAGCCTCAGTCATTTTGCCAGGCCAGAGTGTTCCACCATCAAACCTCAGTCATGATCCCAGGCCACATGTTTCCACAATGAAACCTCAGTCATTTTCTCAGGCCAAAGGTTTCCAGAATCAAACCTCAGTCATATTCCCAGGACACATGGTTCCAGAATCAAACCTGAGTCATGTTCGCAGGCCACAGGTTTCAACAATCAAACATCACTCATGGTCCCAGGACACAGGTGTCCAGAATCAAACCTCAGTCATGTACCCAGGGAACAGGCTTCCAGCAACAAACCTTTGTCATATTCCCAAGACACAGGGTTCCAGAATCAAACCTCAGTCTTGTTCCCAGGACAGAAGTTTCCAGAATCAACCCGATATCATGTTTCCTGGCCACAGTCTTCCAGTATCAAACCTCAGTCATGTTGCCAGGCCACAGGGTTCCACCATCAATCCTCACTCATGTTCCCAGGCCACAGGGTTCCAGAATCAAACCGTTCCCATGTTCCCAGGCCACAGGGTTCCAGAATCCACCGATGTCATGTTAAAGGCCACAGGGTTCCAGAATCAAACCGTTCTCATGTTCCCGGGCCACAGGGTTCCAGAATCAAGCCTCAGTCATTTTGCCAGGCCAGAGTGTTCCACCATCAAACCTCAGTCATGATCCCAGGCCACATGTTTCCACAATGAAACCTCAGTCATTTTCCCAGGCCAAAGGTTTCCAAAATCAAACCTCAGTCATGTTCCCAGGACACATGGTTCCAGAATCAAACCTGAGTCATGTTCGCGGGCCACAGGTTTCAACCATCAAACCTCAGTCATGTTCCCAGGACACAGGTGTCCAGAATCAAACCTCAGTCATGTTCCCAGGGCACAGGCTTCCAGAAACAAACCTCAGTCATGTTACCAGGACACAAGTTTCCAGAATCAACCAGATATCATGCTTCCTGGCCACAGTCTTCCAGAATCAAACCTTAGTCATGTTGCCAAGCCACAGGTCTCCACCATCAAACCTCAGACATGTTCCCAGGCCACAGGGTTCTAGAATCCACCGATGTCATGTTCCCAGGCCACAGGGTTCGAGAATCAATCCTCAGTTATGTTTCCAGGCTACAGGGTTCTAGAATAAAACCTCAGTCATGTTCCCAATCCACAGGGTTCCAGAACCAAGGCTCAGTCAGGTTCCCGGGCCACAGTATTCCACAATCTAAACAGATGTCACATGCCCAGTCCCCAGGGTTCCAGAATCCACCGGTATCATGTTCCCAGGCCACAGGGTTCCAGAATCAATCCTCAGTTATGTTCCCAGGCTACAGGGTTCCAGAATAAAACCTCAGTCATGTTCCCAGTCCACAGGGTTTCAGAACCAAGGCTCAGTCAGGTTCCCGGGGCACAGTATTCCACAATCTAAACAGATGTCATGTTCCCAGGCCACAGTTTTCCAGAATCACGCCTCAGTCATGTTCCCAGGCCACAGGGATCCAGAATCAAACGTCAGTCATGTTGCCAGGCCACAGGTTTCTGCCATCAAACCTCAGTCACGTTCCCGGGCCACAGGGTTCCTGAATCAAGCCTCAGTCATTTTGCCAGGCCAGAGTGTTCCACCATCAAACCTCAGTCATGATCCCAGGCCACATGTTTCCACAATGAAACCTCAGTCATTTTCTCAGGCCAAAGGTTTCCAGAATCAAACCTCAGTCATATTCCCAGGACACATGGTTCCAGAATCAAACCTGAGTCATGTTCGCAGGCCACAGGTTTCAACAATCAAACATCACTCATGGTCCCAGGACACAGGTGTCCAGAATCAAACCTCAGTCATGTACCCAGGGAACAGGCTTCCAGCAACAAACCTTTGTCATATTCCCAAGACACAGGGTTCCAGAATCAAACCTCAGTCTTGTTCCCAGGACAGAAGTTTCCAGAATCAACCCGATATCATGTTTCCTGGCCACAGTCTTCCAGTATCAAACCTCAGTCATGTTGCCAGGCCACAGGGTTCCACCATCAATCCTCACTCATGTTCCCAGGCCACAGGGTTCCAGAATCAAACCGTTCCCATGTTCCCAGGCCACAGGGTTCCAGAATCCACCGATGTCATGTTAAAGGCCACAGGGTTCCAGAATCAAACCGTTCTCATGTTCCCGGGCCACAGGGTTCCAGAATCAAGCCTCAGTCATTTTGCCAGGCCAGAGTGTTCCACCATCAAACCTCAGTCATGATCCCAGGCCACATGTTTCCACAATGAAACCTCAGTCATTTTCCCAGGCCAAAGGTTTCCAAAATCAAACCTCAGTCATGTTCCCAGGACACATGGTTCCAGAATCAAACCTGAGTCATGTTCGCGGGCCACAGGTTTCAACCATCAAACTTCAGTCATGTTCCCAGGACACAGGTGTCCAGAATCAAACCTCAGTCATGTTCCCAGGGCACAGGCTTCCAGAAAGAAACCTCAGTCATGTTACCAGGACACAAGTTTCCAGAATCAACCAGATATCATGCTTCCTGGCCACAGTCTTCCAGAATCAAACCTTAGTCATGTTGCCAAGCCACAGGTCTCCACCATCAAACCTCAGACATGTTCCCAGGCCACAGGGTTCTAGAATCCACCGATGTCATGTTCCCAGGCCACAGGGTTCGAGAATCAATCCTCAGTTATGTTTCCAGGCTACAGGGTTCTAGAATAAAACCTCAGTCATGTTCCCAATCCACAGGGTTCCAGAACCAAGGCTCAGTCAGGTTCCCGGGCCACAGTATTCCACAATCTAAACAGATGTCACATGCCCAGTCCCCAGGGTTCCAGAATCCACCGGTATCATGTTCCCAGGCCACAGGGTTCCAGAATCAATCCTCAGTTATGTTCCCAGGCTACAGGGTTCCAGAATAAAACCTCAGTCATGTTCCCAGTCCACAGGGTTTCAGAACCAAGGCTCAGTCAGGTTCCCGGGGCACAGTATTCCACAATCTAAACAGATGTCATGTTCCCAGGCCACAGTTTTCCAGAATCACGCCTCAGTCATGTTCCCAGGCCACAGGGATCCAGAATCAAACGTCAGTCATGTTGCCAGGCCACAGGTTTCTGCCATCAAACCTCAGTCACGTTCCCGGGCCACAGGGTTCCTGAATCAAGCCTCAGTCATTTTGCCAGGCCAGAGTGTTCCACCATCAAACCTCAGTCATGATCCCAGGCCACATGTTTCCACAATGAAACCTCAGTCATTTTCTCAGGCCAAAGGTTTCCAGAATCAAACCTCAGTCATATTCCCAGGACACATGGTTCCAGAATCAAACCTGAGTCATGTTTGCAGGCCACAGGTTTCAACAATCAAACATCACTCATGGTCCCAGGACACAGGTGTCCAGAATCAAACCTCAGTCATGTACCCAGGGAACAGGCTTCCAGCAACAAACCTTTGTCATATTCCCAAGACACAGGGTTCCAGAATCAAACCTCAGTCTTGTTCCCAGGACAGAAGTTTCCAGAATCAACCCGATATCATGTTTCCTGGCCACAGTCTTCCAGTATCAAACCTCAGTCATGTTGCCAGGCCACAGGGTTCCACCATCAATCCTCACTCATGTTCCCAGGCCACAGGGTTCCAGAATCAAACCGTTCCCATGTTCCCAGGCCACAGGGTTCCAGAATCCACCGATGTCATGTTAAAGGCCACAGGGTTCCAGAATCAAACCGTTCTCATGTTCCCGGGCCACAGGGTTCCAGAATCAAGCCTCAGTCATTTTGCCAGGCCAGAGTGTTCCACCATCAAACCTCAGTCATGATCCCAGGCCACATGTTTCCACAATGAAACCTCAGTCATTTTCCCAGGCCAAAGGTTTCCAAAATCAAACCTCAGTCATGTTCCCAGGACACATGGTTCCAGAATCAAACCTGAGTCATGTTCGCGGGCCACAGGTTTCAACCATCAAACTTCAGTCATGTTCCCAGGACACAGGTGTCCAGAATCAAACCTCAGTCATGTTCCCAGGGCACAGGCTTCCAGAAACAAACCTCAGTCATGTTACCAGGACACAAGTTTCCAGAATCAACCAGATATCATGCTTCCTGGCCACAGTCTTCCAGAATCAAACCTTAGTCATGTTGCCAAGCCACAGGTCTCCACCATCAAACCTCAGACATGTTCCCAGGCCACAGGGTTCTAGAATCCACCGATGTCATGTTCCCAGGCCACAGGGTTCGAGAATCAATCCTCAGTTATGTTTCCAGGCTACAGGGTTCTAGAATAAAACCTCAGTCATGTTCCCAATCCACAGGGTTCCAGAACCAAGGCTCAGTCAGGTTCCCGGGCCACAGTATTCCACAATCTAAACAGATGTCACATGCCCAGTCCCCAGGGTTCCAGAATCCACCGGTATCATGTTCCCAGGCCACAGGGTTCCAGAATCAATCCTCAGTTATGTTCCCAGGCTACAGGGTTCCAGAATAAAACCTCAGTCATGTTCCCAGTCCACAGGGTTTCAGAACCAAGGCTCAGTCAGGTTCCCGGGGCACAGTATTCCACAATCTAAACAGATGTCATGTTCCCAGGCCACAGTTTTCCAGAATCACGCCTCAGTCATGTTCCCAGGCCACAGGGATCCAGAATCAAACGTCAGTCATGTTGCCAGGCCACAGGTTTCTGCCATCAAACCTCAGTCACGTTCCCGGGCCACAGGGTTCCTGAATCAAGCCTCAGTCATTTTGCCAGGCCAGAGTGTTCCACCATCAAACCTCAGTCATGATCCCAGGCCACATGTTTCCACAATGAAACCTCAGTCATTTTCTCAGGCCAAAGGTTTCCAGAATCAAACCTCAGTCATATTCCCAGGACACATGGTTCCAGAATCAAACCTGAGTCATGTTCGCAGGCCACAGGTTTCAACAATCAAACATCACTCATGGTCCCAGGACACAGGTGTCCAGAATCAAACCTCAGTCATGTACCCAGGGAACAGGCTTCCAGCAACAAACCTTTGTCATATTCCCAAGACACAGGGTTCCAGAATCAAACCTCAGTCTTGTTCCCAGGACAGAAGTTTCCAGAATCAACCCGATATCATGTTTCCTGGCCACAGTCTTCCAGTATCAAACCTCAGTCATGTTGCCAGGCCACAGGGTTCCACCATCAATCCTCACTCATGTTCCCAGGCCACAGGGTTCCAGAATCAAACCGTTCCCATGTTCCCAGGCCACAGGGTTCCAGAATCCACCGATGTCATGTTAAAGGCCACAGGGTTCCAGAATCAAACCGTTCTCATGTTCCCGGGCCACAGGGTTCCAGAATCAAGCCTCAGTCATTTTGCCAGGCCAGAGTGTTCCACCATCAAACCTCAGTCATGATCCCAGGCCACATGTTTCCACAATGAAACCTCAGTCATTTTCCCAGGCCAAAGGTTTCCAAAATCAAACCTCAGTCATGTTCCCAGGACACATGGTTCCAGAATCAAACCTGAGTCATGTTCGCAGGCCACAGGTTTCAACCATCAAACCTCAGTCATGTTCCCAGGACACAGGTGTCCAGAATCAAACCTCAGTCATGTTCCCAGGGCACAGGCTTCCAGAAACAAACCTCAGTCATGTTCCCAGGACACAAGTTTCCAGAATCAACCAGATATCATGCTTCCTGGCCACAGTCTTCCAGAATCAAACCTTAGTCATGTTGCCAAGCCACAGGTTTCCACCATCAAACCTCAGACATGTTCCCAGGCCACAGGGTTCGAGAATCAATCCTCAGTTATGTTTCCCGGCTACAGGGTTCTAGAATAAAACCTCAGTCATGTTCCCAATCCACAGGGTTCCAGAACCAAGGCTCAGTCAGGTTCCCGGGGCACAGTATTCCACAATCTAAACAGATGTCACATGCCCAGTCCCCAGGGTTCCAGAATCCACCGGTATCATGTTCCCAGGCCACAGGGTTCCAGAATCAATCCTCAGTTATGTTCCCAGGCTACAGGGTTCCAGAATAAAACCTCAGTCATGTTCCCAGTCCACAGGGTTTCAGAACCAAGGCTCAGTCAGGTTCCCGGGGCACAGTATTCCACAATCTAAACAGATGTCATGTTCCCAGGCCACAGTTTTCCAGAATCACGCCTCAGTCATGTTCCCAGGCCACAGGGATCCAGAATCAAACGTCAGTCATGTTGCCAGGCCACAGGTTTCTGCCATCAAACCTCAGTCACGTTCCCGGGCCACAGGGTTCCTGAATCAAGCCTCAGTCATTTTGCCAGGCCAGAGTGTTCCACCATCAAACCTCAGTCATGATCCCAGGCCACATGTTTCCACAATGAAACCTCAGTCATTTTCTCAGGCCAAAGGTTTCCAGAATCAAACCTCAGTCATATTCCCAGGACACATGGTTCCAGAATCAAACCTGAGTCATGTTCGCAGGCCACAGGTTTCAACAATCAAACATCACTCATGTTCCCAGGACACAGGTGTCCAGAATCAAACCTCAGTCATGTACCCAGGGAACAGGCTTCCAGCAACAAACCTTTGTCATATTCCCAGGACACAGGGTTCCAGAATCAAACCTCAGTCTTGTTCCCAGGACAGAAGTTTCCAGAATCAACCCGATATCATGTTTCCTGGCCACAGTCTTCCAGTATCAAACCTCAGTCATGTTGCCAGGCCACAGGGTTCCACCATCAATCCTCACTCATGTTCCCAGGCCACAGGGTTCCAGAATCCACCGATGTCATGTTAAAGGCCACAGGGCTCCAGAATCAACCCGTTCTCATGTTCCCGGGCCACAGGGTTCCAGAATCAAGCCTCAGTCATTTTGCCAGGCCAGAGTGTTCCACCATCAAACCTCAGTCATGATCCCAGGCCACATGTTTCCACAATGAAACCTCAGTCATTTTCTCAGGACAAAGGTTTCCAGAATCAAACCTCAGTCATATTCCCAGGACACATGGTTCCAGAATCAAACCTGAGTCATGTTCGCAGGCCACAGGTTTCAACAATCAAACATCACTCATGGTCCCAGGACACAGGTGTCCAGAATCAAACCTCAGTCATGTACCCAGGGAACAGGCTTCCAGCAACAAACCTTTGTCATATTCCCAAGACACAGGGTTCCAGAATCAAACCTCAGTCTTGTTCCCAGGACAGAAGTTTCCAGAATCAACCCGATATCATGTTTCCTGGCCACAGTCTTCCAGTATCAAACCTCAGTCATGTTGCCAGGCCACAGGGTTCCACCATCAATCCTCACTCATGTTCCCAGGCCACAGGGTTCCAGAATCAAACCGTTCCCATGTTCCCAGGCCACAGGGTTCCAGAATCCACCGATGTCATGTTAAAGGCCACAGGGTTCCAGAATCAAACCGTTCTCATGTTCCCGGGCCACAGGGTTCCAGAATCAAGCCTCAGTCATTTTGCCAGGCCAGAGTGTTCCACCATCAAACCTCAGTCATGATCCCAGGCCACATGTTTCCACAATGAAACCTCAGTCATTTTCCCAGGCCAAAGGTTTCCAAAATCAAACCTCAGTCATGTTCCCAGGACACATGGTTCCAGAATCAAACCTGAGTCATGTTCGCAGGCCACAGGTTTCAACCATCAAACCTCAGTCATGTTCCCAGGACACAGGTGTCCAGAATCAAACCTCAGTCATGTTCCCAGGGCACAGGCTTCCAGAAACAAACCTCAGTCATGTTCCCAGGACACAAGTTTCCAGAATCAACCAGATATCATGCTTCCTGGCCACAGTCTTCCAGAATCAAACCTTAGTCATGTTGCCAAGCCACAGGTTTCCACCATCAAACCTCAGACATGTTCCCAGGCCACAGGGTTCTAGAATCCACCGATATCATGTTCCCAGGCCACAGGGTTCGAGAATCAATCCTCAGTTATGTTTCCCGGCTACAGGGTTCTAGAATAAAACCTCAGTCATGTTCCCAATCCACAGGGTTCCAGAACCAAGGCTCAGTCAGGTTCCCGGGGCACAGTATTCCACAATCTAAACAGATGTCACATGCCCAGTCCCCAGGGTTCCAGAATCCACCGGTATCATGTTCCCAGGCCACAGGGTTCCAGAATCAATCCTCAGTTATGTTCCCAGGCTACAGGGTTCCAGAATAAAACCTCAGTCATGTTCCCAGTCCACAGGGTTTCAGAACCAAGGCTCAGTCAGGTTCCCGGGGCACAGTATTCCACAATCTAAACAGATGTCATGTTCCCAGGCCACAGTTTTCCAGAATCACGCCTCAGTCATGTTCCCAGGCCACAGGGATCCAGAATCAAACGTCAGTCATGTTGCCAGGCCACAGGTTTCTGCCATCAAACCTCAGTCACGTTCCCGGGCCACAGGGTTCCTGAATCAAGCCTCAGTCATTTTGCCAGGCCAGAGTGTTCCACCATCAAACCTCAGTCATGATCCCAGGCCACATGTTTCCACAATGAAACCTCAGTCATTTTCTCAGGCCAAAGGTTTCCAGAATCAAACCTCAGTCATATTCCCAGGACACATGGTTCCAGAATCAAACCTGAGTCATGTTCGCAGGCCACAGGTTTCAACAATCAAACATCACTCATGTTCCCAGGACACAGGTGTCCAGAATCAAACCTCAGTCATGTACCCAGGGAACAGGCTTCCAGCAACAAACCTTTGTCATATTCCCAAGACACAGGGTTCCAGAATCAAACCTCAGTCTTGTTCCCAGGACAGAAGTTTCCAGAATCAACCCGATATCATGTTTCCTGGCCACAGTCTTCCAGTATCAAACCTCAGTCATGTTGCAAGGCCACAGGGTTCCACCATCAATCCTCACTCATGTTCCCAGGCCACAGGGTTCCAGAATCAAACCGTTCCCATGTTCCCAGGCCACAGGGTTCCAGAATCCACCGATGTCATGTTAAAGGCCACAGGGTTCCAGAATCAAACCGTTCTCATGTTCCCGGGCCACAGGGTTCCAGAATCAAGCCTCAGTCATTTTGCCAGGCCAGTGTTCCACCATCAAACCTCAGTCATGATCCCAGGCCACATGTTTCCACAATGAAACCTCAGTCATTTTCCCAGGCCAAAGGTTTCCAAAATCAAACCTCAATCATGTACCCAGGACACATGGTTCCAGAATCAAACCTGAGTCATGTTCGCGGGCCACAGGTTTCAACCATCAAACCTCAGTCATGTTCCCAGGACACAGGTGTCCAGAATCAAACCTCAGTCATGTTCCCAGGGCACAGGCTTCCAGAAACAAACCTCAGTCATGTTCCCAGGACACAAGTTTCCAGAATCAACCAGATATCAGGCTTCCTGGCCACAGTCTTCCAGAATCAAACCTTAGTCATGTTGCCAAGCCACAGGTTTCCACCATCAAACCTCAGACATGTTCCCAGGCCACAGGGTTCTAGAATCCACCGATGTCATGTTCCCAGGCCACAGGGTTCGAGAATCAATCCTCAGTTATGTTTCCCGGCTACAGGGTTCTAGAATAAAACCTCAGTCATGTTCCCAATCCACAGGGTTCCAGAACCAAGGCTCAGTCAGCTTCCCGGGGCACAGTATTCCACAATCTAAACAGATGTCACATGCCCAGTCCCCAGGGTTCCAGAATCCACCGGTATCATGTTCCCAGGCCACAGGGTTCCAGAATCAATCCTCAGTTATGTTCCCAGGCTACAGGGTTCCAGAATAAAACCTCAGTCATGTTCCCAGTCCACAGGGTTTCAGAACCAAGGCTCAGTCAGGTTCCCGGGGCACAGTATTCCACAATCTAAACAGATGTCATGTTCCCAGGCCACAGTTTTCCAGAATCACGCCTCAGTCATGTTCCCAGGCCACAGGGATCCAGAATCAAACGTCAGTCATGTTGCCAGGCCACAGGTTTCTGCCATCAAACCTCAGTCACGTTCCCGGGCCACAGGGTTCCTGAATCAAGCCTCAGTCATTTTGCCAGGCCAGAGTGTTCCACCATCAAACCTCAGTCATGATCCCAGGCCACATGTTTCCACAATGAAACCTCAGTCATTTTCTCAGGCCAAAGGTTTCCAGAATCAAACCTCAGTCATATTCCCAGGACACATGGTTCCAGAATCAAACCTGAGTCATGTTCGCAGGCCACAGGTTTCAACAATCAAACATCACTCATGTTCCCAGGACACAGGTGTCCTGAATCAAACCTCAGTCATGTACCCAGGGAACAGGCTTCCAGCAACAAACCTTTGTCATATTCCCAGGACACAGGGTTCCAGAATCAAACCTCAGTCTTGTTCCCAGGACAGAAGTTTCCAGAATCAACCCGATATCATGTTTCCTGGCCACAGTCTTCCAGTATCAAACCTCAGTCATGTTGCCAGGCCACAGGGTTCCACCATCAATCCTCACTCATGTTCCCAGGCCACAGGGTTCCAGAATCCACCGATGTCATGTTAAAGGCCACAGGGCTCCAGAATCAACCCGTTCTCATGTTCCCGGGCCACAGGGTTCCAGAATCAAGCCTCAGTCATTTTGCCAGGCCAGAGTGTTCCACCATCAAACCTCAGTCATGATCCCAGGCCACATGTTTCCACAATGAAACCTCAGTCATTTTCTCAGGCCAAAGGTTTCCAGAATCAAACCTCAGTCATATTCCCAGGACACATGGTTCCAGAATCAAACCTGAGTCATGTTCGCAGGCCACAGGTTTCAACAATCAAACATCACTCATGGTCCCAGGACACAGGTGTCCAGAATCAAACCTCAGTCATGTACCCAGGGAACAGGCTTCCAGCAACAAACCTTTGTCATATTCCCAAGACACAGGGTTCCAGAATCAAACCTCAGTCTTGTTCCCAGGACAGAAGTTTCCAGAATCAACCCGATATCATGTTTCCTGGCCACAGTCTTCCAGTATCAAACCTCAGTCATGTTGCCAGGCCACAGGGTTCCACCATCAATCCTCACTCATGTTCCCAGGCCACAGGGTTCCAGAATCAAACCGTTCCCATGTTCCCAGGCCACAGGGTTCCAGAATCCACCGATGTCATGTTAAAGGCCACAGGGTTCCAGAATCAAACCGTTCTCATGTTCCCGGGCCACAGGGTTCCAGAATCAAGCCTCAGTCATTTTGCCAGGCCAGAGTGTTCCACCATCAAACCTCAGTCATGATCCCAGGCCACATGTTTCCACAATGAAACCTCAGTCATTTTCCCAGGCCAAAGGTTTCCAAAATCAAACCTCAGTCATGTTCCCAGGACACATGGTTCCAGAATCAAACCTGAGTCATGTTCGCGGGCCACAGGTTTCAACCATCAAACCTCAGTCATGTTCCCAGGACACAGGTGTCCAGAATCAAACCTCAGTCATGTTCCCAGGGCACAGGCTTCCAGAAACAAACCTCAGTCATGTTACCAGGACACAAGTTTCCAGAATCAACCAGATATCATGCTTCCTGGCCACAGTCTTCCAGAATCAAACCTTAGTCATGTTGCCAAGCCACAGGTCTCCACCATCAAACCTCAGACATGTTCCCAGGCCACAGGGTTCTAGAATCCACCGATGTCATGTTCCCAGGCCACAGGGTTCGAGAATCAATCCTCAGTTATGTTTCCAGGCTACAGGGTTCTAGAATAAAACCTCAGTCATGTTCCCAATCCACAGGGTTCCAGAACCAAGGCTCAGTCAGGTTCCCGGGCCACAGTATTCCACAATCTAAACAGATGTCACATGCCCAGTCCCCAGGGTTCCAGAATCCACCGGTATCATGTTCCCAGGCCACAGGGTTCCAGAATCAATCCTCAGTTATGTTCCCAGGCTACAGGGTTCCAGAATAAAACCTCAGTCATGTTCCCAGTCCACAGGGTTTCAGAACCAAGGCTCAGTCAGGTTCCCGGGGCACAGTATTCCACAATCTAAACAGATGTCATGTTCCCAGGCCACAGTTTTCCAGAATCACGCCTCAGTCATGTTCCCAGGCCACAGGGATCCAGAATCAAACGTCAGTCATGTTGCCAGGCCACAGGTTTCTGCCATCAAACCTCAGTCACGTTCCCGGGCCACAGGGTTCCTGAATCAAGCCTCAGTCATTTTGCCAGGCCAGAGTGTTCCACCATCAAACCTCAGTCATGATCCCAGGCCACATGTTTCCACAATGAAACCTCAGTCATTTTCTCAGGCCAAAGGTTTCCAGAATCAAACCTCAGTCATATTCCCAGGACACATGGTTCCAGAATCAAACCTGAGTCATGTTCGCAGGCCACAGGTTTCAACAATCAAACATCACTCATGGTCCCAGGACACAGGTGTCCAGAATCAAACCTCAGTCATGTACCCAGGGAACAGGCTTCCAGCAACAAACCTTTGTCATATTCCCAAGACACAGGGTTCCAGAATCAAACCTCAGTCTTGTTCCCAGGACAGAAGTTTCCAGAATCAACCCGATATCATGTTTCCTGGCCACAGTCTTCCAGTATCAAACCTCAGTCATGTTGCCAGGCCACAGGGTTCCACCATCAATCCTCACTCATGTTCCCAGGCCACAGGGTTCCAGAATCAAACCGTTCCCATGTTCCCAGGCCACAGGGTTCCAGAATCCACCGATGTCATGTTAAAGGCCACAGGGTTCCAGAATCAAACCGTTCTCATGTTCCCGGGCCACAGGGTTCCAGAATCAAGCCTCAGTCATTTTGCCAGGCCAGAGTGTTCCACCATCAAACCTCAGTCATGATCCCAGGCCACATGTTTCCACAATGAAACCTCAGTCATTTTCCCAGGCCAAAGGTTTCCAAAATCAAACCTCAGTCATGTTCCCAGGACACATGGTTCCAGAATCAAACCTGAGTCATGTTCGCGGGCCACAGGTTTCAACCATCAAACTTCAGTCATGTTCCCAGGACACAGGTGTCCAGAATCAAACCTCAGTCATGTTCCCAGGGCACAGGCTTCCAGAAACAAACCTCAGTCATGTTACCAGGACACAAGTTTCCAGAATCAACCAGATATCATGCTTCCTGGCCACAGTCTTCCAGAATCAAACCTTAGTCATGTTGCCAAGCCACAGGTCTCCACCATCAAACCTCAGACATGTTCCCAGGCCACAGGGTTCTAGAATCCACCGATGTCATGTTCCCAGGCCACAGGGTTCGAGAATCAATCCTCAGTTATGTTTCCAGGCTACAGGGTTCTAGAATAAAACCTCAGTCATGTTCCCAATCCACAGGGTTCCAGAACCAAGGCTCAGTCAGGTTCCCGGGCCACAGTATTCCACAATCTAAACAGATGTCACATGCCCAGTCCCCAGGGTTCCAGAATCCACCGGTATCATGTTCCCAGGCCACAGGGTTCCAGAATCAATCCTCAGTTATGTTCCCAGGCTACAGGGTTCCAGAATAAAACCTCAGTCATGTTCCCAGTCCACAGGGTTTCAGAACCAAGGCTCAGTCAGGTTCCCGGGGCACAGTATTCCACAATCTAAACAGATGTCATGTTCCCAGGCCACAGTTTTCCAGAATCACGCCTCAGTCATGTTCCCAGGCCACAGGGATCCAGAATCAAACGTCAGTCATGTTGCCAGGCCACAGGTTTCTGCCATCAAACCTCAGTCACGTTCCCGGGCCACAGGGTTCCTGAATCAAGCCTCAGTCATTTTGCCAGGCCAGAGTGTTCCACCATCAAACCTCAGTCATGATCCCAGGCCACATGTTTCCACAATGAAACCTCAGTCATTTTCTCAGGCCAAAGGTTTCCAGAATCAAACCTCAGTCATATTCCCAGGACACATGGTTCCAGAATCAAACCTGAGTCATGTTCGCAGGCCACAGGTTTCAACAATCAAACATCACTCATGGTCCCAGGACACAGGTGTCCAGAATCAAACCTCAGTCATGTACCCAGGGAACAGGCTTCCAGCAACAAACCTTTGTCATATTCCCAAGACACAGGGTTCCAGAATCAAACCTCAGTCTTGTTCCCAGGACAGAAGTTTCCAGAATCAACCCGATATCATGTTTCCTGGCCACAGTCTTCCAGTATCAAACCTCAGTCATGTTGCCAGGCCACAGGGTTCCACCATCAATCCTCACTCATGTTCCCAGGCCACAGGGTTCCAGAATCAAACCGTTCCCATGTTCCCAGGCCACAGGGTTCCAGAATCCACCGATGTCATGTTAAAGGCCACAGGGTTCCAGAATCAAACCGTTCTCATGTTCCCGGGCCACAGGGTTCCAGAATCAAGCCTCAGTCATTTTGCCAGGCCAGAGTGTTCCACCATCAAACCTCAGTCATGATCCCAGGCCACATGTTTCCACAATGAAACCTCAGTCATTTTCCCAGGCCAAAGGTTTCCAAAATCAAACCTCAGTCATGTTCCCAGGACACATGGTTCCAGAATCAAACCTGAGTCATGTTCGCAGGCCACAGGTTTCAACCATCAAACCTCAGTCATGTTCCCAGGACACAGGTGTCCAGAATCAAACCTCAGTCATGTTCCCAGGGCACAGGCTTCCAGAAACAAACCTCAGTCATGTTCCCAGGACACAAGTTTCCAGAATCAACCAGATATCATGCTTCCTGGCCACAGTCTTCCAGAATCAAACCTTAGTCATGTTGCCAAGCCACAGGTTTCCACCATCAAACCTCAGACATGTTCCCAGGCCACAGGGTTCGAGAATCAATCCTCAGTTATGTTTCCCGGCTACAGGGTTCTAGAATAAAACCTCAGTCATGTTCCCAATCCACAGGGTTCCAGAACCAAGGCTCAGTCAGGTTCCCGGGGCACAGTATTCCACAATCTAAACAGATGTCACATGCCCAGTCCCCAGGGTTCCAGAATCCACCGGTATCATGTTCCCAGGCCACAGGGTTCCAGAATCAATCCTCAGTTATGTTCCCAGGCTACAGGGTTCCAGAATAAAACCTCAGTCATGTTCCCAGTCCACAGGGTTTCAGAACCAAGGCTCAGTCAGGTTCCCGGGGCACAGTATTCCACAATCTAAACAGATGTCATGTTCCCAGGCCACAGTTTTCCAGAATCACGCCTCAGTCATGTTCCCAGGCCACAGGGATCCAGAATCAAACGTCAGTCATGTTGCCAGGCCACAGGTTTCTGCCATCAAACCTCAGTCACGTTCCCGGGCCACAGGGTTCCTGAATCAAGCCTCAGTCATTTTGCCAGGCCAGAGTGTTCCACCATCAAACCTCAGTCATGATCCCAGGCCACATGTTTCCACAATGAAACCTCAGTCATTTTCTCAGGCCAAAGGTTTCCAGAATCAAACCTCAGTCATATTCCCAGGACACATGGTTCCAGAATCAAACCTGAGTCATGTTCGCAGGCCACAGGTTTCAACAATCAAACATCACTCATGTTCCCAGGACACAGGTGTCCAGAATCAAACCTCAGTCATGTACCCAGGGAACAGGCTTCCAGCAACAAACCTTTGTCATATTCCCAGGACACAGGGTTCCAGAATCAAACCTCAGTCTTGTTCCCAGGACAGAAGTTTCCAGAATCAACCCGATATCATGTTTCCTGGCCACAGTCTTCCAGTATCAAACCTCAGTCATGTTGCCAGGCCACAGGGTTCCACCATCAATCCTCACTCATGTTCCCAGGCCACAGGGTTCCAGAATCCACCGATGTCATGTTAAAGGCCACAGGGCTCCAGAATCAACCCGTTCTCATGTTCCCGGGCCACAGGGTTCCAGAATCAAGCCTCAGTCATTTTGCCAGGCCAGAGTGTTCCACCATCAAACCTCAGTCATGATCCCAGGCCACATGTTTCCACAATGAAACCTCAGTCATTTTCTCAGGACAAAGGTTTCCAGAATCAAACCTCAGTCATATTCCCAGGACACATGGTTCCAGAATCAAACCTGAGTCATGTTCGCAGGCCACAGGTTTCAACAATCAAACATCACTCATGGTCCCAGGACACAGGTGTCCAGAATCAAACCTCAGTCATGTACCCAGGGAACAGGCTTCCAGCAACAAACCTTTGTCATATTCCCAAGACACAGGGTTCCAGAATCAAACCTCAGTCTTGTTCCCAGGACAGAAGTTTCCAGAATCAACCCGATATCATGTTTCCTGGCCACAGTCTTCCAGTATCAAACCTCAGTCATGTTGCCAGGCCACAGGGTTCCACCATCAATCCTCACTCATGTTCCCAGGCCACAGGGTTCCAGAATCAAACCGTTCCCATGTTCCCAGGCCACAGGGTTCCAGAATCCACCGATGTCATGTTAAAGGCCACAGGGTTCCAGAATCAAACCGTTCTCATGTTCCCGGGCCACAGGGTTCCAGAATCAAGCCTCAGTCATTTTGCCAGGCCAGAGTGTTCCACCATCAAACCTCAGTCATGATCCCAGGCCACATGTTTCCACAATGAAACCTCAGTCATTTTCCCAGGCCAAAGGTTTCCAAAATCAAACCTCAGTCATGTTCCCAGGACACATGGTTCCAGAATCAAACCTGAGTCATGTTCGCGGGCCACAGGTTTCAACCATCAAACCTCAGTCATGTTCCCAGGACACAGGTGTCCAGAATCAAACCTCAGTCATGTTCCCAGGGCACAGGCTTCCAGAAACAAACCTCAGTCATGTTCCCAGGACACAAGTTTCCAGAATCAACCAGATATCATGCTTCCTGGCCACAGTCTTCCAGAATCAAACCTTAGTCATGTTGCCAAGCCACAGGTCTCCACCATCAAACCTCAGACATGTTCCCAGGCCACAGGGTTCTAGAATCCACCGATGTCATGTTCCCAGGCCACAGGGTTCGAGAATCAATCCTCAGTTATGTTTCCAGGCTACAGGGTTCTAGAATAAAACCTCAGTCATGTTTCCAGTCCACAGGGTTTCAGAACCAAGGCTCAGTCAGGTTCCCGGGGCACAGTATTCCACAATCTAAACAGATGTCATGTTCCCAGGCCACAGTTTTCCAGAATCACGCCTCAGTCATGTTCCCAGGCCACAGGGATCCAGAATCAAACGTCAGTCATGTTGCCAGGCCACAGGTTTCTGCCATCAAACCTCAGTCACGTTCCCGGGCCACAGGGTTCCTGAATCAAGCCTCAGTCATTTTGCCAGGCCAGAGTGTTCCACCATCAAACCTCAGTCATGATCCCAGGCCACATGTTTCCACAATGAAACCTCAGTCATTTTCTCAGGCCAAAGGTTTCCAGAATCAAACCTCAGTCATATTCCCAGGACACATGGTTCCAGAATCAAACCTGAGTCATGTTCGCAGGCCACAGATTTCAACAATCAAACATCACTCATGTTCCCAGGACACAGGTGTCCAGAATCAAACCTCAGTCATGTACCCAGGGAACAGGCTTCCAGCAACAAACCTTTGTCATATTCCCAGGACACAGGGTTCCAGAATCAAACCTCAGTCTTGTTCCCAGGACAGAAGTTTCCAGAATCAACCCGATATCATGTTTCCTGGCCACAGTCTTCCAGTATCAAACCTCAGTCATGTTGCCAGGCCACAGGGTTCCACCATCAATCCTCACTCATGTTCCCAGGCCACAGGGTTCCAGAATCAAACCGTTCCCATGTTCCCAGGCCACAGGGTTCCAGAATCCACCGATGTCATGTTAAAGGCCACAGGGTTCCAGAATCAAACCGTTCTCATGTTCCCGGGCCACAGGGTTCCAGAATCAAGCCTCAGTCATTTTGCCAGGCCAGTGTTCCACCATCAAACCTCAGTCATGATCCCAGGCCACATGTTTCCACAATGAAACCTCAGTCATTTTCCCAGGCCAAAGGTTTCCAAAATCAAACCTCAGTCATGTTCCCAGGACACATGGTTCCAGAATCAAACCTGAGTCATGTTCGCGGGCCACAGGTTTCAACCATCAAACCTCAGTCATGTTCCCAGGACACAGGTGTCCAGAATCAAACCTCAGTCATGTTCCCAGGGCACAGGCTTCCAGAAACAAACCTCAGTCATGTTCCCAGGACACAAGTTTCCAGAATCAACCAGATATCATGCTTCCTGGCCACAGTCTTCCAGAATCAAACCTTAGTCATGTTGCCAAGCCACAGGTTTCCACCATCAAACCTCAGACATGTTCCCAGGCCACAGGGTTCTAGAATCCACCGATGTCATGTTCCCAGGCCACAGGGTTCGAGAATCAATCCTCAGTTATGTTTCCCGGCTACAGGGTTCTAGAATAAAACCTCAGTCATGTTCCCAATCCACAGGGTTCCAGAACCAAGGCTCAGTCAGGTTCCCGGGGCACAGTATTCCACAATCTAAACAGATGTCACATGCCCAGTCCCCAGGGTTCCAGAATCCACCGGTATCATGTTTCCAGGCCACAGGGTTCCAGAATCAATCCTCAGTTATGTTCCCAGGCTACAGGGTTCCAGAATAAAACCTCAGTCATGTTCCCAGTCCACAGGGTTTCAGAACCACGGCTCAGTCAGGTTCCCGGGGCACAGTATTCCACAATCTAAACAGATGTCATGTTCCCAGACCACAGTTTTCCAGAATCACGCCTCAGTCATGTTCCCAGGCCACAGGGATCCAGAATCAAACGTCAGTCATGTTGCCAGGCCACAGGTTTCTGCCATCAAACCTCAGTCACGTTCCCGGGCCACAGGGTTCCTGAATCAAGCCTCAGTCATTTTGCCAGGCCAGAGTGTTCCACCATCAAACCTCAGTCATGATCCCAGGCCACATGTTTCCACAATGAAACCTCAGTCATTTTCTCAGGCCAAAGGTTTCCAGAATCAAACCTCAGTCATATTCCCAGGACACATGGTTCCAGAATCAAACCTGAGTCATGTTCGCAGGCCACAGGTTTCAACAATCAAACATCACTCATGTTCCCAGGACACAGGTGTCCTGAATCAAACCTCAGTCATGTACCCAGGGAACAGGCTTCCAGCAACAAACCTTTGTCATATTCCTAGGACACAGGGTTCCAGAATCAAACCTCAGTCTTGTTCCCAGGACAGAAGTTTCCAGAATCAACCCGATATCATGATTCCTGGCCACAGTCTTCCAGTATCAAACCTCAGTCATGTTGCCAGGCCACAGGGTTCCACCATCAATCCTCACTCATGTTCCCAGGCCACAGGGTTCCAGAATCCACCGATGTCATGTTAAAGGCCACAGGGTTCCAGAATCAACCCGTTCTCATGTTCCCGGGCCACAGGGTTCCAGAATCAAGCCTCAGTCATTTTGCCAGGCCAGAGTGTTCCACCATCAAACCTCAGTCATGATCCCAGGCCACATGTTTCCACAATGAAACCTCAGTCATTTTCCCAGGCCAAAGGTTTCCAAAATCAAACCTCAGTCATGTTCCCAGGACACATGGTTCCAGAATCAAACCTGAGTCATGTTCGCGGGCCACAGGTTTCAACCATCAAACCTCAGTCATGTTCCCAGGACACAGGTGTCCAGAATCAAACCTCAGTCATGTTCCCAGGGCACAGGCTTCCAGAAACAAACCTCAGTCATGTTCCCAGGACACAAGTTTCCAGAATCAACCAGATATCATGCTTCCTGGCCACAGTCTTCCAGAATCAAACCTTAGTCATGTTGCCAAGCCACAGGTTTCCACCATCAAACCTCAGACATGTTCCCAGGCCACAGGGTTCTAGAATCCACCGATGTCATGTTCCCAGGCCACAGGGTTCGAGAATCAATCCTCAGTTATGTTTCCCGGCTACAGGGTTCTAGAATAAAACCTCAGTCATGTTCCCAATCCACAGGGTTCCAGAACCAAGGCTCAGTCAGGTTCCCGGGGCACAGTATTCCACAATCTAAACAGATGTCACATGCCCAGTCCCCAGGGTTCCAGAATCCACCGGTATCATGTTCCCAGGCCACAGGGTTCCAGAATCAATCCTCAGTTATGTTCCCAGGCTACAGGGTTCCAGAATAAAACCTCAGTCATGTTCCCAGTCCACAGGGTTTCAGAACCAAGGCTCAGTCAGGTTCCCGGGGCACAGTATTCCACAATCTAAACAGATGTCATGTTCCCAGGCCACAGTTTTCCAGAATCACGCCTCAGTCATGTTCCCAGGCCACAGGGATCCAGAATCAAACGTCAGTCATGTTGCCAGGCCACAGGTTTCTGCCATCAAACCTCAGTCACGTTCCCGGGCCACAGGGTTCCTGAATCAAGCCTCAGTCATTTTGCCAGGCCAGAGTGTTCCACCATCAAACCTCAGTCATGATCCCAGGCCACATGTTTCCACAATGAAACCTCAGTCATTTTCTCAGGCCAAAGGTTTCCAGAATCAAACCTCAGTCATATTCCCAGGACACATGGTTCCAGAATCAAACCTGAGTCATGTTCGCAGGCCACAGGTTTCAACAATCAAACATCACTCATGTTCCCAGGACACAGGTGTCCAGAATCAAACCTCAGTCATGTACCCAGGGAACAGGCTTCCAGCAACAAACCTTTGTCATATTCCCAGGACACAGGGTTCCAGAATCAAACCTCAGTCTTGTTCCCAGGACAGAAGTTTCCAGAATCAACCCGATATCATGTTTCCTGGCCACAGTCTTCCAGTATCAAACCTCAGTCATGTTGCCAGGCCACAGGGTTCCACCATCAATCCTCACTCATGTTCCCAGGCCACAGGGTTCCAGAATCAAACCGTTCCCATGTTCCCAGGCCACAGGGTTCCAGAATCCACCGATGTCATGTTAAAGGCCACAGGGTTCCAGAATCAAACCGTTCTCATGTTCCCGGGCCACAGGGTTCCAGAATCAAGCCTCAGTCATTTTGCCAGGCCAGTGTTCCACCATCAAACCTCAGTCATGATCCCAGGCCACATGTTTCCACAATGAAACCTCAGTCATTTTCCCAGACCAAAGGTTTCCAAAATCAAACCTCAGTCATGTACCCAGGACACATGGTTCCAGAATCAAACCTGAGTCATGTTCGCGGGCCACAGGTTTCAACCATCAAACCTCAGTCATGTTCCCAGGACACAGGTGTCCAGAATCAAACCTCAGTCATGTTCCCAGGGCACAGGCTTCCAGAAACAAACCTCAGTCATGTTCCCAGGACACAAGTTTCCAGAATCAACCAGATATCATGCTTCCTGGCCACAGTCTTCCAGAATCAAACCTTAGTCATGTTGCCAAGCCACAGGTTTCCACCATCAAACCTCAGACATGTTCCCAGGCCACAGGGTTCTAGAATCCACCGATGTCATGTTCCCAGGCCACAGGGTTCGAGAATCAATCCTCAGTTATGTTTCCCGGCTACAGGGTTCTAGAATAAAACCTCAGTCATGTTCCCAATCCACAGGGTTCCAGAACCAAGGCTCAGTCAGGTTCCCGGGGCACAGTATTCCACAATCTAAACAGATGTCACATGCCCAGTCCCCAGGGTTCCAGAATCCACCGGTATCATGTTCCCAGGCCACAGGGTTCCAGAATCAATCCTCAGTTATGTTCCCAGGCTACAGGGTTCCAGAATAAAACCTCAGTCATGTTCCCAGTCCACAGGGTTTCAGAACCAAGGCTCAGTCAGTTTCCCGGGGCACAGTATTCCACAATCTAAACAGATGTCATGTTCCCAGGCCACAGTTTTCCAGAATCACGCCTCAGTCATGTTCCCAGGCCACAGGGATCCAGAATCAAACGTCAGTCATGTTGCCAGGCCACAGGTTTCTGCCATCAAACCTCAGTCACGTTCCCGGGCCACAGGGTTCCTGAATCAAGCCTCAGTCATTTTGCCAGGCCAGAGTGTTCCACCATCAAACCTCAGTCATGATCCCAGGCCACATGTTTCCACAATGAAACCTCAGTCATTTTCTCAGGCCAAAGGTTTCCAGAATCAAACCTCAGTCATATTCCCAGGACACATGGTTCCAGAATCAAACCTGAGTCATGTTCGCAGGCCACAGGTTTCAACAATCAAACATCACTCATGTTCCCAGGACACAGGTGTCCTGAATCAAACCTCAGTCATGTACCCAGGGAACAGGCTTCCAGCAACAAACCTTTGTCATATTCCCAGGACACAGGGTTCCAGAATCAAACCTCAGTCTTGTTCCCAGGACAGAAGTTTCCAGAATCAACCCGATATCATGTTTCCTGGCCACAGTCTTCCAGTATCAAACCTCAGTCATGTTGCCAGGCCACAGGGTTCCACCATCAATCCTCACTCATGTTCCCAGGCCACAGGGTTCCAGAATCAAACCGTTCCCATGTTCCCAGGCCACAGGGTTCCAGAATCCACCGATGTCATGTTAAAGGCCACAGGGTTCCAGAATCAAACCGTTCTCATGTTCCCGGGCCACAGGGTTCCAGAATCAAGCCTCAGTCATTTTGCCAGGCCAGAGTGTTCCACCATCAAACCTCAGTCATGATCCCAGGCCACATGTTTCCACAATGAAACCTCAGTCATTTTCCCAGGCCAAAGGTTTCCAAAATCAAACCTCAGTCATGTTCCCAGGACACATGGTTCCAGAATCAAACCTGAGTCATGTTCGCGGGCCACAGGTTTCAACCATCAAACCTCAGTCATGTTCCCAGGACACAGGTGTCCAGAATCAAACCTCAGTCATGTTCCCAGGGCACAGGCTTCCAGAAACAAACCTCAGTCATGTTCCCAGGACACAAGTTTCCAGAATCAACCAGATATCATGCTTCCTGGCCACAGTCTTCCAGAATCAAACCTTAGTCATGTTGCCAAGCCACAGGTCTCCACCATCAAACCTCAGACATGTTCCCAGGCCACAGGGTTCTAGAATCCACCGATGTCATGTTCCCAGGCCACAGGGTTCGAGAATCAATCCTCAGTTATGTTTCCCGGCTACAGGGTTCTAGAATAAAACCTCAGTCATGTTCCCAATCCACAGGGTTCCAGAACCAAGGCTCAGTCAGGTTCCCGGGGCACAGTATTCCACAATCTAAACAGATGTCACATGCCCAGTCCCCAGGGTTCCAGAATCCACCGGTATCATGTTCCCAGGCCACAGGGTTCCAGAATCAATCCTCAGTTATGTTCCCAGGCTACAGGGTTCCAGAATAAAACCTCAGTCATGTTCCCAGTCCACAGGGTTTCAGAACCACGGCTCAGTCAGGTTCCCGGGGCACAGTATTCCACAATCTAAACAGATGTCATGTTCCCAGACCACAGTTTTCCAGAATCACGCCTCAGTCATGTTCCCAGGCCACAGGGATCCAGAATCAAACGTCAGTCATGTTGCCAGGCCACAGGTTTCTGCCATCAAACCTCAGTCACGTTCCCGGGCCACAGGGTTCCTGAATCAAGCCTCAGTCATTTTGCCAGGCCAGAGTGTTCCACCATCAAACCTCAGTCATGATCCCAGGCCACATGTTTCCACAATGAAACCTCAGTCATTTTCTCAGGCCAAAGGTTTCCAGAATCAAACCTCAGTCATATTCCCAGGACACATGGTTCCAGAATCAAACCTGAGTCATGTTCGCAGGCCACAGGTTTCAACAATCAAACATCACTCATGTTCCCAGGACACAGGTGTCCTGAATCAAACCTCAGTCATGTACCCAGGGAACAGGCTTCCAGCAACAAACCTTTGTCATATTCCTAGGACACAGGGTTCCAGAATCAAACCTCAGTCTTGTTCCCAGGACAGAAGTTTCCAGAATCAACCCGATATCATGATTCCTGGCCACAGTCTTCCAGTATCAAACCTCAGTCATGTTGCCAGGCCACAGGGTTCCACCATCAATCCTCACTCATGTTCCCAGGCCACAGGGTTCCAGAATCCACCGATGTCATGTTAAAGGCCACAGGGTTCCAGAATCAACCCGTTCTCATGTTCCCGGGCCACAGGGTTCCAGAATCAAGCCTCAGTCATTTTGCCAGGCCAGAGTGTTCCACCATCAAACCTCAGTCATGATCCCAGGCCACATGTTTCCACAATGAAACCTCAGTCATTTTCCCAGGCCAAAGGTTTCCAAAATCAAACCTCAGTCATGTTCCCAGGACACATGGTTCCAGAATCAAACCTGAGTCATGTTCGCGGGCCACAGGTTTCAACCATCAAACCTCAGTCATGTTCCCAGGACACAGGTGTCCAGAATCAAACCTCAGTCATGTTCCCAGGGCACAGGCTTCCAGAAACAAACCTCAGTCATGTTCCCAGGACACAAGTTTCCAGAATCAACCAGATATCATGCTTCCTGGCCACAGTCTTCCAGAATCAAACCTTAGTCATGTTGCCAAGCCACAGGTTTCCACCATCAAACCTCAGACATGTTCCCAGGCCACAGGGTTCTAGAATCCACCGATGTCATGTTCCCAGGCCACAGGGTTCGAGAATCAATCCTCAGTTATGTTTCCCGGCTACAGGGTTCTAGAATAAAACCTCAGTCATGTTCCCAATCCACAGGGTTCCAGAACCAAGGCTCAGTCAGGTTCCCGGGGCACAGTATTCCACAATCTAAACAGATGTCACATGCCCAGTCCCCAGGGTTCCAGAATCCACCGGTATCATGTTCCCAGGCCACAGGGTTCCAGAATCAATCCTCAGTTATGTTCCCAGGCTACAGGGTTCCAGAATAAAACCTCAGTCATGTTCCCAGTCCACAGGGTTTCAGAACCAAGGCTCAGTCAGGTTCCCGGGGCACAGTATTCCACAATCTAAACAGATGTCATGTTCCCAGGCCACAGTTTTCCAGAATCACGCCTCAGTCATGTTCCCAGGCCACAGGGATCCAGAATCAAACGTCAGTCATGTTGCCAGGCCACAGGTTTCTGCCATCAAACCTCAGTCACGTTCCCGGGCCACAGGGTTCCTGAATCAAGCCTCAGTCATTTTGCCAGGCCAGAGTGTTCCACCATCAAACCTCAGTCATGATCCCAGGCCACATGTTTCCACAATGAAACCTCAGTCATTTTCTCAGGCCAAAGGTTTCCAGAATCAAACCTCAGTCATATTCCCAGGACACATGGTTCCAGAATCAAACCTGAGTCATGTTCGCAGGCCACAGGTTTCAACAATCAAACATCACTCATGTTCCCAGGACACAGGTGTCCAGAATCAAACCTCAGTCATGTACCCAGGGAACAGGCTTCCAGCAACAAACCTTTGTCATATTCCCAGGACACAGGGTTCCAGAATCAAACCTCAGTCTTGTTCCCAGGACAGAAGTTTCCAGAATCAACCCGATATCATGTTTCCTGGCCACAGTCTTCCAGTATCAAACCTCAGTCATGTTGCCAGGCCACAGGGTTCCACCATCAATCCTCACTCATGTTCCCAGGCCACAGGGTTCCAGAATCAAACCGTTCCCATGTTCCCAGGCCACAGGGTTCCAGAATCCACCGATGTCATGTTAAAGGCCACAGGGTTCCAGAATCAAACCGTTCTCATGTTCCCGGGCCACAGGGTTCCAGAATCAAGCCTCAGTCATTTTGCCAGGCCAGTGTTCCACCATCAAACCTCAGTCATGATCCCAGGCCACATGTTTCCACAATGAAACCTCAGTCATTTTCCCAGGCCAAAGGTTTCCAAAATCAAACCTCAGTCATGTACCCAGGACACATGGTTCCAGAATCAAACCTGAGTCATGTTCGCGGGCCACAGGTTTCAACCATCAAACCTCAGTCATGTTCCCAGGACACAGGTGTCCAGAATCAAACCTCAGTCATGTTCCCAGGGCACAGGCTTCCAGAAACAAACCTCAGTCATGTTCCCAGGACACAAGTTTCCAGAATCAACCAGATATCATGCTTCCTGGCCACAGTCTTCCAGAATCAAACCTTAGTCATGTTGCCAAGCCACAGGTTTCCACCATCAAACCTCAGACATGTTCCCAGGCCACAGGGTTCTAGAATCCACCGATGTCATGTTCCCAGGCCACAGGGTTCGAGAATCAATCCTCAGTTATGTTTCCCGGCTACAGGGTTCTAGAATAAAACCTCAGTCATGTTCCCAATCCACAGGGTTCCAGAACCAAGGCTCAGTCAGGTTCCCGGGGCACAGTATTCCACAATCTAAACAGATGTCACATGCCCAGTCCCCAGGGTTCCAGAATCCACCGGTATCATGTTCCCAGGCCACAGGGTTCCAGAATCAATCCTCAGTTATGTTCCCAGGCTACAGGGTTCCAGAATAAAACCTCAGTCATGTTCCCAGTCCACAGGGTTTCAGAACCAAGGCTCAGTCAGGTTCCCGGGGCACAGTATTCCACAATCTAAACAGATGTCATGTTCCCAGGCCACAGTTTTCCAGAATCACGCCTCAGTCATGTTCCCAGGCCACAGGGATCCAGAATCAAACGTCAGTCATGTTGCCAGGCCACAGGTTTCTGCCATCAAACCTCAGTCACGTTCCCGGGCCACAGGGTTCCTGAATCAAGCCTCAGTCATTTTGCCAGGCCAGAGTGTTCCACCATCAAACCTCAGTCATGATCCCAGGCCACATGTTTCCACAATGAAACCTCAGTCATTTTCTCAGGCCAAAGGTTTCCAGAATCAAACCTCAGTCATATTCCCAGGACACATGGTTCCAGAATCAAACCTGAGTCATGTTCGCAGGCCACAGGTTTCAACAATCAAACATCACTCATGTTCCCAGGACACAGGTGTCCTGAATCAAACCTCAGTCATGTACCCAGGGAACAGGCTTCCAGCAACAAACCTTTGTCATATTCCCAGGACACAGGGTTCCAGAATCAAACCTCAGTCTTGTTCCCAGGACAGAAGTTTCCAGAATCAACCCGATATCATGTTTCCTGGCCACAGTCTTCCAGTATCAAACCTCAGTCATGTTGCCAGGCCACAGGGTTCCACCATCAATCCTCACTCATGTTCCCAGGCCACAGGGTTCCAGAATCAAACCGTTCCCATGTTCCCAGGCCACAGGGTTCCAGAATCCACCGATGTCATGTTAAAGGCCACAGGGTTCCAGAATCAAACCGTTCTCATGTTCCCGGGCCACAGGGTTCCAGAATCAAGCCTCAGTCATTTTGCCAGGCCAGAGTGTTCCACCATCAAACCTCAGTCATGATCCCAGGCCACATGTTTCCACAATGAAACCTCAGTCATTTTCCCAGGCCAAAGGTTTCCAAAATCAAACCTCAGTCATGTTCCCAGGACACATGGTTCCAGAATCAAACCTGAGTCATGTTCGCGGGCCACAGGTTTCAACCATCAAACCTCAGTCATGTTCCCAGGACACAGGTGTCCAGAATCAAACCTCAGTCATGTTCCCAGGGCACAGGCTTCCAGAAACAAACCTCAGTCATGTTCCCAGGACACAAGTTTCCAGAATCAACCAGATATCATGCTTCCTGGCCACAGTCTTCCAGAATCAAACCTTAGTCATGTTGCCAAGCCACAGGTCTCCACCATCAAACCTCAGACATGTTCCCAGGCCACAGGGTTCTAGAATCCACCGATGTCATGTTCCCAGGCCACAGGGTTCGAGAATCAATCCTCAGTTATGTTTCCAGGCTACAGGGTTCTAGAATAAAACCTCAGTCATGTTCCCAATCCACAGGGTTCCAGAACCAAGGCTCAGTCAGGTTCCCGGGCCACAGTATTCCACAATCTAAACAGATGTCACATGCCCAGTCCCCAGGGTTCCAGAATCCACCGGTATCATGTTCCCAGGCCACAGGGTTCCGGAATCAATCCTCAGTTATGTTCCCAGGCTACAGGGTTCCAGAATAAAACCTCAGTCATGTTTCCAGTCCACAGGGTTTCAGAACCAAGGCTCAGTCAGGTTCCCGGGGCACAGTATTCCACAATCTAAACAGATGTCATGTTCCCAGGCCACAGTTTTCCAGAATCACGCCTCAGTCATGTTCCCAGGCCACAGGGATCCAGAATCAAACGTCAGTCATGTTGCCAGGCCACAGGTTTCTGCCATCAAACCTCAGTCACGTTCCCGGGCCACAGGGTTCCTGAATCAAGCCTCAGTCATTTTGCCAGGCCAGAGTGTTCCACCATCAAACCTCAGTCATGATCCCAGGCCACATGTTTCCACAATGAAACCTCAGTCATTTTCTCAGGCCAAAGGTTTCCAGAATCAAACCTCAGTCATATTCCCAGGACACATGGTTCCAGAATCAAACCTGAGTCATGTTCGCAGGCCACAGATTTCAACAATCAAACATCACTCATGTTCCCAGGACACAGGTGTCCAGAATCAAACCTCAGTCATGTACCCAGGGAACAGGCTTCCAGCAACAAACCTTTGTCATATTCCCAGGACACAGGGTTCCAGAATCAAACCTCAGTCTTGTTCCCAGGACAGAAGTTTCCAGAATCAACCCGATATCATGTTTCCTGGCCACAGTCTTCCAGTATCAAACCTCAGTCATGTTGCCAGGCCACAGGGTTCCACCATCAATCCTCACTCATGTTCCCAGGCCACAGGGTTCCAGAATCAAACCGTTCCCATGTTCCCAGGCCACAGGGTTCCAGAATCCACCGATGTCATGTTAAAGGCCACAGGGTTCCAGAATCAAACCGTTCTCATGTTCCCGGGCCACAGGGTTCCAGAATCAAGCCTCAGTCATTTTGCCAGGCCAGTGTTCCACCATCAAACCTCAGTCATGATCCCAGGCCACATGTTTCCACAATGAAACCTCAGTCATTTTCCCAGGCCAAAGGTTTCCAAAATCAAACCTCAGTCATGTTCCCAGGACACATGGTTCCAGAATCAAACCTGAGTCATGTTCGCGGGCCACAGGTTTCAACCATCAAACCTCAGTCATGTTCCCAGGACACAGGTGTCCAGAATCAAACCTCAGTCATGTTCCCAGGGCACAGGCTTCCAGAAACAAACCTCAGTCATGTTCCCAGGACACAAGTTTCCAGAATTAACCAGATATCATGCTTCCTGGCCACAGTCTTCCAGAATCAAACCTTAGTCATGTTGCCAAGCCACAGGTTTCCACCATCAAACCTCAGACATGTTCCCAGGCCACAGGGTTCTAGAATCCACCGATGTCATGTTCCCAGGCCACAGGGTTCGAGAATCAATCCTCAGTTATGTTTCCCGGCTACAGGGTTCTAGAATAAAACCTCAGTCATGTTCCCAATCCACAGGGTTCCAGAACCAAGGCTCAGTCAGGTTCCCGGGGCACAGTATTCCACAATCTAAACAGATGTCACATGCCCAGTCCCCAGGGTTCCAGAATCCACCGGTATCATGTTCCCAGGCCACAGGGTTCCAGAATCAATCCTCAGTTATGTTCCCAGGCTACAGGGTTCCAGAATAAAACCTCAGTCATGTTCCCAGTCCACAGGGTTTCAGAACCACGGCTCAGTCAGGTTCCCGGGGCACAGTATTCCACAATCTAAACAGATGTCATGTTCCCAGACCACAGTTTTCCAGAATCACGCCTCAGTCATGTTCCCAGGCCACAGGGATCCAGAATCAAACGTCAGTCATGTTGCCAGGCCACAGGTTTCTGCCATCAAACCTCAGTCACGTTCCCGGGCCACAGGGTTCCTGAATCAAGCCTCAGTCATTTTGCCAGGCCAGAGTGTTCCACCATCAAACCTCAGTCATGATCCCAGGCCACATGTTTCCACAATGAAACCTCAGTCATTTTCTCAGGCCAAAGGTTTCCAGAATCAAACCTCAGTCATATTCCCAGGACACATGGTTCCAGAATCAAACCTGAGTCATGTTCGCAGGCCACAGGTTTCAACAATCAAACATCACTCATGTTCCCAGGACACAGGTGTCCTGAATCAAACCTCAGTCATGTACCCAGGGAACAGGCTTCCAGCAACAAACCTTTGTCATATTCCTAGGACACAGGGTTCCAGAATCAAACCTCAGTCTTGTTCCCAGGACAGAAGTTTCCAGAATCAACCCGATATCATGATTCCTGGCCACAGTCTTCCAGTATCAAACCTCAGTCATGTTGCCAGGCCACAGGGTTCCACCATCAATCCTCACTCATGTTCCCAGGCCACAGGGTTCCAGAATCCACCGATGTCATGTTAAAGGCCACAGGGTTCCAGAATCAACCCGTTCTCATGTTCCCGGGCCACAGGGTTCCAGAATCAAGCCTCAGTCATTTTGCCAGGCCAGAGTGTTCCACCATCAAACCTCAGTCATGATCCCAGGCCACATGTTTCCACAATGAAACCTCAGTCATTTTCCCAGGCCAAAGGTTTCCAAAATCAAACCTCAGTCATGTTCCCAGGACACATGGTTCCAGAATCAAACCTGAGTCATGTTCGCGGGCCACAGGTTTCAACCATCAAACCTCAGTCATGTTCCCAGGACACAGGTGTCCAGAATCAAACCTCAGTCATGTTCCCAGGGCACAGGCTTCCAGAAACAAACCTCAGTCATGTTCCCAGGACACAAGTTTCCAGAATCAACCAGATATCATGCTTCCTGGCCACAGTCTTCCAGAATCAAACCTTAGTCATGTTGCCAAGCCACAGGTTTCCACCATCAAACCTCAGACATGTTCCCAGGCCACAGGGTTCTAGAATCCACCGATGTCATGTTCCCAGGCCACAGGGTTCGAGAATCAATCCTCAGTTATGTTTCCCGGCTACAGGGTTCTAGAATAAAACCTCAGTCATGTTCCCAATCCACAGGGTTCCAGAACCAAGGCTCAGTCAGGTTCCCGGGGCACAGTATTCCACAATCTAAACAGATGTCACATGCCCAGTCCCCAGGGTTCCAGAATCCACCGGTATCATGTTCCCAGGCCACAGGGTTCCAGAATCAATCCTCAGTTATGTTCCCAGGCTACAGGGTTCCAGAATAAAACCTCAGTCATGTTCCCAGTCCACAGGGTTTCAGAACCAAGGCTCAGTCAGGTTCCCGGGGCACAGTATTCCACAATCTAAACAGATGTCATGTTCCCAGGCCACAGTTTTCCAGAATCACGCCTCAGTCATGTTCCCAGGCCACAGGGATCCAGAATCAAACGTCAGTCATGTTGCCAGGCCACAGGTTTCTGCCATCAAACCTCAGTCACGTTCCCGGGCCACAGGGTTCCTGAATCAAGCCTCAGTCATTTTGCCAGGCCAGAGTGTTCCACCATCAAACCTCAGTCATGATCCCAGGCCACATGTTTCCACAATGAAACCTCAGTCATTTTCTCAGGCCAAAGGTTTCCAGAATCAAACCTCAGTCATATTCCCAGGACACATGGTTCCAGAATCAAACCTGAGTCATGTTCGCAGGCCACAGGTTTCAACAATCAAACATCACTCATGTTCCCAGGACACAGGTGTCCAGAATCAAACCTCAGTCATGTACCCAGGGAACAGGCTTCCAGCAACAAACCTTTGTCATATTCCCAGGACACAGGGTTCCAGAATCAAACCTCAGTCTTGTTCCCAGGACAGAAGTTTCCAGAATCAACCCGATATCATGTTTCCTGGCCACAGTCTTCCAGTATCAAACCTCAGTCATGTTGCCAGGCCACAGGGTTCCACCATCAATCCTCACTCATGTTCCCAGGCCACAGGGTTCCAGAATCAAACCGTTCCCATGTTCCCAGGCCACAGGGTTCCAGAATCCACCGATGTCATGTTAAAGGCCACAGGGTTCCAGAATCAAACCGTTCTCATGTTCCCGGGCCACAGGGTTCCAGAATCAAGCCTCAGTCATTTTGCCAGGCCAGTGTTCCACCATCAAACCTCAGTCATGATCCCAGGCCACATGTTTCCACAATGAAACCTCAGTCATTTTCCCAGGCCAAAGGTTTCCAAAATCAAACCTCAGTCATGTACCCAGGACACATGGTTCCAGAATCAAACCTGAGTCATGTTCGCGGGCCACAGGTTTCAACCATCAAACCTCAGTCATGTTCCCAGGACACAGGTGTCCAGAATCAAACCTCAGTCATGTTCCCAGGGCACAGGCTTCCAGAAACAAACCTCAGTCATGTTCCCAGGACACAAGTTTCCAGAATCAACCAGATATCATGCTTCCTGGCCACAGTCTTCCAGAATCAAACCTTAGTCATGTTGCCAAGCCACAGGTTTCCACCATCAAACCTCAGACATGTTCCCAGGCCACAGGGTTCTAGAATCCACCGATGTCATGTTCCCAGGCCACAGGGTTCGAGAATCAATCCTCAGTTATGTTTCCCGGCTACAGGGTTCTAGAATAAAACCTCAGTCATGTTCCCAATCCACAGGGTTCCAGAACCAAGGCTCAGTCAGGTTCCCGGGGCACAGTATTCCACAATCTAAACAGATGTCACATGCCCAGTCCCCAGGGTTCCAGAATCCACCGGTATCATGTTCCCAGGCCACAGGGTTCCAGAATCAATCCTCAGTTATGTTCCCAGGCTACAGGGTTCCAGAATAAAACCTCAGTCATGTTCCCAGTCCACAGGGTTTCAGAACCAAGGCTCAGTCAGGTTCCCGGGGCACAGTATTCCACAATCTAAACAGATGTCATGTTCCCAGGCCACAGTTTTCCAGAATCACGCCTCAGTCATGTTCCCAGGCCAAAGGGATCCAGAATCAAACGTCAGTCATGTTGCCAGGCCACAGGTTTCTGCCATCAAACCTCAGTCACGTTCCCGGGCCACAGGGTTCCTGAATCAAGCCTCAGTCATTTTGCCAGGCCAGAGTGTTCCACCATCAAACCTCAGTCATGATCCCAGGCCACATGTTTCCACAATGAAACCTCAGTCATTTTCTCAGGCCAAAGGTTTCCAGAATCAAACCTCAGTCATATTCCCAGGACACATGGTTCCAGAATCAAACCTGAGTCATGTTCGCAGGCCACAGGTTTCAACAATCAAACATCACTCATGTTCCCAGGACACAGGTGTCCTGAATCAAACCTCAGTCATGTACCCAGGGAACAGGCTTCCAGCAACAAACCTTTGTCATATTCCCAGGACACAGGGTTCCAGAATCAAACCTCAGTCTTGTTCCCAGGACAGAAGTTTCCAGAATCAACCCGATATCATGTTTCCTGGCCACAGTCTTCCAGTATCAAACCTCAGTCATGTTGCCAGGCCACAGGGTTCCACCATCAATCCTCACTCATGTTCCCAGGCCACAGGGTTCCAGAATCAAACCGTTCCCATGTTCCCAGGCCACAGGGTTCCAGAATCCACCGATGTCATGTTAAAGGCCACAGGGTTCCAGAATCAAACCGTTCTCATGTTCCTGGGCCACAGGGTTCCAGAATCAAGCCTCAGTCATTTTGCCAGGCCAGAGTGTTCCACCATCAAACCTCAGTCATGATCCCAGGCCACATGTTTCCACAATGAAACCTCAGTCATTTTCCCAGGCCAAAGGTTTCCAAAATCAAACCTCAGTCATGTTCCCAGGACACATGGTTCCAGAATCAAACCTGAGTCATGTTCGCGGGCCACAGGTTTCAACCATCAAACCTCAGTCATGTTCCCAGGACACAGGTGTCCAGAATCAAACCTCAGTCATGTTCCCAGGGCACAGGCTTCCAGAAACAAACCTCAGTCATGTTCCCAGGACACAAGTTTCCAGAATCAACCAGATATCATGCTTCCTGGCCACAGTCTTCCAGAATCAAACCTTAGTCATGTTGCCAAGCCACAGGTCTCCACCATCAAACCTCAGACATGTTCCCAGGCCACAGGGTTCTAGAATCCACCGATGTCATGTTCCCAGGCCACAGGGTTCGAGAATCAATCCTCAGTTATGTTTCCAGGCTACAGGGTTCTAGAATAAAACCTCAGTCATGTTCCCAATCCACAGGGTTCCAGAACCAAGGCTCAGTCAGGTTCCCGGGCCACAGTATTCCACAATCTAAACAGATGTCACATGCCCAGTCCCCAGGGTTCCAGAATCCACCGGTATCATGTTCCCAGGCCACAGGGTTCCAGAATCAATCCTCAGTTATGTTCCCAGGCTACAGGGTTCCAGAATAAAACCTCAGTCATGTTTCCAGTCCACAGGGTTTCAGAACCAAGGCTCAGTCAGGTTCCCGGGGCACAGTATTCCACAATCTAAACAGATGTCATGTTCCCAGGCCACAGTTTTCCAGAATCACGCCTCAGTCATGTTCCCAGGCCACAGGGATCCAGAATCAAACGTCAGTCATGTTGCCAGGCCACAGGTTTCTGCCATCAAACCTCAGTCACGTTCCCGGGCCACAGGGTTCCTGAATCAAGCCTCAGTCATTTTGCCAGGCCAGAGTGTTCCACCATCAAACCTCAGTCATGATCCCAGGCCACATGTTTCCACAATGAAACCTCAGTCATTTTCTCAGGCCAAAGGTTTCCAGAATCAAACCTCAGTCATATTCCCAGGACACATGGTTCCAGAATCAAACCTGAGTCATGTTCGCAGGCCACAGATTTCAACAATCAAACATCACTCATGTTCCCAGGACACAGGTGTCCAGAATCAAACCTCAGTCATGTACCCAGGGAACAGGCTTCCAGCAACAAACCTTTGTCATATTCCCAGGACACAGGGTTCCAGAATCAAACCTCAGTCTTGTTCCCAGGACAGAAGTTTCCAGAATCAACCCGATATCATGTTTCCTGGCCACAGTCTTCCAGTATCAAACCTCAGTCATGTTGCCAGGCCACAGGGTTCCACCATCAATCCTCACTCATGTTCCCAGGCCACAGGGTTCCAGAATCAAACCGTTCCCATGTTCCCAGGCCACAGGGTTCCAGAATCCACCGATGTCATGTTAAAGGCCACAGGGTTCCAGAATCAAACCGTTCTCATGTTCCCGGGCCACAGGGTTCCAGAATCAAGCCTCAGTCATTTTGCCAGGCCAGTGTTCCACCATCAAACCTCAGTCATGATCCCAGGCCACATGTTTCCACAATGAAACCTCAGTCATTTTCCCAGGCCAAAGGTTTCCAAAATCAAACCTCAGTCATGTACCCAGGACACATGGTTCCAGAATCAAACCTGAGTCATGTTCGCGGGCCACAGGTTTCAACCATCAAACCTCAGTCATGTTCCCAGGACACAGGTGTCCAGAATCAAACCTCAGTCATGTTCCCAGGGCACAGGCTTCCAGAAACAAACCTCAGTCATGTTCCCAGGACACAAGTTTCCAGAATCAACCAGATATCATGCTTCCTGGCCACAGTCTTCCAGAATCAAACCTTAGTCATGTTGCCAAGCCACAGGTTTCCACCATCAAACCTCAGACATGTTCCCAGGCCACAGGGTTCTAGAATCCACCGATGTCATGTTCCCAGGCCACAGGGTTCGAGAATCAATCCTCAGTTATGTTTCCCGGCTACAGGGTTCTAGAATAAAACCTCAGTCATGTTCCCAATCCACAGGGTTCCAGAACCAAGGCTCAGTCAGGTTCCCGGGGCACAGTATTCCACAATCTAAACAGATGTCACATGCCCAGTCCTCAGGGTTCCAGAATCCACCGGTATCATGTTCCCAGGCCACAGGGTTCCAGAATCAATCCTCAGTTATGTTCCCAGGCTACAGGGTTCCAGAATAAAACCTCAGTCATGTTCCCAGTCCACAGGGTTTCAGAACCACGGCTCAGTCAGGTTCCCGGGGCACAGTATTCCACAATCTAAACAGATGTCATGTTCCCAGACCACAGTTTTCCAGAATCACGCCTCAGTCATGTTCCCAGGCCACAGGGATCCAGAATCAAACGTCAGTCATGTTGCCAGGCCACAGGTTTCTGCCATCAAACCTCAGTCACGTTCCCGGGCCACAGGGTTCCTGAATCAAGCCTCAGTCATTTTGCCAGGCCAGAGTGTTCCACCATCAAACCTCAGTCATGATCCCAGGCCACATGTTTCCACAATGAAACCTCAGTCATTTTCTCAGGCCAAAGGTTTCCAGAATCAAACCTCAGTCATATTCCCAGGACACATGGTTCCAGAATCAAACCTGAGTCATGTTCGCAGGCCACAGGTTTCAACAATCAAACATCACTCATGTTCCCAGGACACAGGTGTCCTGAATCAAACCTCAGTCATGTACCCAGGGAACAGGCTTCCAGCAACAAACCTTTGTCATATTCCTAGGACACAGGGTTCCAGAATCAAACCTCAGTCTTGTTCCCAGGACAGAAGTTTCCAGAATCAACCCGATATCATGATTCCTGGCCACAGTCTTCCAGTATCAAACCTCAGTCATGTTGCCAGGCCACAGGGTTCCACCATCAATCCTCACTCATGTTCCCAGGCCACAGGGTTCCAGAATCCACCGATGTCATGTTAAAGGCCACAGGGTTCCAGAATCAACCCGTTCTCATGTTCCCGGGCCACAGGGTTCCAGAATCAAGCCTCAGTCATTTTGCCAGGCCAGAGTGTTCCACCATCAAACCTCAGTCATGATCCCAGGCCACATGTTTCCACAATGAAACCTCAGTCATTTTCCCAGGCCAAAGGTTTCCAAAATCAAACCTCAGTCATGTACCCAGGACACATGGTTCCAGAATCAAACCTGAGTCATGTTCGCGGGCCACAGGTTTCAACCATCAAACCTCAGTCATGTTCCCAGGACACAGGTGTCCAGAATCAAACCTCAGTCATGTTCCCAGGGCACAGGCTTCCAGAAACAAACCTCAGTCATGTTCCCAGGACACAAGTTTCCAGAATCAACCAGATATCATGCTTCCTGGCCACAGTCTTCCAGAATCAAACCTTAGTCATGTTGCCAAGCCACAGGTTTCCACCATCAAACCTCAGACATGTTCCCAGGCCACAGGGTTCTAGAATCCACCGATGTCATGTTCCCAGGCCACAGGGTTCGAGAATCAATCCTCAGTTATGTTTCCCGGCTACAGGGTTCTAGAATAAAACCTCAGTCATGTTCCCAATCCACAGGGTTCCAGAACCAAGGCTCAGTCAGGTTCCCGGGGCACAGTATTCCACAATCTAAACAGATGTCACATGCCCAGTCCCCAGGGTTCCAGAATCCACCGGTATCATGTTCCCAGGCCACAGGGTTCCAGAATCAATCCTCAGTTATGTTCCCAGGCTACAGGGTTCCAGAATAAAACCTCAGTCATGTTCCCAGTCCACAGGGTTTCAGAACCAAGGCTCAGTCAGGTTCCCGGGGCACAGTATTCCACAATCTAAACAGATGTCATGTTCCCAGGCCACAGTTTTCCAGAATCACGCCTCAGTCATGTTCCCAGGCCACAGGGATCCAGAATCAAACGTCAGTCATGTTGCCAGGCCACAGGTTTCTGCCATCAAACCTCAGTCACGTTCCCGGGCCACAGGGTTCCTGAATCAAGCCTCAGTCATTTTGCCAGGCCAGAGTGTTCCACCATCAAACCTCAGTCATGATCCCAGGCCACATGTTTCCACAATGAAACCTCAGTCATTTTCTCAGGCCAAAGGTTTCCAGAATCAAACCTCAGTCATATTCCCAGGACACATGGTTCCAGAATCAAACCTGAGTCATGTTCGCAGGCCACAGGTTTCAACAATCAAACATCACTCATGTTCCCAGGACACAGGTGTCCAGAATCAAACCTCAGTCATGTACCCAGGGAACAGGCTTCCAGCAACAAACCTTTGTCATATTCCCAGGACACAGGGTTCCAGAATCAAACCTCAGTCTTGTTCCCAGGACAGAAGTTTCCAGAATCAACCCGATATCATGTTTCCTGGCCACAGTCTTCCAGTATCAAACCTCAGTCATGTTGCCAGGCCACAGGGTTCCACCATCAATCCTCACTCATGTTCCCAGGCCACAGGGTTCCAGAATCCACCGATGTCATGTTAAAGGCCACAGGGTTCCAGAATCAACCCGTTCTCATGTTCCCGGGCCACAGGGTTCCAGAATCAAGCCTCAGTCATTTTGCCAGGCCAGAGTGTTCCACCATCAAACCTCAGTCATGATCCCAGGCCACATGTTTCCACAATGAAACCAAAGTCATTTTCTCAGGCCAAAGGTTTCCAGAATCAAACCTCAGTCATATTCCCAGGACACATGGTTCCAGAATCAAACCTGAGTCATGTTCGCAGGCCACAGGTTTCAACAATCAAACATCACTCATGGTCCCAGGACACAGGTGTCCAGAATCAAACCTCAGTCATGTACCCAGGGAACAGGCTTCCAGCAACAAACCTTTGTCATATTCCCAAGACACAGGGTTCCAGAATCAAACCTCAGTCTTGTTCCCAGGACAGAAGTTTCCAGAATCAACCCGATATCATGTTTCCTGGCCACAGTCTTCCAGTATCAAACCTCAGTCATGTTGCCAGGCCACAGGGTTCCACCATCAATCCTCACTCATGTTCCCAGGCCACAGGGTTCCAGAATCAAACCGTTCCCATGTTCCCAGGCCACAGGGTTCCAGAATCCACCGATGTCATGTTAAAGGCCACAGGGTTCCAGAATCAAGCCTCAGTCATTTTGCCAGGCCAGAGTGTTCCACCATCAAACCTCAGTCATGCTCCCAGGCCACATGTTTCCACAATGAAACCTCAGTCATTTTCCCAGGCCAAAGGTTTCCAAAATCAAACCTCAGTCATGTTCCCAGGACACATGGTTCCAGAATCAAACCTGAGTCATGTTCGCGGGCCACAGGTTTCAACCATCAAACCTCAGTCATGTTCCCAGGACACAGGTGTCCAGAATCAAACCTCAGTCATGTTCCCAGGGCACAGGCTTCCAGAAACAAACCTCAGTCATGTTCCCAGGACACAAGTTTCCAGAATCAACTAGATATCATGCTTCCTGGCCACAGTCTTCCAGAATCAAACCTTAGTCATGTTGCCAAGCCACAGGTTTCCACCATCAAACCTCAGACATGTTCCCAGGCCACAGGGTTCTAGAATCCACCGATGTCATGTTCCCAGGCCACAGGGTTCGAGAATCAATCCTCAGTTATGTTTCCAGGCTACAGGGTTCTAGAATAAAACCTCAGTCATGTTCCCAATCCACAGGGTTCCAGAACCAAGGCTCAGTCAGGTTCCCGGGGCACAGTATTCCACAATCTAAACAGATGTCACATGCCCAGTCCCCAGGGTTCCAGAATCCACCGGTATCATGTTCCCAGGCCACAGGGTTCCAGAATCAATCCTCAGTTATGTTCCCAGGCTACAGGGTTCCAGAATAAAACCTCAGTCATGTTCCCAGTCCACAGGGTTTCAGAACCAAGGCTCAGTCAGGTTCCCGGGGCACAGTATTCCACAATCTAAACAGATGTCATGTTCCCAGGCCACAGTTTTCCAGAATCACGCCTCAGTCATGTTCCCAGGCCACAGGGATCCAGAATCAAACGTCAGTCATGTTGCCAGGCCACAGGTTTCTGCCATCAAACCTCAGTCACGTTCCCGGGCCACAGGGTTCCTGAATCAAGCCTCAGTCATTTTGCCAGGCCAGAGTGTTCCACCATCAAACCTCAGTCATGATCCCAGGCCACATGTTTCCACAATGAAACCTCAGTCATTTTCTCAGGCCAAAGGTTTCCAGAATCAAACCTCAGTCATATTCCCAGGACACATGGTTCCAGAATCAAACCTGAGTCATGTTCGCAGGCCACAGGTTTCAACAATCAAACATCACTCATGTTCCCAGGACACAGGTGTCCAGAATCAAACCTCAGTCATGTACCCAGGGAACAGGCTTCCAGCAACAAACCTTTGTCATATTCCCAGGACACAGGGTTCCAGAATCAAACCTCAGTCTTGTTCCCAGGACAGAAGTTTCCAGAATCAACCCGATATCATGTTTCCTGGCCACAGTCTTCCAGTATCAAACCTCAGTCATGTTGCCAGGCCACAGGGTTCCACCATCAATCCTCACTCATGTTCCCAGGCCACAGGGTTCCAGAATCAAACCGTTCCCATGTTCCCAGGCCACAGGGTTCCAGAATCCACCGATGTCATGTTAAAGGCCACAGGGTTCCAGAATCAAACCGTTCTCATGTTCCCGGGCCACAGGGTTCCAGAATCAAGCCTCAGTCATTTTGCCAGGCCAGTGTTCCACCATCAAACCTCAGTCATGATCCCAGGCCACATGTTTCCACAATGAAACCTCAGTCATTTTCCCAGGCCAAAGGTTTCCAAAATCAAACCTCAGTCATGTACCCAGGACACATGGTTCCAGAATCAAACCTGAGTCATGTTCGCGGGCCACAGGTTTCAACCATCAAACCTCAGTCATGTTCCCAGGACACAGGTGTCCAGAATCAAACCTCAGTCATGTTCCCAGGGCACAGGCTTCCAGAAACAAACCTCAGTCATGTTCCCAGGACACAAGTTTCCAGAATCAACCAGATATCATGCTTCCTGGCCACAGTCTTCCAGAATCAAACCTTAGTCATGTTGCCAAGCCACAGGTTTCCACCATCAAACCTCAGACATGTTCCCAGGCCACAGGGTTCTAGAATCCACCGATGTCATGTTCCCAGGCCACAGGGTTCGAGAATCAATCCTCAGTTATGTTTCCCGGCTACAGGGTTCTAGAATAAAACCTCAGTCATGTTCCCAATCCACAGGGTTCCAGAACCAAGGCTCAGTCAGGTTCCCGGGGCACAGTATTCCACAATCTAAACAGATGTCACATGCCCAGTCCCCAGGGTTCCAGAATCCACCGGTGTCATGTTCCCAGGCCACAGGGTTCCAGAATCAATCCTCAGTTATGTTCCCAGGCTACAGGGTTCCAGAATAAAACCTCAGTCATGTTCCCAGTCCACAGGGTTTCAGAACCAAGGCTCAGTCAGGTTCCCGGGGCACAGTATTCCACAATCTAAACAGATGTCATGTTCCCAGGCCACAGTTTTCCAGAATCACGCCTCAGTCATGTTCCCAGGCCACAGGGATCCAGAATCAAACGTCAGTCATGTTGCCAGGCCACAGGTTTCTGCCATCAAACCTCAGTCACGTTCCCGGGCCACAGGGTTCCTGAATCAAGCCTCAGTCATTTTGCCAGGCCAGAGTGTTCCACCATCAAACCTCAGTCATGATCCCAGGCCACATGTTTCCACAATGAAACCTCAGTCATTTTCTCAGGCCAAAGGTTTCCAGAATCAAACCTCAGTCATATTCCCAGGACACATGGTTCCAGAATCAAACCTGAGTCATGTTCGCAGGCCACAGGTTTCAACAATCAAACATCACTCATGTTCCCAGGACACAGGTGTCCTGAATCAAACCTCAGTCATGTACCCAGGGAACAGGCTTCCAGCAACAAACCTTTGTCATATTCCCAGGACACAGGGTTCCAGAATCAAACCTCAGTCTTGTTCCCAGGACAGAAGTTTCCAGAATCAACCCGATATCATGTTTCCTGGCCACAGTCTTCCAGTATCAAACCTCAGTCATGTTGCCAGGCCACAGGGTTCCACCATCAATCCTCACTCATGTTCCCAGGCCACAGGGTTCCAGAATCCACCGATGTCATGTTAAAGGCCACAGGGTTCCAGAATCAACCCGTTCTCATGTTCCCGGGCCACAGGGTTCCAGAATCAAGCCTCAGTCATTTTGCCAGGCCAGAGTGTTCCACCATCAAACCTCAGTCATGATCCCAGGCCACATGTTTCCACAATGAAACCAAAGTCATTTTCTCAGGCCAAAGGTTTCCAGAATCAAACCTCAGTCATATTCCCAGGACACATGGTTCCAGAATCAAACCTGAGTCATGTTCGCAGGCCACAGGTTTCAACAATCAAACATCACTCATGGTCCCAGGACACAGGTGTCCAGAATCAAACCTCAGTCATGTACCCAGGGAACAGGCTTCCAGCAACAAACCTTTGTCATATTCCCAAGACACAGGGTTCCAGAATCAAACCTCAGTCTTGTTCCCAGGACAGAAGTTTCCAGAATCAACCCGATATCATGTTTCCTGGCCACAGTCTTCCAGTATCAAACCTCAGTCATGTTGCCAGGCCACAGGGTTCCACCATCAATCCTCACTCATGTTCCCAGGCCACAGGGTTCCAGAATCAAACCGTTCCCATGTTCCCAGGCCACAGGGTTCCAGAATCCACCGATGTCATGTTAAAGGCCACAGGGTTCCAGAATCAAACCGTTCTCATGTTCCCGGGCCACAGGGTTCCAGAATCAAGCCTCAGTCATTTTGCCAGGCCAGTGTTCCACCATCAAACCTCAGTCATGATCCCAGGCCACATGTTTCCACAATGAAACCTCAGTCATTTTCCCAGGCCAAAGGTTTCCAAAATCAAACCTCAGTCATGTTCCCAGGACACATGGTTCCAGAATCAAACCTGAGTCATGTTCGCGGGCCACAGGTTTCAACCATCAAACCTCAGTCATGTTCCCAGGACACAGGTGTCCAGAATCAAACCTCAGTCATGTTCCCAGGGCACAGGCTTCCAGAAACAAACCTCAGTCATGTTCCCAGGACACAAGTTTCCAGAATCAACCAGATATCATGCTTCCTGGCCACAGTCTTCCAGAATCAAACCTTAGTCATGTTGCCAAGCCACAGGTTTCCACCATCAAACCTCAGACATGTTCCCAGGCCACAGGGTTCTAGAATCCACCGATGTCATGTTCCCAGGCCACAGGGTTCGAGAATCAATCCTCAGTTATGTTTCCCGGCTACAGGGTTCTAGAATAAAACCTCAGTCATGTTCCCAATCCACAGGGTTCCAGAACCAAGGCTCAGTCAGGTTCCCGGGGCACAGTATTCCACAATCTAAACAGATGTCACATGCCCAGTCCCCAGGGTTCCAGAATCCACCGGTATCATGTTCCCAGGCCACAGGGTTCCAGAATCAATCCTCAGTTATGTTCCCAGGCTACAGGGTTCCAGAATAAAACCTCAGTCATGTTCCCAGTCCACAGGGTTTCAGAACCAAGGCTCAGTCAGGTTCCCGGGGCACAGTATTCCACAATCTAAACAGATGTCATGTTCCCAGGCCACAGTTTTCCAGAATCACGCCTCAGTCATGTTCCCAGGCCACAGGGATCCAGAATCAAACGTCAGTCATGTTGCCAGGCCACAGGTTTCTGCCATCAAACCTCAGTCACGTTCCCGGGCCACAGGGTTCCTGAATCAAGCCTCAGTCATTTTGCCAGGCCAGAGTGTTCCACCATCAAACCTCAGTCATGATCCCAGGCCACATGTTTCCACAATGAAACCTCAGTCATTTTCTCAGGCCAAAGGTTTCCAGAATCAAACCTCAGTCATATTCCCAGGACACATGGTTCCAGAATCAAACCTGAGTCATGTTCGCAGGCCACAGGTTTCAACAATCAAACATCACTCATGTTCCCAGGACACAGGTGTCCTGAATCAAACCTCAGTCATGTACCCAGGGAACAGGCTTCCAGCAACAAACCTTTGTCATATTCCCAGGACACAGGGTTCCAGAATCAAACCTCAGTCTTGTTCCCAGGACAGAAGTTTCCAGAATCAACCCGATATCATGATTCCTGGCCACAGTCTTCCAGTATCAAACCTCAGTCATGTTGCCAGGCCACAGGGTTCCACCATCAATCCTCACTCATGTTCCCAGGCCACAGGGTTCCAGAATCCACCGATGTCATGTTAAAGGCCACAGGGTTCCAGAATCAACCCGTTCTCATGTTCCCGGGCCACAGGGTTCCAGAATCAAGCCTCAGTCATTTTGCCAGGCCAGAGTGTTCCACCATCAAACCTCAGTCATGATCCCAGGCCACATGTTTCCACAATGAAACCTCAGTCATTTTCGCAGGCCAAAGGTTTCCAAAATCAAACCTCAGTCATGTTCCCAGGACACATGGTTCCAGAATCAAACCTGAGTCATGTTCGCGGGCCACAGGTTTCAACCATCAAACCTCAGTCATGTTCCCAGGACACAGGTGTCCAGAATCAAACCTCAGTCATGTTCCCAGGGCACAGGCTTCCAGAAACAAACCTCAGTCATGTTCCCAGGACACAAGTTTCCAGAATCAACCAGATATCATGCTTCCTGGCCACAGTCTTCCAGAATCAAACCTTAGTCATGTTGCCAAGCCACAGGTTTCCACCATCAAACCTCAGACATGTTCCCAGGCCACAGGGTTCTAGAATCCACCGATGTCATGTTCCCAGGCCACAGGGTTCGAGAATCAATCCTCAGTTATGTTTCCCGGCTACAGGGTTCTAGAATAAAACCTCAGTCATGTTCCCAATCCACAGGGTTCCAGAACCAAGGCTCAGTCAGGTTCCCGGGGCACAGTATTCCACAATCTAAACAGATGTCACATGCCCAGTCCCCAGGGTTCCAGAATCCACCGGTATCATGTTCCCAGGCCACAGGGTTCCAGAATCAATCCTCAGTTATGTTCCCAGGCTACAGGGTTCCAGAATAAAACCTCAGTCATGTTCCCAGTCCACAGGGTTTCAGAACCAAGGCTCAGTCAGGTTCCCGGGGCACAGTATTCCACAATCTAAACAGATGTCATGTTCCCAGGCCACAGTTTTCCAGAATCACGCCTCAGTCATGTTCCCAGGCCACAGGGATCCAGAATCAAACGTCAGTCATGTTGCCAGGCCACAGGTTTCTGCCATCAAACCTCAGTCACGTTCCCGGGCCACAGGGTTCCTGAATCAAGCCTCAGTCATTTTGCCAGGCCAGAGTGTTCCACCATCAAACCTCAGTCATGATCCCAGGCCACATGTTTCCACAATGAAACCTCAGTCATTTTCCCAGGCCAAAGGTTTCCAAAATCAAACCTCAGTCATGTTCCCAGGACACATGGTTCCAGAATCAAACCTGAGTCATGTTCGCAGGCCACAGGTTTCAACAATCAAACATCACTCATGTTCCCAGGACACAGGTGTCCAGAATCAAACCTCAGTCATGTACCCAGGGAACAGGCTTCCAGCAACAAACCTTTGTCATATTCCCAGGACACAGGGTTCCAGAATCAAACCTCAGTCTTGTTCCCAGGACAGAAGTTTCCAGAATCAACCCGATATCATGTTTCCTGGCCACAGTCTTCCAGTATCAAACCTCAGTCATGTTGCCAGGCCACAGGGTTCCACCATCAATCCTCACTCATGTTCCCAGGCCACAGGGTTCCAGAATCAAACCGTTCCCATGTTCCCAGGCCACAGGGTTCCAGAATCCACCGATGTCATGTTAAAGGCCACAGGGTTCCAGAATCAAACCGTTCTCATGTTCCCGGGCCACAGGGTTCCAGAATCAAGCCTCAGTCATTTTGCCAGGCCAGTGTTCCACCATCAAACCTCAGTCATGATCCCAGGCCACATGTTTCCACAATGAAACCTCAGTCATTTTCCCAGGCCAAAGGTTTCCAAAATCAAACCTCAGTCATGTACCCAGGACACATGGTTCCAGAATCAAACCTGAGTCATGTTCGCGTGCCACAGGTTTCAACCATCAAACCTCAGTCATGTTCCCAGGACACAGGTGTCCAGAATCAAACCTCAGTCATGTTCCCAGGGCACAGGCTTCCAGAAACAAACATCAGTCATGTTCCCAGGACACAAGTTTCCAGAATCAACCAGATATCATGCTTCCTGGCCACAGTCTTCCAGAATCAAACCTTAGTCATGTTGCCAAGCCACAGGTTTCCACCATCAAACCTCAGACATGTTCCCAGGCCACAGGGTTCTAGAATCCACCGATGTCATGTTCCCAGGCCACAGGGTTCGAGAATCAATCCTCAGTTATGTTTCCCGGCTACAGGGTTCTAGAATAAAACCTCAGTCATGTTCCCAATCCACAGGGTTCCAGAACCAAGGCTCAGTCAGGTTCCCGGGGCACAGTATTCCACAATCTAAACAGATGTCACATGCCCAGTCCCCAGGGTTCCAGAATCCACCGGTATCATGTTCCCAGGCCACAGGGTTCCAGAATCAATCCTCAGTTATGTTCCCAGGCTACAGGGTTCCAGAATAAAACCTCAGTCATGTTCCCAGTCCACAGGGTTTCAGAACCAAGGCTCAGTCAGGTTCCCGGGGCACAGTATTCCACAATCTAAACAGATGTCATGTTCCCAGGCCACAGTTTTCCAGAATCACGCCTCAGTCATGTTCCCAGGCCACAGGGATCCAGAATCAAACGTCAGTCATGTTGCCAGGCCACAGGTTTCTGCCATCAAACCTCAGTCACGTTCCCGGGCCACAGGGTTCCTGAATCAAGCCTCAGTCATTTTGCCAGGCCAGAGTGTTCCACCATCAAACCTCAGTCATGATCCCAGGCCACATGTTTCCACAATGAAACCTCAGTCATTTTCTCAGGCCAAAGGTTTCCAGAATCAAACCTCAGTCATATTCCCAGGACACATGGTTCCAGAATCAAACCTGAGTCATGTTCGCAGGCCACAGGTTTCAACAATCAAACATCACTCATGTTCCCAGGACACAGGTGTCCAGAATCAAACCTCAGTCATGTACCCAGGGAACAGGCTTCCAGCAACAAACCTTTGTCATATTCCCAGGACACAGGGTTCCAGAATCAAACCTCAGTCTTGTTCCCAGGACAGAAGTTTCCAGAATCAACCCGATATCATGTTTCCTGGCCACAGTCTTCCAGTATCAAACCTCAGTCATGTTGCCAGGCCACAGGGTTCCACCATCAATCCTCACTCATGTTCCCAGGCCACAGGGTTCCAGAATCCACCGATGTCATGTTAAAGGCCACAGGGTTCCAGAATCAACCCGTTCTCATGTTCCCGGGCCACAGGGTTCCAGAATCAAGCCTCAGTCATTTTGCCAGGCCAGAGTGTTCCACCATCAAACCTCAGTCATGATCCCAGGCCACATGTTTCCACAATGAAACCTCAGTCATTTTCTCAGGCCAAAGGTTTCCAGAATCAAACCTCAGTCATATTCCCAGGACACATGGTTCCAGAATCAAACCTGAGTCATGTTCGCAGGCCACACGTTTCAACAATCAAACATCACTCATGGTCCCAGGACACAGGTGTCCAGAATCAAACCTCAGTCATGTACCCAGGGAACAGGCTTCCAGCAACAAACCTTTGTCATATTCCCAAGACACAGGGTTCCAGAATCAAACCTCAGTCTTGTTCCCAGGACAGAAGTTTCCAGAATCAACCCGATATCATGTTTCCTGGCCACAGTCTTCCAGTATCAAACCTCAGTCATGTTGCCAGGCCACAGGGTTCCACCATCAATCCTCACTCATGTTCCCAGGCCACAGGGTTCCAGAATCAAACCGTTCCCATGTTCCCAGGCCACAGGGTTCCAGAATCCACCGATGTCATGTTAAAGGCCACAGGGTTCCAGAATCAAACCGTTCTCATGTTCCCGGGCCACAGGGTTCCAGAATCAAGCCTCAGTCATTTTGCCAGGCCACAGTGTTCCACCATCAAACCTCAGTCATGATCCCAGGCCACATGTTTCCACAATGAAACCTCAGTCATTTTCCCAGGCCAAAGGTTTCCAAAATCAAACCTCAGTCATGTTCCCAGGACACATGGTTCCAGAATCAAACCTGAGTCATGTTCGCGGGCCACAGGTTTCAACCATCAAACCTCAGTCATGTTCCCAGGACACAGGTGTCCAGAATCAAACCTCAGTCATGTTCCCAGGGCACAGGCTTCCAGAAACAAACCTCAGTCATGTTCCCAGGACACAAGTTTCCAGAATCAACCAGATATCATGCTTCCTGGCCACAGTCTTCCAGAATCAAACCTTAGTCATGTTGCCAAGCCACAGGTCTCCACCATCAAACCTCAGACATGTTCCCAGGCCACAGGGTTCTAGAATCCACCGATGTCATGTTCCCAGGCCACAGGGTTCGAGAATCAATCCTCAGTTATGTTTCCAGGCTACAGGGTTCTAGAATAAAACCTCAGTCATGTTCCCAATCCACAGGGTTCCAGAACCAAGGCTCAGTCAGGTTCCCGGGGCACAGTATTCCACAATCTAAACAGATGTCACATGCCCAGTCCCCAGGGTTCCAGAATCCACCGGTATCATGTTCCCAGGCCACAGGGTTCCAGAATCAATCCTCAGTTATGTTCCCAGGCTACAGGGTTCCAGAATAAAACCTCAGTCATGTTCCCAGTCCACAGGGTTTCAGAACCAAGGCTCAGTCAGGTTCCCGGGGCACAGTATTCCACAATCTAAACAGATGTCATGTTCCCAGGCCACAGTTTTCCAGAATCACGCCTCAGTCATGTTCCCAGGCCACAGGGATCCAGAATCAAACGTCAGTCATGTTGCCAGGCCACAGGTTTCTGCCATCAAACCTCAGTCACGTTCCCGGGCCACAGGGTTCCTGAATCAAGCCTCAGTCATTTTGCCAGGCCAGAGTGTTCCACCATCAAACCTCAGTCATGATCCCAGGCCACATGTTTCCACAATGAAACCTAAGTCATTTTCTCAGGCCAAAGGTTTCCAGAATCAAACCTCAGTCATATTCCCAGGACACATGGTTCCAGAATCAAACCTGAGTCATGTTCGCAGGCCACAGGTTTCAACAATCAAACATCACTCATGTTCCCAGGACACAGGTGTCCAGAATCAAACCTCAGTCATGTACCCAGGGAACAGGCTTCCAGCAACAAACCTTTGTCATATTCCCAGGACACAGGGTTCCAGAATCAAACCTCAGTCTTGTTCCCAGGACAGAAGTTTCCAGAATCAACCCGATATCATGTTTCCTGGCCACAGTCTTCCAGTATCAAACCTCAGTCATGTTGCCAGGCCACAGGGTTCCACCATCAATCCTCACTCATGTTCCCAGGCCACAGGGTTCCAGAATCAAACCGTTCCCATGTTCCCAGGCCACAGGGTTCCAGAATCCACCGATGTCATGTTAAAGGCCACAGGGTTCCAGAATCAAACCGTTCTCATGTTCCCGGGCCACAGGGTTCCAGAATCAAGCCTCAGTCATTTTGCCAGGCCAGTGTTCCACCATCAAACCTCAGTCATGATCCCAGGCCACATGTTTCCACAATGAAACCTCAGTCATTTTCCCAGGCCAAAGGTTTCCAAAATCAAACCTCAGTCATGTACCCAGGACACATGGTTCCAGAATCAAACCTGAGTCATGTTCGCGGGCCACAGGTTTCAACCATCAAACCTCAGTCATGTTCCCAGGACACAGGTGTCCAGAATCAAACCTCAGTCATGTTCCCAGGGCACAGGCTTCCAGAAACAAACCTCAGTCATGTTCCCAGGACACAAGTTTCCAGAATCAACCAGATATCATGCTTCCTGGCCACAGTCTTCCAGAATCAAACCTTAGTCATGTTGCCAAGCCACAGGTTTCCACCATCAAACCTCAGACATGTTCCCAGGCCACAGGGTTCTAGAATCCACCGATGTCATGTTCCCAGGCCACAGGGTTCGAGAATCAATCCTCAGTTATGTTTCCCGGCTACAGGGTTCTAGAATAAAACCTCAGTCATGTTCCCAATCCACAGGGTTCCAGAACCAAGGCTCAGTCAGGTTCCCGGGGCACAGTATTCCACAATCTAAACAGATGTCACATGCCCAGTCCCCAGGGTTCCAGAATCCACCGGTATCATGTTCCCAGGCCACAGGGTTCCAGAATCAATCCTCAGTTATGTTCCCAGGCTACAGGGTTCCAGAATAAAACCTCAGTCATGTTCCCAGGCCACAGGGATCCAGAATCAAACGTCAGTCATGTTGCCAGGCCACAGGTTTCTGCCATCAAACCTCAGTCACGTTCCCGGGCCACAGGGTTCCTGAATCAAGCCTCAGTCATTTTGCCAGGCCAGAGTGTTCCACCATCAAACCTCAGTCATGATCCCAGGACACATGTTTCCACAATGAAACCTCAGTCATTTTCTCAGGCCAAAGGTTTCCAGAATCAAACCTCAGTCATATTCCCAGGACACATGGTTCCAGAATCAAACCTGAGTCATGTTCGCAGGCCACAGGTTTCAACAATCAAACATCACTCATGTTCCCAGGACACAGGTGTCCTGAATCAAACCTCAGTCATGTACCCAGGGAACAGGCTTCCAGCAACAAACCTTTGTCATATTCCCAGGACACAGGGTTCCAGAATCAAACCTCAGTCTTGTTCCCAGGACAGAAGTTTCCAGAATCAACCCGATATCATGATTCCTGGCCACAGTCTTCCAGTATCAAACCTCAGTCATGTTGCCAGGCCACAGGGTTCCACCATCAATCCTCACTCATGTTCCCAGGCCACAGGGTTCCAGAATCCACCGATGTCATGTTAAAGGCCACAGGGTTCCAGAATCAACCCGTTCTCATGTTCCCGGGCCACAGGGTTCCAGAATCAAGCCTCAGTCATTTTGCCAGGCCAGAGTGTTCCACCATCAAACCTCAGTCATGATCCCAGGCCACATGTTTCCACAATGAAACCTCAGTCATTTTCGCAGGCCAAAGGTTTCCAAAATCAAACCTCAGTCATGTTCCCAGGACACATGGTTCCAGAATCAAACCTGAGTCATGTTCGCGGGCCACAGGTTTCAACCATCAAACCTCAGTCATGTTCCCAGGACACAGGTGTCCAGAATCAAACCTCAGTCATGTTCCCAGGGCACAGGCTTCCAGAAACAAACCTCAGTCATGTTCCCAGGACACAAGTTTCCAGAATCAACCAGATATCATGCTTCCTGGCCACAGTCTTCCAGAATCAAACCTTAGTCATGTTGCCAAGCCACAGGTTTCCACCATCAAACCTCAGACATGTTCCCAGGCCACAGGGTTCTAGAATCCACCGATGTCATGTTCCCAGGCCACAGGGTTCGAGAATCAATCCTCAGTTATGTTTCCCGGCTACAGGGTTCTAGAATAAAACCTCAGTCATGTTCCCAATCCACAGGGTTCCAGAACCAAGGCTCAGTCAGGTTCCCGGGGCACAGTATTCCACAATCTAAACAGATGTCACATGCCCAGTCCCCAGGGTTCCAGAATCCACCGGTATCATGTTCCCAGGCCACAGGGTTCCAGAATCAATCCTCAGTTATGTTCCCAGGCTACAGGGTTCCAGAATAAAACCTCAGTCATGTTCCCAGTCCACAGGGTTTCAGAACCAAGGCTCAGTCAGGTTCCCGGGGCACAGTATTCCACAATCTAAACAGATGTCATGTTCCCAGGCCACAGTTTTCCAGAATCACGCCTCAGTCATGTTCCCAGGCCACAGGGATCCAGAATCAAACGTCAGTCATGTTGCCAGGCCACAGGTTTCTGCCATCAAACCTCAGTCACGTTCCCGGGCCACAGGGTTCCTGAATCAAGCCTCAGTCATTTTGCCAGGCCAGAGTGTTCCACCATCAAACCTCAGTCATGATCCCAGGCCACATGTTTCCACAATGAAACCTCAGTCATTTTCCCAGGCCAAAGGTTTCCAAAATCAAACCTCAGTCATGTTCCCAGGACACATGGTTCCAGAATCAAACCTGAGTCATGTTCGCAGGCCACAGGTTTCAACAATCAAACATCACTCATGTTCCCAGGACACAGGTGTCCAGAATCAAACCTCAGTCATGTACCCAGGGAACAGGCTTCCAGCAACAAACCTTTGTCATATTCCCAGGACACAGGGTTCCAGAATCAAACCTCAGTCTTGTTCCCAGGACAGAAGTTTCCAGAATCAACCCGATATCATGTTTCCTGGCCACAGTCTTCCAGTATCAAACCTCAGTCATGTTGCCAGGCCACAGGGTTCCACCATCAATCCTCACTCATGTTCCCAGGCCACAGGGTTCCAGAATCAAACCGTTCCCATGTTCCCAGGCCACAGGGTTCCAGAATCCACCGATGTCATGTTAAAGGCCACAGGGTTCCAGAATCAAACCGTTCTCATGTTCCCGGGCCACAGGGTTCCAGAATCAAGCCTCAGTCATTTTGCCAGGCCAGTGTTCCACCATCAAACCTCAGTCATGATCCCAGGCCACATGTTTCCACAATGAAACCTCAGTCATTTTCCCAGGCCAAAGGTTTCCAAAATCAAACCTCAGTCATGTACCCAGGACACATGGTTCCAGAATCAAACCTGAGTCATGTTCGCGTGCCACAGGTTTCAACCATCAAACCTCAGTCATGTTCCCAGGACACAGGTGTCCAGAATCAAACCTCAGTCATGTTCCCAGGGCACAGGCTTCCAGAAACAAACATCAGTCATGTTCCCAGGACACAAGTTTCCAGAATCAACCAGATATCATGCTTCCTGGCCACAGTCTTCCAGAATCAAACCTTAGTCATGTTGCCAAGCCACAGGTTTCCACCATCAAACCTCAGACATGTTCCCAGGCCACAGGGTTCTAGAATCCACCGATGTCATGTTCCCAGGCCACAGGGTTCGAGAATCAATCCTCAGTTATGTTTCCCGGCTACAGGGTTCTAGAATAAAACCTCAGTCATGTTCCCAATCCACAGGGTTCCAGAACCAAGGCTCAGTCAGGTTCCCGGGGCACAGTATTCCACAATCTAAACAGATGTCACATGCCCAGTCCCCAGGGTTCCAGAATCCACCGGTATCATGTTCCCAGGCCACAGGGTTCCAGAATCAATCCTCAGTTATGTTCCCAGGCTACAGGGTTCCAGAATAAAACCTCAGTCATGTTCCCAGTCCACAGGGTTTCAGAACCAAGGCTCAGTCAGGTTCCCGGGGCACAGTATTCCACAATCTAAACAGATGTCATGTTCCCAGGCCACAGTTTTCCAGAATCACGCCTCAGTCATGTTCCCAGGCCACAGGGATCCAGAATCAAACGTCAGTCATGTTGCCAGGCCACAGGTTTCTGCCATCAAACCTCAGTCACGTTCCCGGGCCACAGGGTTCCTGAATCAAGCCTCAGTCATTTTGCCAGGCCAGAGTGTTCCACCATCAAACCTCAGTCATGATCCCAGGCCACATGTTTCCACAATGAAACCTCAGTCATTTTCTCAGGCCAAAGGTTTCCAGAATCAAACCTCAGTCATATTCCCAGGACACATGGTTCCAGAATCAAACCTGAGTCATGTTCGCAGGCCACAGGTTTCAACAATCAAACATCACTCATGTTCCCAGGACACAGGTGTCCAGAATCAAACCTCAGTCATGTACCCAGGGAACAGGCTTCCAGCAACAAACCTTTGTCATATTCCCAGGACACAGGGTTCCAGAATCAAACCTCAGTCTTGTTCCCAGGACAGAAGTTTCCAGAATCAACCCGATATCATGTTTCCTGGCCACAGTCTTCCAGTATCAAACCTCAGTCATGTTGCCAGGCCACAGGGTTCCACCATCAATCCTCACTCATGTTCCCAGGCCACAGGGTTCCAGAATCCACCGATGTCATGTTAAAGGCCACAGGGTTCCAGAATCAACCCGTTCTCATGTTCCCGGGCCACAGGGTTCCAGAATCAAGCCTCAGTCATTTTGCCAGGCCAGAGTGTTCCACCATCAAACCTCAGTCATGATCCCAGGCCACATGTTTCCACAATGAAACCTCAGTCATTTTCTCAGGCCAAAGGTTTCCAGAATCAAACCTCAGTCATATTCCCAGGACACATGGTTCCAGAATCAAACCTGAGTCATGTTCGCAGGCCACACGTTTCAACAATCAAACATCACTCATGGTCCCAGGACACAGGTGTCCAGAATCAAACCTCAGTCATGTACCCAGGGAACAGGCTTCCAGCAACAAACCTTTGTCATATTCCCAAGACACAGGGTTCCAGAATCAAACCTCAGTCTTGTTCCCAGGACAGAAGTTTCCAGAATCAACCCGATATCATGTTTCCTGGCCACAGTCTTCCAGTATCAAACCTCAGTCATGTTGCCAGGCCACAGGGTTCCACCATCAATCCTCACTCATGTTCCCAGGCCACAGGGTTCCAGAATCAAACCGTTCCCATGTTCCCAGGCCACAGGGTTCCAGAATCCACCGATGTCATGTTAAAGGCCACAGGGTTCCAGAATCAAACCGTTCTCATGTTCCCGGGCCACAGGGTTCCAGAATCAAGCCTCAGTCATTTTGCCAGGCCACAGTGTTCCACCATCAAACCTCAGTCATGATCCCAGGCCACATGTTTCCACAATGAAACCTCAGTCATTTTCCCAGGCCAAAGGTTTCCAAAATCAAACCTCAGTCATGTTCCCAGGACACATGGTTCCAGAATCAAACCTGAGTCATGTTCGCGGGCCACAGGTTTCAACCATCAAACCTCAGTCATGTTCCCAGGACACAGGTGTCCAGAATCAAACCTCAGTCATGTTCCCAGGGCACAGGCTTCCAGAAACAAACCTCAGTCATGTTCCCAGGACACAAGTTTCCAGAATCAACCAGATATCATGCTTCCTGGCCACAGTCTTCCAGAATCAAACCTTAGTCATGTTGCCAAGCCACAGGTCTCCACCATCAAACCTCAGACATGTTCCCAGGCCACAGGGTTCTAGAATCCACCGATGTCATGTTCCCAGGCCACAGGGTTCGAGAATCAATCCTCAGTTATGTTTCCAGGCTACAGGGTTCTAGAATAAAACCTCAGTCATGTTCCCAATCCACAGGGTTCCAGAACCAAGGCTCAGTCAGGTTCCCGGGGCACAGTATTCCACAATCTAAACAGATGTCACATGCCCAGTCCCCAGGGTTCCAGAATCCACCGGTATCATGTTCCCAGGCCACAGGGTTCCAGAATCAATCCTCAGTTATGTTCCCAGGCTACAGGGTTCCAGAATAAAACCTCAGTCATGTTCCCAGTCCACAGGGTTTCAGAACCAAGGCTCAGTCAGGTTCCCGGGGCACAGTATTCCACAATCTAAACAGATGTCATGTTCCCAGGCCACAGTTTTCCAGAATCACGCCTCAGTCATGTTCCCAGGCCACAGGGATCCAGAATCAAACGTCAGTCATGTTGCCAGGCCACAGGTTTCTGCCATCAAACCTCAGTCACGTTCCCGGGCCACAGGGTTCCTGAATCAAGCCTCAGTCATTTTGCCAGGCCAGAGTGTTCCACCATCAAACCTCAGTCATGATCCCAGGCCACATGTTTCCACAATGAAACCTAAGTCATTTTCTCAGGCCAAAGGTTTCCAGAATCAAACCTCAGTCATATTCCCAGGACACATGGTTCCAGAATCAAACCTGAGTCATGTTCGCAGGCCACAGGTTTCAACAATCAAACATCACTCATGTTCCCAGGACACAGGTGTCCAGAATCAAACCTCAGTCATGTACCCAGGGAACAGGCTTCCAGCAACAAACCTTTGTCATATTCCCAGGACACAGGGTTCCAGAATCAAACCTCAGTCTTGTTCCCAGGACAGAAGTTTCCAGAATCAACCCGATATCATGTTTCCTGGCCACAGTCTTCCAGTATCAAACCTCAGTCATGTTGCCAGGCCACAGGGTTCCACCATCAATCCTCACTCATGTTCCCAGGCCACAGGGTTCCAGAATCAAACCGTTCCCATGTTCCCAGGCCACAGGGTTCCAGAATCCACCGATGTCATGTTAAAGGCCACAGGGTTCCAGAATCAAACCGTTCTCATGTTCCCGGGCCACAGGGTTCCAGAATCAAGCCTCAGTCATTTTGCCAGGCCAGTGTTCCACCATCAAACCTCAGTCATGATCCCAGGCCACATGTTTCCACAATGAAACCTCAGTCATTTTCCCAGGCCAAAGGTTTCCAAAATCAAACCTCAGTCATGTACCCAGGACACATGGTTCCAGAATCAAACCTGAGTCATGTTCGCGGGCCACAGGTTTCAACCATCAAACCTCAGTCATGTTCCCAGGACACAGGTGTCCAGAATCAAACCTCAGTCATGTTCCCAGGGCACAGGCTTCCAGAAACAAACCTCAGTCATGTTCCCAGGACACAAGTTTCCAGAATCAACCAGATATCATGCTTCCTGGCCACAGTCTTCCAGAATCAAACCTTAGTCATGTTGCCAAGCCACAGGTTTCCACCATCAAACCTCAGACATGTTCCCAGGCCACAGGGTTCTAGAATCCACCGATGTCATGTTCCCAGGCCACAGGGTTCGAGAATCAATCCTCAGTTATGTTTCCCGGCTACAGGGTTCTAGAATAAAACCTCAGTCATGTTCCCAATCCACAGGGTTCCAGAACCAAGGCTCAGTCAGGTTCCCGGGGCACAGTATTCCACAATCTAAACAGATGTCACATGCCCAGTCCCCAGGGTTCCAGAATCCACCGGTATCATGTTCCCAGGCCACAGGGTTCCAGAATCAATCCTCAGTTATGTTCCCAGGCTACAGGGTTCCAGAATAAAACCTCAGTCATGTTCCCAGTCCACAGGGTTTCAGAACCAAGGCTCAGTCAGGTTCCCGGGGCACAGTATTCCACAATCTAAACAGATGTCATGTTCCCAGGCCACAGTTTTCCAGAATCACGCCTCAGTCATGTTCCCAGGCCACAGGGATCCAGAATCAAACGTCAGTCATGTTGCCAGGCCACAGGTTTCTGCCATCAAACCTCAGTCACGTTCCCGGGCCACAGGGTTCCTGAATCAAGCCTCAGTCATTTTGCCAGGCCAGAGTGTTCCACCATCAAACCTCAGTCATGATCCCAGGCCACATGTTTCCACAATGAAACCTCAGTCATTTTCTCAGGCCAAAGGTTTCCAGAATCAAACCTCAGTCATATTCCCAGGACACATGGTTCCAGAATCAAACCTGAGTCATGTTCGCAGGCCACAGGTTTCAACAATCAAACATCACTCATGTTCCCAGGACACAGGTGTCCAGAATCAAACCTCAGTCATGTACCCAGGGAACAGGCTTCCAGCAACAAACCTTTGTCATATTCCCAGGACACAGGGTTCCAGAATCAAACCTCAGTCTTGTTCCCAGGACAGAAGTTTCCAGAATCAACCCGATATCATGTTTCCTGGCCACAGTCTTCCAGTATCAAACCTCAGTCATGTTGCCAGGCCACAGGGTTCCACCATCAATCCTCACTCATGTTCCCAGGCCACAGGGTTCCAGAATCCACCGATGTCATGTTAAAGGCCACAGGGTTCCAGAATCAACCCGTTCTCATGTTCCCGGGCCACAGGGTTCCAGAATCAAGCCTCAGTCATTTTGCCAGGCCAGAGTGTTCCACCATCAAACCTCAGTCATGATCCCAGGCCACATGTTTCCACAATGAAACCTCAGTCATTTTCTCAGGCCAAAGGTTTCCAGAATCAAACCTCAGTCATATTCCCAGGACACATGGTTCCAGAATCAAACCTGAGTCATGTTCGCAGGCCACAGGTTTCAACAATCAAACATCACTCATGGTCCCAGGACACAGGTGTCCAGAATCAAACCTCAGTCATGTACCCAGGGAACAGGCTTCCAGCAACAAACCTTTGTCATATTCCCAAGACACAGGGTTCCAGAATCAAACCTCAGTCTTGTTCCCAGGACAGAAGTTTCCAGAATCAACCCGATATCATGTTTCCTGGCCACAGTCTTCCAGTATCAAACCTCAGTCATGTTGCCAGGCCACAGGGTTCCACCATCAATCCTCACTCATGTTCCCAGGCCACAGGGTTCCAGAATCAAACCGTTCCCATGTTCCCAGGCCACAGGGTTCCAGAATCCACCGATGTCATGTTAAAGGCCACAGGGTTCCAGAATCAAACCGTTCTCATGTTCCCGGGCCACAGGGTTCCAGAATCAAGCCTCAGTCATTTTGCCAGGCCACAGTGTTCCACCATCAAACCTCAGTCATGATCCCAGGCCACATGTTTCCACAATGAAACCTCAGTCATTTTCCCAGGCCAAAGGTTTCCAAAATCAAACCTCAGTCATGTTCCCAGGACACATGGTTCCAGAATCAAACCTGAGTCATGTTCGCGGGCCACAGGTTTCAACCATCAAACCTCAGTCATGTTCCCAGGACACAGGTGTCCAGAATCAAACCTCAGTCATGTTCCCAGGGCACAGGCTTCCAGAAACAAACCTCAGTCATGTTCCCAGGACACAAGTTTCCAGAATCAACCAGATATCATGCTTCCTGGCCACAGTCTTCCAGAATCAAACCTTAGTCATGTTGCCAAGCCACAGGTCTCCACCATCAAACCTCAGACATGTTCCCAGGCCACAGGGTTCTAGAATCCACCGATGTCATGTTCCCAGGCCACAGGGTTCGAGAATCAATCCTCAGTTATGTTTCCAGGCTACAGGGTTCTAGAATAAAACCTCAGTCATGTTCCCAATCCACAGGGTTCCAGAACCAAGGCTCAGTCAGGTTCCCGGGGCACAGTATTCCACAATCTAAACAGATGTCACATGCCCAGTCCCCAGGGTTCCAGAATCCACCGGTATCATGTTCCCAGGCCACAGGGTTCCAGAATCAATCCTCAGTTATGTTCCCAGGCTACAGGGTTCCAGAATAAAACCTCAGTCATGTTCCCAGTCCACAGGGTTTCAGAACCAAGGCTCAGTCAGGTTCCCGGGGCACAGTATTCCACAATCTAAACAGATGTCATGTTCCCAGGCCACAGTTTTCCAGAATCACGCCTCAGTCATGTTCCCAGGCCACAGGGATCCAGAATCAAACGTCAGTCATGTTGCCAGGCCACAGGTTTCTGCCATCAAACCTCAGTCACGTTCCCGGGCCACAGGGTTCCTGAATCAAGCCTCAGTCATTTTGCCAGGCCAGAGTGTTCCACCATCAAACCTCAGTCATGATCCCAGGCCACATGTTTCCACAATGAAACCTCAGTCATTTTCTCAGGCCAAAGGTTTCCAGAATCAAACCTCAGTCATATTCCCAGGACACATGGTTCCAGAATCAAACCTGAGTCATGTTCGCAGGCCACAGGTTTCAACAATCAAACATCACTCATGTTCCCAGGACACAGGTGTCCTGAATCAAACCTCAGTCATGTACCCAGGGAACAGGCTTCCAGCAACAAACCTTTGTCATATTCCCAGGACACAGGGTTCCAGAATCAAACCTCAGTCTTGTTCCCAGGACAGAAGTTTCCAGAATCAACCCGATATCATGTTTCCTGGCCACAGTCTTCCAGTATCAAACCTCAGTCATGTTGCCAGGCCACAGGGTTCCACCATCAATCCTCACTCATGTTCCCAGGCCACAGGGTTCCAGAATCCACCGATGTCATGTTAAAGGCCACAGGGTTCCAGAATCAACCCGTTCTCATGTTCCCGGGCCACAGGGTTCCAGAATCAAGCCTCAGTCATTTTGCCAGGCCAGAGTGTTCCACCATCAAACCTCAGTCATGATCCCAGGCCACATGTTTCCACAATGAAACCAAAGTCATTTTCTCAGGCCAAAGGTTTCCAGAATCAAACCTCAGTCATATTCCCAGGACACATGGTTCCAGAATCAAACCTGAGTCATGTTCGCAGGCCACAGGTTTCAACAATCAAACATCACTCATGGTCCCAGGACACAGGTGTCCAGAATCAAACCTCAGTCATGTACCCAGGGAACAGTCTTCCAGCAACAAACCTTTGTCATATTCCCAAGACACAGGGTTCCAGAATCAAACCTCAGTCTTGTTCCCAGGACAGAAGTTTCCAGAATCAACCCGATATCATGTTTCCTGGCCACAGTCTTCCAGTATCAAACCTCAGTCATGTTGCCAGGCCACAGGGTTCCACCATCAATCCTCACTCATGTTCCCAGGCCACAGGGTTCCAGAATCAAACCGTTCCCATGTTCCCAGGCCACAGGGTTCCAGAATCCACCGATGTCATGTTAAAGGCCACAGGGTTCCAGAATCAAGCCTCAGTCATTTTGCCAGGCCAGAGTGTTCCACCATCAAACCTCAGTCATGATCCCAGGCCACATGTTTCCACAATGAAACCTCAGTCATTTTCCCAGGCCAAAGGTTTCCAAAATCAAACCTCAGTCATGTTCCCAGGACACATGGTTCCAGAATCAAACCTGAGTCATGTTCGCGGGCCACAGGTTTCAACCATCAAACCTCAGTCATGTTCCCAGGACACAGGTGTCCAGAATCAAACCTCAGTCATGTTCCCAGGGCACAGGCTTCCAGAAACAAACCTCAGTCATGTTCCCAGGACACAAGTTTCCAGAATCAACCAGATATCATGCTTCCTGGCCACAGTCTTCCAGAATCAAACCTTAGTCATGTTGCCAAGCCACAGGTTTCCACCATCAAACCTCAGACATGTTCCCAGGCCACAGGGTTCTAGAATCCACCGATGTCATGTTCCCAGGCCACAGGGTTCGAGAATCAATCCTCAGTTATGTTTCCCGGCTACAGGGTTCTAGAATAAAACCTCAGTCATGTTCCCAATCCACAGGGTTCCAGAACCAAGGCTCAGTCAGGTTCCCGGGGCACAGTATTCCACAATCTAAACAGATGTCACATGCCCAGTCCCCAGGGTTCCAGAATCCACCGGTATCATGTTCCCAGGCCACAGGGTTCCAGAATCAATCCTCAGTTATGTTCCCAGGCTACAGGGTTCCAGAATAAAACCTCAGTCATGTTCCCAGTCCACAGGGTTTCAGAACCAAGGCTCAGTCAGGTTCCCGGGGCACAGTATTCCACAATCTAAACAGATGTCATGTTCCCAGGCCACAGTTTTCCAGAATCACGCCTCAGTCATGTTCCCAGGCCACAGGGATCCAGAATCAAACGTCAGTCATGTTGCCAGGCCACAGGTTTCTGCCATCAAACCTCAGTCACGTTCCCGGGCCACAGGGTTCCTGAATCAAGCCTCAGTCATTTTGCCAGGCCAGAGTGTTCCACCATCAAACCTCAGTCATGATCCCAGGCCACATGTTTCCACAATGAAACCTCAGTCATTTTCTCAGGCCAAAGGTTTCCAGAATCAAACCTCAGTCATATTCCCAGGACACATGGTTCCAGAATCAAACCTGAGTCATGTTCGCAGGCCACAGGTTTCAACAATCAAACATCACTCATGGTCCCAGGACACAGGTGTCCAGAATCAAACCTCAGTCATGTACCCAGGGAACAGGCTTCCAGCAACAAACCTTTGTCATATTCCCAAGACACAGGGTTCCAGAATCAAACCTCAGTCTTGTTCCCAGGACAGAAGTTTCCAGAATCAACCCGATATCATGTTTCCTGGCCACAGTCTTCCAGTATCAATCCTCAGTCATGTTGCCATTCCACAGGGTTCCACCATCAATCCTCACTCATGTTCCCAGGCCACAGGGTTCCAGAATCAAACCGTTCCCATGTTCCCAGGCCACAGGGTTCCAGAATCCACCGATGTCATGTTAAAGGCCACAATGTTCCAGAATCAAACCGTTCTCATGTTCCCGGGCCACAGGGTTCCAGAATCAAGCCTCAGTCATTTTGCCAGGCCACAGTGTTCCACCATCAAACCTCAGTCATGATCCCAGGCCACATGTTTCCACAATGAAACCTCAGTCATTTTCCCAGGCCAAAGGTTTCCAAAATCAAACCTCAGTCATGTTCCCAGGACACATGGTTCCAGAATCAAACCTGAGTCATGTTCGCGGGCCACAGGTTTCAACCATCAAACCTCAGTCATGTTCCCAGGACACAGGTGTCCAGAATCAAACCTCAGTCATGTTCCCAGGGCACAGGCTTCCAGAAACAAACCTCAGTCATGTTCCCAGGACACAAGTTTCCAGAATCAACCAGATATCATGCTTCCTGGCCACAGTCTTCCAGAATCAAACCTTAGTCATGTTGCCAAGCCACAGGTCTCCACCATCAAACCTCAGACATGTTCCCAGGCCACAGGGTTCTAGAATCCACCGATGTCATGTTCCCAGGCCACAGGGTTCGAGAATCAATCCTCAGTTATGTTTCCAGGCTACAGGGTTCTAGAATAAAACCTCAGTCATGTTCCCAATCCACAGGGTTCCAGAACCAAGGCTCAGTCAGGTTCCCGGGGCACAGTATTCCACAATCTAAACAGATGTCACATGCCCAGTCCCCAGGGTTCCAGAATCCACCGGTATCATGTTCCCAGGCCACAGGGTTCCAGAATCAATCCTCAGTTATGTTCCCAGGCTACAGGGTTCCAGAATAAAACCTCAGTCATGTTCCCAGTCCACAGGGTTTCAGAACCAAGGCTCAGTCAGGTTCCCGGGGCACAGTATTCCACAATCTAAACAGATGTCATGTTCCCAGGCCACAGTTTTCCAGAATCACGCCTCAGTCATGTTCCCAGGCCACAGGGATCCAGAATCAAACGTCAGTCATGTTGCCAGGCCACAGGTTTCTGCCATCAAACCTCAGTCACGTTCCCGGGCCACAGGGTTCCTGAATCAAGCCTCAGTCATTTTGCCAGGCCAGAGTGTTCCACCATCAAACCTCAGTCATGATCCCAGGCCACATGTTTCCACAATGAAACCTCAGTCATTTTCTCAGGCCAAAGGTTTCCAGAATCAAACCTCAGTCATATTCCCAGGACACATGGTTCCAGAATCAAACCTGAGTCATGTTCGCAGGCCACAGGTTTCAACAATCAAACATCACTCATGTTCCCAGGACACAGGTGTCCTGAATCAAACCTCAGTCATGTACCCAGGGAACAGGCTTCCAGCAACAAACCTTTGTCATATTCCCAGGACACAGGGTTCCAGAATCAAACCTCAGTCTTGTTCCCAGGACAGAAGTTTCCAGAATCAACCCGATATCATGTTTCCTGGCCACAGTCTTCCAGTATCAAACCTCAGTCATGTTGCCAGGCCACAGGGTTCCACCATCAATCCTCACTCATGTTCCCAGGCCACAGGGTTCCAGAATCCACCGATGTCATGTTAAAGGCCACAGGGTTCCAGAATCAACCCGTTCTCATGTTCCCGGGCCACAGGGTTCCAGAATCAAGCCTCAGTCATTTTGCCAGGCCAGAGTGTTCCACCATCAAACCTCAGTCATGATCCCAGGCCACATGTTTCCACAATGAAACCAAAGTCATTTTCTCAGGCCAAAGGTTTCCAGAATCAAACCTCAGTCATATTCCCAGGACACATGGTTCCAGAATCAAACCTGAGTCATGTTCGCAGGCCACAGGTTTCAACAATCAAACATCACTCATGGTCCCAGGACACAGGTGTCCAGAATCAAACCTCAGTCATGTACCCAGGGAACAGGCTTCCAGCAACAAACCTTTGTCATATTCCCAAGACACAGGGTTCCAGAATCAAACCTCAGTCTTGTTCCCAGGACAGAAGTTTCCAGAATCAACCCGATATCATGTTTCCTGGCCACAGTCTTCCAGTATCAAACCTCAGTCATGTTGCCAGGCCACAGGGTTCCACCATCAATCCTCACTCATGTTCCCAGGCCACAGGGTTCCAGAATCCACCGATGTCATGTTAAAGGCCACAGGGTTCCAGAATCAAGCCTCAGTCATTTTGCCAGGCCAGAGTGTTCCACCATCAAACCTCAGTCATGATCCCAGGCCACATGTTTCCACAATGAAACCTCAGTCATTTTCCCAGGCCAAAGGTTTCCAAAATCAAACCTCAGTCATGTTCCCAGGACACATGGTTCCAGAATCAAACCTGAGTCATGTTCGCGGGCCACAGGTTTCAACCATCAAACCTCAGTCATGTTCCCAGGACACAGGTGTCCAGAATCAAACCTCAGTCATGTTCCCAGGGCACAGGCTTCCAGAAACAAACCTCAGTCATGTTCCCAGGACACAAGTTTCCAGAATCAACCAGATATCATGCTTCCTGGCCACAGTCTTCCAGAATCAAACCTTAGTCATGTTGCCAAGCCACAGGTTTCCACCATCAAACCTCAGACATGTTCCCAGGCCACAGGGTTCTAGAATCCACCGATGTCATGTTCCCAGGCCACAGGGTTCGAGAATCAATCCTCAGTTATGTTTCCAGGCTACAGGGTTCTAGAATAAAACCTCAGTCATGTTCCCAATCCACAGGGTTCCAGAACCAAGGCTCAGTCAGGTTCCCGGGGCACAGTATTCCACAATCTAAACAGATGTCACATGCCCAGTCCCCAGGGTTCCAGAATCCACCGGTATCATGTTCCCAGGCCACAGGGTTCCAGAATCAATCCTCAGTTATGTTCCCAGGCTACAGGGTTCCAGAATAAAACCTCAGTCATGTTCCCAGTCCACAGGGTTTCAGAACCAAGGCTCAGTCAGGTTCCCGGGGCACAGTATTCCACAATCTAAACAGATGTCATGTTCCCAGGCCACAGTTTTCCAGAATCACGCCTCAGTCATGTTCCCAGGCCACAGGGATCCAGAATCAAACGTCAGTCATGTTGCCAGGCCACAGGTTTCTGCCATCAAACCTCAGTCACGTTCCCGGGCCACAGGGTTCCTGAATCAAGCCTCAGTCATTTTGCCAGGCCAGAGTGTTCCACCATCAAACCTCAGTCATGATCCCAGGCCACATGTTTCCACAATGAAACCTCAGTCATTTTCTCAGGCCAAAGGTTTCCAGAATCAAACCTCAGTCATATTCCCAGGACACATGGTTCCAGAATCAAACCTGAGTCATGTTCGCAGGCCACAGGTTTCAACAATCAAACATCACTCATGTTCCCAGGACACAGGTGTCCAGAATCAAACCTCAGTCATGTACCCAGGGAACAGGCTTCCAGCAACAAACCTTTGTCATATTCCCAGGACACAGGGTTCCAGAATCAAACCTCAGTCTTGTTCCCAGGACAGAAGTTTCCAGAATCAACCCGATATCATGTTTCCTGGCCACAGTCTTCCAGTATCAAACCTCAGTCATGTTGCCAGGCCACAGGGTTCCACCATCAATCCTCACTCATGTTCCCAGGCCACAGGGTTCCAGAATCAAACCGTTCCCATGTTCCCAGGCCACAGGGTTCCAGAATCCACCGATGTCATGTTAAAGGCCACAGGGTTCCAGAATCAAACCGTTCTCATGTTCCCGGGCCACAGGGTTCCAGAATCAAGCCTCAGTCATTTTGCCAGGCCAGTGTTCCACCATCAAACCTCAGTCATGATCCCAGGCCACATGTTTCCACAATGAAACCTCAGTCATTTTCCCAGGCCAAAGGTTTCCAAAATCAAACCTCAGTCATGTTCCCAGGACACATGGTTCCAGAATCAAACCTGAGTCATGTTCGCGGGCCACAGGTTTCAACCATCAAACCTCAGTCATGTTCCCAGGACACAGGTGTCCAGAATCAAACCTCAGTCATGTTCCCAGGGCACAGGCTTCCAGAAACAAACCTCAGTCATGTTCCCAGGACACAAGTTTCCAGAATCAACCAGATATCATGCTTCCTGGCCACAGTCTTCCAGAATCAAACCTTAGTCATGTTGCCAAGCCACAGGTTTCCACCATCAAACCTCAGACATGTTCCCAGGCCACAGGGTTCTAGAATCCACCGATGTCATGTTCCCAGGCCACAGGGTTCGAGAATCAATCCTCAGTTATGTTTCCCGGCTACAGGGTTCTAGAATAAAACCTCAGTCATGTTCCCAATCCACAGGGTTCCAGAACCAAGGCTCAGTCAGGTTCCCGGGGCACAGTATTCCACAATCTAAACAGATGTCACATGCCCAGTCCCCAGGGTTCCAGAATCCACCGGTATCATGTTCCCAGGCCACAGGGTTCCAGAATCAATCCTCAGTTATGTTCCCAGGCTACAGGGTTCCAGAATAAAACCTCAGTCATGTTCCCAGTCCACAGGGTTTCAGAACCAAGGCTCAGTCAGGTTCCCGGGGCACAGTATTCCACAATCTAAACAGATGTCATGTTCCCAGGCCACAGTTTTCCAGAATCACGCCTCAGTCATGTTCCCAGGCCACAGGGATCCAGAATCAAACGTCAGTCATGTTGCCAGGCCACAGGTTTCTGCCATCAAACCTCAGTCACGTTCCCGGGCCACAGGGTTCCTGAATCAAGCCTCAGTCATTTTGCCAGGCCAGAGTGTTCCACCATCAAACCTCAGTCATGATCCCAGGCCACATGTTTCCACAATGAAACCTCAGTCATTTTCTCAGGCCAAAGGTTTCCAGAATCAAACCTCAGTCATATTCCCAGGACACATGGTTCCAGAATCAAACCTGAGTCATGTTCGCAGGCCACAGGTTTCAACAATCAAACATCACTCATGTTCCCAGGACACAGGTGTCCTGAATCAAACCTCAGTCATGTACCCAGGGAACAGGCTTCCAGCAACAAACCTTTGTCATATTCCCAGGACACAGGGTTCCAGAATCAAACCTCAGTCTTGTTCCCAGGACAGAAGTTTCCAGAATCAACCCGATATCATGATTCCTGGCCACAGTCTTCCAGTATCAAACCTCAGTCATGTTGCCAGGCCACAGGGTTCCACCATCAATCCTCACTCATGTTCCCAGGCCACAGGGTTCCAGAATCCACCGATGTCATGTTAAAGGCCACAGGGTTCCAGAATCAACCCGTTCTCATGTTCCCGGGCCACAGGGTTCCAGAATCAAGCCTCAGTCATTTTGCCAGGCCAGAGTGTTCCACCATCAAACCTCAGTCATGATCCCAGGCCACATGTTTCCACAATGAAACCTCAGTCATTTTCGCAGGCCAAAGGTTTCCAAAATCAAACCTCAGTCATGTTCCCAGGACACATGGTTCCAGAATCAAACCTGAGTCATGTTCGCGGCCCACAGGTTTCAACCATCAAACCTCAGTCATGTTCCCAGGACACAGGTGTCCAGAATCAAACCTCAGTCATGTTCCCAGGGCACAGGCTTCCAGAAACAAACCTCAGTCATGTTCCCAGGACACAAGTTTCCAGAATCAACCAGATATCATGCTTCCTGGCCACAGTCTTCCAGAATCAAACCTTAGTCATGTTGCCAAGCCACAGGTTTCCACCATCAAACCTCAGACATGTTCCCAGGCCACAGGGTTCTAGAATCCACCGATGTCATGTTCCCAGGCCACAGGGTTCGAGAATCAATCCTCAGTTATGTTTCCCGGCTACAGGGTTCTAGAATAAAACCTCAGTCATGTTCCCAATCCACAGGGTTCCAGAACCAAGGCTCAGTCAGGTTCCCGGGGCACAGTATTCCACAATCTAAACAGATGTCACATGCCCAGTCCCCAGGGTTCCAGAATCCACCGGTATCATGTTCCCAGGCCACAGGGTTCCAGAATCAATCCTCAGTTATGTTCCCAGGCTACAGGGTTCCAGAATAAAACCTCAGTCATGTTCCCAGTCCACAGGGTTTCAGAACCAAGGCTCAGTCAGGTTCCCGGGGCACAGTATTCCACAATCTAAACAGATGTCATGTTCCCAGGCCACAGTTTTCCAGAATCACGCCTCAGTCATGTTCCCAGGCCACAGGGATCCAGAATCAAACGTCAGTCATGTTGCCAGGCCACAGGTTTCTGCCATCAAACCTCAGTCACGTTCCCGGGCCACAGGGTTCCTGAATCAAGCCTCAGTCATTTTGCCAGGCCAGAGTGTTCCACCATCAAACCTCAGTCATGATCCCAGGCCACATGTTTCCACAATGAAACCTCAGTCATTTTCCCAGGCCAAAGGTTTCCAAAATCAAACCTCAGTCATGTTCCCAGGACACATGGTTCCAGAATCAAACCTGAGTCATGTTCGCAGGCCACAGGTTTCAACAATCAAACATCACTCATGTTCCCAGGACACAGGTGTCCAGAATCAAACCTCAGTCATGTACCCAGGGAACAGGCTTCCAGCAACAAACCTTTGTCATATTCCCAGGACACAGGGTTCCAGAATCAAACCTCAGTCTTGTTCCCAGGACAGAAGTTTCCAGAATCAACCCGATATCATGTTTCCTGGCCACAGTCTTCCAGTATCAAACCTCAGTCATGTTGCCAGGCCACAGGGTTCCACCATCAATCCTCACTCATGTTCCCAGGCCACAGGGTTCCAGAATCAAACCGTTCCCATGTTCCCAGGCCACAGGGTTCCAGAATCCACCGATGTCATGTTAAAGGCCACAGGGTTCCAGAATCAAACCGTTCTCATGTTCCCGGGCCACAGGGTTCCAGAATCAAGCCTCAGTCATTTTGCCAGGCCAGTGTTCCACCATCAAACCTCAGTCATGATCCCAGGCCACATGTTTCCACAATGAAACCTCAGTCATTTTCCCAGGCCAAAGGTTTCCAAAATCAAACCTCAGTCATGTACCCAGGACACATGGTTCCAGAATCAAACCTGAGTCATGTTCGCGTGCCACAGGTTTCAACCATCAAACCTCAGTCATGTTCCCAGGACACAGGTGTCCAGAATCAAACCTCAGTCATGTTCCCAGGGCACAGGCTTCCAGAAACAAACATCAGTCATGTTCCCAGGACACAAGTTTCCAGAATCAACCAGATATCATGCTTCCTGGCCACAGTCTTCCAGAATCAAACCTTAGTCATGTTGCCAAGCCACAGGTTTCCACCATCAAACCTCAGACATGTTCCCAGGCCACAGGGTTCTAGAATCCACCGATGTCATGTTCCCAGGCCACAGGGTTCGAGAATCAATCCTCAGTTATGTTTCCCGGCTACAGGGTTCTAGAATAAAACCTCAGTCATGTTCCCAATCCACAGGGTTCCAGAACCAAGGCTCAGTCAGGTTCCCGGGGCACAGTATTCCACAATCTAAACAGATGTCACATGCCCAGTCCCCAGGGTTCCAGAATCCACCGGTATCATGTTCCCAGGCCACAGGGTTCCAGAATCAATCCTCAGTTATGTTCCCAGGCTACAGGGTTCCAGAATAAAACCTCAGTCATGTTCCCAGTCCACAGGGTTTCAGAACCAAGGCTCAGTCAGGTTCCCGGGGCACAGTATTCCACAATCTAAACAGATGTCATGTTCCCAGGCCACAGTTTTCCAGAATCACGCCTCAGTCATGTTCCCAGGCCACAGGGATCCAGAATCAAACGTCAGTCATGTTGCCAGGCCACAGGTTTCTGCCATCAAACCTCAGTCACGTTCCCGGGCCACAGGGTTCCTGAATCAAGCCTCAGTCATTTTGCCAGGCCAGAGTGTTCCACCATCAAACCTCAGTCATGATCCCAGGCCACATGTTTCCACAATGAAACCTCAGTCATTTTCTCAGGCCAAAGGTTTCCAGAATCAAACCTCAGTCATATTCCCAGGACACATGGTTCCAGAATCAAACCTGAGTCATGTTCGCAGGCCACAGGTTTCAACAATCAAACATCACTCATGTTCCCAGGACACAGGTGTCCAGAATCAAACCTCAGTCATGTACCCAGGGAACAGGCTTCCAGCAACAAACCTTTGTCATATTCCCAGGACACAGGGTTCCAGAATCAAACCTCAGTCTTGTTCCCAGGACAGAAGTTTCCAGAATCAACCCGATATCATGTTTCCTGGCCACAGTCTTCCAGTATCAAACCTCAGTCATGTTGCCAGGCCACAGGGTTCCACCATCAATCCTCACTCATGTTCCCAGGCCACAGGGTTCCAGAATCCACCGATGTCATGTTAAAGGCCACAGGGTTCCAGAATCAACCCGTTCTCATGTTCCCGGGCCACAGGGTTCCAGAATCAAGCCTCAGTCATTTTGCCAGGCCAGAGTGTTCCACCATCAAACCTCAGTCATGATCCCAGGCCACATGTTTCCACAATGAAACCTCAGTCATTTTCTCAGGCCAAAGGTTTCCAGAATCAAACCTCAGTCATATTCCCAGGACACATGGTTCCAGAATCAAACCTGAGTCATGTTCGCAGGCCACAGGTTTCAACAATCAAACATCACTCATGGTCCCAGGACACAGGTGTCCAGAATCAAACCTCAGTCATGTACCCAGGGAACAGGCTTCCAGCAACAAACCTTTGTCATATTCCCAAGACACAGGGTTCCAGAATCAAACCTCAGTCTTGTTCCCAGGACAGAAGTTTCCAGAATCAACCCGATATCATGTTTCCTGGCCACAGTCTTCCAGTATCAAACCTCAGTCATGTTGCCAGGCCACAGGGTTCCACCATCAATCCTCACTCATGTTCCCAGGCCACAGGGTTCCAGAATCAAACCGTTCCCATGTTCCCAGGCCACAGGGTTCCAGAATCCACCGATGTCATGTTAAAGGCCACAGGGTTCCAGAATCAAACCGTTCTCATGTTCCCGGGCCACAGGGTTCCAGAATCAAGCCTCAGTCATTTTGCCAGGCCACAGTGTTCCACCATCAAACCTCAGTCATGATCCCAGGCCACATGTTTCCACAATGAAACCTCAGTCATTTTCCCAGGCCAAAGGTTTCCAAAATCAAACCTCAGTCATGTTCCCAGGACACATGGTTCCAGAATCAAACCTGAGTCATGTTCGCGGGCCACAGGTTTCAACCATCAAACCTCAGTCATGTTCCCAGGACACAGGTGTCCAGAATCAAACCTCAGTCATGTTCCCAGGGCACAGGCTTCCAGAAACAAACCTCAGTCATGTTCCCAGGACACAAGTTTCCAGAATCAACCAGATATCATGCTTCCTGGCCACAGTCTTCCAGAATCAAACCTTAGTCATGTTGCCAAGCCACAGGTCTCCACCATCAAACCTCAGACATGTTCCCAGGCCACAGGGTTCTAGAATCCACCGATGTCATGTTCCCAGGCCACAGGGTTCGAGAATCAATCCTCAGTTATGTTTCCAGGCTACAGGGTTCTAGAATAAAACCTCAGTCATGTTCCCAATCCACAGGGTTCCAGAACCAAGGCTCAGTCAGGTTCCCGGGGCACAGTATTCCACAATCTAAACAGATGTCACATGCCCAGTCCCCAGGGTTCCAGAATCCACCGGTATCATGTTCCCAGGCCACAGGGTTCCAGAATCAATCCTCAGTTATGTTCCCAGGCTACAGGGTTCCAGAATAAAACCTCAGTCATGTTCCCAGTCCACAGGGTTTCAGAACCAAGGCTCAGTCAGGTTCCCGGGGCACAGTATTCCACAATCTAAACAGATGTCATGTTCCCAGGCCACAGTTTTCCAGAATCACGCCTCAGTCATGTTCCCAGGCCACAGGGATCCAGAATCAAACGTCAGTCATGTTGCCAGGCCACAGGTTTCTGCCATCAAACCTCAGTCACGTTCCCGGGCCACAGGGTTCCTGAATCAAGCCTCAGTCATTTTGCCAGGCCACAGTGTTCCACCATCAAACCTCAGTCATGATCCCAGGCCACATGTTTCCACAATGAAACCTCAGTCATTTTCCCAGGCCAAAGGTTTCCAAAATCAAACCTCAGTCATGTTCCCAGGACACATGGTTCCAGAATCAAACCTGAGTCATGTTCGCGGGCCACAGGTTTCAACCATCAAACCTCAGTCAAGTTCCCAGGACACAGGTGTCCAGAATCAAACCTCAGTCATGTTCCCAGGGCACAGGCTTCCAGAAACAAACCTCAGTCATGTTCCCAGGACACAAGTTTCCAGAATCAACCAGATATCATGCTTCCTGGCCACAGTCTTCCAGAATCAAACCTTAGTCATGTTGCCAAGCCACAGGTCTCCACCATCAAACCTCAGACATGTTCCCAGGCCACAGGGTTCTAGAATCCACCGATGTCATGTTCCCAGGCCACAGGGTTCGAGAATCAATCCTCAGTTATGTTCCCAGGCTACAGGGTTCCAGAATAAAACCTCAGTCATGTTCCCAGTCCACAGGGTTTCAGAACCAAGGCTCAGTCAGGTTCCCGGGGCACAGTATTCCACAATCTAAACAGATGTCATGTTCCCAGGCCACAGTTTTCCAGAATCACGCCTCAGTCATGTTCCCAGGCCACAGGGATCCAGAATCAAACGTCAGTCATGTTGCCAGGCCACAGGTTTCTGCCATCAAACCTCAGTCACGTTCCCGGGCCACAGGGTTCCTGAATCAAGCCTCAGTCATTTTGCCAGGCCAGAGTGTTCCACCATCAAACCTCAGTCATGATCCCAGGCCACATGTTTCCACAATGAAACCTCAGTCATTTTCTCAGGCCAAAGGTTTCCAGAATCAAACCTCAGTCATATTCCCAGGACACATGGTTCCAGAATCAAACCTGAGTCATGTTCGCGGGCCACAGGTTTCAACCATCAAACCTCAGTCATGTTCCCAGGACACAGGTGTCCAGAATCAAACCTCAGTCATGTTCCCAGGGCACAGGCTTCCAGAAACAAACCTCAGTCATGTTCCCAGGACACAAGTTTCCAGAATCAACCAGATATCATGCTTCCTGGCCACAGTCTTCCAGAATCAAACCTTAGTCATGTTGCCAAGCCACAGGTCTCCACCATCAAACCTCAGACATGTTCCCAGGCCACAGGGTTCTAGAATCCACCGATGTCATGTTCCCAGGCCACAGGGTTCGAGAATCAATCCTCAGTTATGTTCCCAGGCTACAGGGTTCCAGAATAAAACCTCAGTCATGTTCCCAGTCCACAGGGTTTCAGAACCAAGGCTCAGTCAGGTTCCCGGGGCACAGTATTCCACAATCTAAACAGATGTCATGTTCCCAGGCCACAGTTTTCCAGAATCACGCCTCAGTCATGTTCCCAGGCCACAGGGATCCAGAATCAAACGTCAGTCATGTTGCCAGGCCACAGGTTTCTGCCATCAAACCTCAGTCACGTTCCCGGGCCACAGGGTTCCTGAATCAAGCCTCAGTCATTTTGCCAGGCCAGAGTGTTCCACCATCAAACCTCAGTCATGATCCCAGGCCACATGTTTCCACAATGAAACCTCAGTCATTTTCTCAGGCCAAAGGTTTCCAGAATCAAACCTCAGTCATATTCCCAGGACACATGGTTCCAGAATCAAACCTGAGTCATGTTCGCAGGCCACAGGTTTCAACAATCAAACATCACTCATGTTCCCAGGACACAGGTGTCCTGAATCAAACCTCAGTCATGTACCCAGGGAACAGGCTTCCAGCAACAAACCTTTGTCATATTCCCAGGACACAGGGTTCCAGAATCAAACCTCAGTCTTGTTCCCAGGACAGAAGTTTCCAGAATCAACCCGATATCATGATTCCTGGCCACAGTCTTCCAGTATCAAACCTCAGTCATGTTGCCAGGCCACAGGGTTCCACCATCAATCCTCACTCATGTTCCCAGGCCACAGGGTTCCAGAATCCACCGATGTCATGTTAAAGGCCACAGGGTTCCAGAATCAACCCGTTCTCATGTTCCCGGGCCACAGGGTTCCAGAATCAAGCCTCAGTCATTTTGCCAGGCCAGAGTGTTCCACCATCAAACCTCAGTCATGATCCCAGGCCACATGTTTCCACAATGAAACCTCAGTCATTTTCGCAGGCCAAAGGTTTCCAAAATCAAACCTCAGTCATGTTCCCAGGACACATGGTTCCAGAATCAAACCTGAGTCATGTTCGCGGCCCACAGGTTTCAACCATCAAACCTCAGTCATGTTCCCAGGACACAGGTGTCCAGAATCAAACCTCAGTCATGTTCCCAGGGCACAGGCTTCCAGAAACAAACCTCAGTCATGTTCCCAGGACACAAGTTTCCAGAATCAACCAGATATCATGCTTCCTGGCCACAGTCTTCCAGAATCAAACCTTAGTCATGTTGCCAAGCCACAGGTTTCCACCATCAAACCTCAGACATGTTCCCAGGCCACAGGGTTCTAGAATCCACCGATGTCATGTTCCCAGGCCACAGGGTTCGAGAATCAATCCTCAGTTATGTTTCCCGGCTACAGGGTTCTAGAATAAAACCTCAGTCATGTTCCCAATCCACAGGGTTCCAGAACCAAGGCTCAGTCAGGTTCCCGGGGCACAGTATTCCACAATCTAAACAGATGTCACATGCCCAGTCCCCAGGGTTCCAGAATCCACCGGTATCATGTTCCCAGGCCACAGGGTTCCAGAATCAATCCTCAGTTATGTTCCCAGGCTACAGGGTTCCAGAATAAAACCTCAGTCATGTTCCCAGTCCACAGGGTTTCAGAACCAAGGCTCAGTCAGGTTCCCGGGGCACAGTATTCCACAATCTAAACAGATGTCATGTTCCCAGGCCACAGTTTTCCAGAATCACGCCTCAGTCATGTTCCCAGGCCACAGGGATCCAGAATCAAACGTCAGTCATGTTGCCAGGCCACAGGTTTCTGCCATCAAACCTCAGTCACGTTCCCGGGCCACAGGGTTCCTGAATCAAGCCTCAGTCATTTTGCCAGGCCAGAGTGTTCCACCATCAAACCTCAGTCATGATCCCAGGCCACATGTTTCCACAATGAAACCTCAGTCATTTTCCCAGGCCAAAGGTTTCCAAAATCAAACCTCAGTCATGTTCCCAGGACACATGGTTCCAGAATCAAACCTGAGTCATGTTCGCAGGCCACAGGTTTCAACAATCAAACATCACTCATGTTCCCAGGACACAGGTGTCCAGAATCAAACCTCAGTCATGTACCCAGGGAACAGGCTTCCAGCAACAAACCTTTGTCATATTCCCAGGACACAGGGTTCCAGAATCAAACCTCAGTCTTGTTCCCAGGACAGAAGTTTCCAGAATCAACCCGATATCATGTTTCCTGGCCACAGTCTTCCAGTATCAAACCTCAGTCATGTTGCCAGGCCACAGGGTTCCACCATCAATCCTCACTCATGTTCCCAGGCCACAGGGTTCCAGAATCAAACCGTTCCCATGTTCCCAGGCCACAGGGTTCCAGAATCCACCGATGTCATGTTAAAGGCCACAGGGTTCCAGAATCAAACCGTTCTCATGTTCCCGGGCCACAGGGTTCCAGAATCAAGCCTCAGTCATTTTGCCAGGCCAGTGTTCCACCATCAAACCTCAGTCATGATCCCAGGCCACATGTTTCCACAATGAAACCTCAGTCATTTTCCCAGGCCAAAGGTTTCCAAAATCAAACCTCAGTCATGTACCCAGGACACATGGTTCCAGAATCAAACCTGAGTCATGTTCGCGTGCCACAGGTTTCAACCATCAAACCTCAGTCATGTTCCCAGGACACAGGTGTCCAGAATCAAACCTCAGTCATGTTCCCAGGGCACAGGCTTCCAGAAACAAACCTCAGTCATGTTCCCAGGACACAAGTTTCCAGAATCAACCAGATATCATGCTTCCTGGCCACAGTCTTCCAGAATCAAACCTTAGTCATGTTGCCAAGCCACAGGTTTCCACCATCAAACCTCAGACATGTTCCCAGGCCACAGGGTTCTAGAATCCACCGATGTCATGTTCCCAGGCCACAGGGTTCGAGAATCAATCCTCAGTTATGTTTCCCGGCTACAGGGTTCTAGAATAAAACCTCAGTCATGTTCCCAATCCACAGGGTTCCAGAACCAAGGCTCAGTCAGGTTCCCGGGGCACAGTATTCCACAATCTAAACAGATGTCACATGCCCAGTCCCCAGGGTTCCAGAATCCACCGGTATCATGTTCCCAGGCCACAGGGTTCCAGAATCAATCCTCAGTTATGTTCCCAGGCTACAGGGTTCCAGAATAAAACCTCAGTCATGTTCCCAGTCCACAGGGTTTCAGAACCAAGGCTCAGTCAGGTTCCCGGGGCACAGTATTCCACAATCTAAACAGATGTCATGTTCCCAGGCCACAGTTTTCCAGAATCACGCCTCAGTCATGTTCCCAGGCCACAGGGATCCAGAATCAAACGTCAGTCATGTTGCCAGGCCACAGGTTTCTGCCATCAAACCTCAGTCACGTTCCCGGGCCACAGGGTTCCTGAATCAAGCCTCAGTCATTTTGCCAGGCCAGAGTGTTCCACCATCAAACCTCAGTCATGATCCCAGGCCACATGTTTCCACAATGAAACCTCAGTCATTTTCTCAGGCCAAAGGTTTCCAGAATCAAACCTCAGTCATATTCCCAGGACACATGGTTCCAGAATCAAACCTGAGTCATGTTCGCAGGCCACAGGTTTCAACAATCAAACATCACTCATGTTCCCAGGACACAGGTGTCCAGAATCAAACCTCAGTCATGTACCCAGGGAACAGGCTTCCAGCAACAAACCTTTGTCATATTCCCAGGACACAGGGTTCCAGAATCAAACCTCAGTCTTGTTCCCAGGACAGAAGTTTCCAGAATCAACCCGATATCATGTTTCCTGGCCACAGTCTTCCAGTATCAAACCTCAGTCATGTTGCCAGGCCACAGGGTTCCACCATCAATCCTCACTCATGTTCCCAGGCCACAGGGTTCCAGAATCCACCGATGTCATGTTAAAGGCCACAGGGTTCCAGAATCAACCCGTTCTCATGTTCCCGGGCCACAGGGTTCCAGAATCAAGCCTCAGTCATTTTGCCAGGCCAGAGTGTTCCACCATCAAACCTCAGTCATGATCCCAGGCCACATGTTTCCACAATGAAACCTCAGTCATTTTCTCAGGCCAAAGGTTTCCAGAATCAAACCTCAGTAATATTCCCAGGACACATGGTTCCAGAATCAAACCTGAGTCATGTTCGCAGGCCACAGGTTTCAACAATCAAACATCACTCATGGTCCCAGGACACAGGTGTCCAGAATCAAACCTCAGTCATGTACCCAGGGAACAGGCTTCCAGCAACAAACCTTTGTCATATTCCCAAGACACAGGGTTCCAGAATCAAACCTCAGTCTTGTTCCCAGGACAGAAGTTTCCAGAATCAACCCGATATCATGTTTCCTGGCCACAGTCTTCCAGTATCAAACCTCAGTCATGTTGCCAGGCCACAGGGTTCCACCATCAATCCTCACTCATGTTCCCAGGCCACAGGGTTCCAGAATCAAACCGTTCCCATGTTCCCAGGCCACAGGGTTCCAGAATCCACCGATGTCATGTTAAAGGCCACAGGGTTCCAGAATCAAACCGTTCTCATGTTCCCGGGCCACAGGGTTCCAGAATCAAGCCTCAGTCATTTTGCCAGGCCACAGTGTTCCACCATCAAACCTCAGTCATGATCCCAGGCCACATGTTTCCACAATGAAACCTCAGTCATTTTCCCAGGCCAAAGGTTTCCAAAATCAAACCTCAGTCATGTTCCCAGGACACATGGTTCCAGAATCAAACCTGAGTCATGTTCGCGGGCCACAGGTTTCAACCATCAAACCTCAGTCATGTTCCCAGGACACAGGTGTCCAGAATCAAACCTCAGTCATGTTCCCAGGGCACAGGCTTCCAGAAACAAACCTCAGTCATGTTCCCAGGACACAAGTTTCCAGAATCAACCAGATATCATGCTTCCTGGCCACAGTCTTCCAGAATCAAACCTTAGTCATGTTGCCAAGCCACAGGTCTCCACCATCAAACCTCAGACATGTTCCCAGGCCACAGGGTTCCAGAATCCACCGGTATCATGTTCCCAGGCCACAGGGTTCGAGAATCAATCCTCAGTTATGTTTCCAGGCTACAGGGTTCTAGAATAAAACCTCAGTCATGTTCCCAATCCACAGGGTTCCAGAACCAAGGCTCAGTCAGGTTCCCGGGGCACAGTATTCCACAATCTAAACAGATGTCACATGCCCAGTCCCCAGGGCTCCAGAATCCACCGGTATCATGTTCCCAGGCCACAGGGTTCCAGAATCAATCCTCAGTTATGTTCCCAGGCTACAGGGTTCCAGAATAAAACCTCAGTCATGTTCCCAGTCCACAGGGTTTCAGAACCAAGGCTCAGTCAGGTTCCCGGGGCACAGTATTCCACAATCTAAACAGATGTCATGTTCCCAGGCCACAGTTTTCCAGAATCACGCCTCAGTCATGTTCCCAGGCCACAGGGATCCAGAATCAAACGTCAGTCATGTTGCCAGGCCACAGGTTTCTGCCATCAAACCTCAGTCACGTTCCCGGGCCACAGGGTTCCTGAATCAAGCCTCAGTCATTTTGCCAGGCCAGAGTGTTCCACCATCAAACCTCAGTCATGATCCCAGGCCACATGTTTCCACAATGAAACCTCAGTCATTTTCTCAGGCCAAAGGTTTCCAGAATCAAACCTCAGTCATATTCCCAGGACACATGGTTCCAGAATCAAACCTGAGTCATGTTCGCAGGCCACAGGTTTCAACAATCAAACATCACTCATGTTCCCAGGACACAGGTGTCCAGAATCAAACCTCAGTCATGTACCCAGGGAACAGGCTTCCAGCAACAAACCTTTGTCATATTCCCAGGACACAGGGTTCCAGAATCAAACCTCAGTCTTGTTCCCAGGACAGAAGTTTCCAGAATCAACCCGATATCATGTTTCCTGGCCACAGTCTTCCAGTATCAAACCTCAGTCATGTTGCCAGGCCACAGGGTTCCACCATCAATCCTCACTCATGTTCCCAGGCCACAGGGTTCCAGAATCAAACCGTTCCCATGTTCCCAGGCCACAGGGTTCCAGAATCCACCGATGTCATGTTAAAGGCCACAGGGTTCCAGAATCAAACCGTTCTCATGTTCCCGGGCCACAGGGTTCCAGAATCAAGCCTCAGTCATTTTGCCAGGCCAGAGTGTTCCACCATCAAACCTCAGTCATGATCCCAGGCCACATGTTTCCACAATGAAACCTCAGTCATTTTCCCAGGCCAAAGGTTTCCAAAATCAAACCTCAGTCATGTTCCCAGGACACATGGTTCCAGAATCAAACCTGAGTCATGTTCGCGGGCCACAGGTTTCAACCATCAAACCTCAGTCATGTTCCCAGGACACAGGTGTCCAGAATCAAACCTCAGTCATGTTCCCAGGGCACAGGCTTCCAGAAACAAAACCTCAGTCATGTTCCCAGGACACAAGTTTCCAGAATCAACCAGATATCATGCTTCCTGGCCACAGTCTTCCAGAATCAAACCTTAGTCATGTTGCCAAGCCACAGGTTTCCACCATCAAACCTCAGACATGTTCCCAGGCCACAGGGTTCTAGAATCCACCGATGTCATGTTCCCAGGCCACAGGGTTCGAGAATCAATCCTCAGTTATGTTTCCCGGCTACAGGGTTCTAGAAAAAAAACTCAGTCATGTTCCCAATCCACAGGGTTCCAGAACCAAGGCTCAGTCAGGTTCCCGGGGCACAGTATTCCACAATCTAAACAGATGTCACATGCCAGGTCCCCAGGGTTCCAGAATCCACCGGTATCATGTTCCCAGGCCACAGGGTTCCAGAATCAATCCTCAGTTATGTTCCCAGGCTACAGGGTTCCAGAATAAAACCTCAGTCATGTTCCCAGTCCACAGGGTTTCAGAACCAAGGCTCAGTCAGGTTCCCGGGGCACAGTATTCCACAATCTAAACAGATGTCATGTTCCCAGGCCACAGTTTTCCAGAATCACGCCTCAGTCATGTTCCCAGGCCACAGGGATCCAGAATCAAACGTCAGTCATGTTGCCAGGCCACAGGTTTCTGCCATCAAACCTCAGTCACGTTCCCGGGCCACAGGGTTCCTGAATCAAGCCTCAGTCATTTTGCCAGGCCAGAGTGTTCCACCATCAAACCTCAGTCATGATCCCAGGCCACATGTTTCCACAATGAAACCTCAGTCATTTTCTCAGGCCAAAGGTTTCCAGAATCAAACCTCAGTCATATTCCCAGGACACATGGTTCCAGAATCAAACCTGAGTCATGTTCGCAGGCCACAGGTTTCAACAATCAAACATCACTCATGTTCCCAGGACACAGGTGTCCAGAATCAAACCTCAGTCATGTACCCAGGGAACAGGCTTCCAGCAACAAACCTTTGTCATATTCCCAGGACACAGGGTTCCAGAATCAAACCTCAGTCTTGTTCCCAGGACAGAAGTTTCCAGAATCAACCCGATATCATGTTTCCTGGCCACAGTCTTCCAGTATCAAACCTCAGTCATGTTGCCAGGCCACAGGGTTCCACCATCAATCCTCACTCATGTTCCCAGGCCACAGGGTTCCAGAATCAAACCGTTCCCATGTTCCCAGGCCACAGGGTTCCAGAATCCACCGATGTCATGTTAAAGGCCACAGGGTTCCAGAATCAAACCGTTCTCATGTTCCCGGGCCACAGGGTTCCAGAATCAAGCCTCAGTCATTTTGCCAGGCCAGTGTTCCACCATCAAACCTCAGTCATGATCCCAGGCCACATGTTTCCACAATGAAACCTCAGTCATTTTCCCAGGCCAAAGGTTTCCAAAATCAAACCTCAGTCATGTACCCAGGACACATGGTTCCAGAATCAAACCTGAGTCATGTTCGCGGGCCACAGGTTTCAACCATCAAACCTCAGTCATGTTCCCAGGACACAGGTGTCCAGAATCAAACCTCAGTCATGTTCCCAGGGCACAGGCTTCCAGAAACAAACCTCAGTCATGTTCCCAGGACACAAGTTTCCAGAATCAACCAGATATCATGCTTCCTGGCCACAGTCTTCCAGAATCAAACCTTAGTCATGTTGCCAAGCCACAGGTTTCCACCATCAAACCTCAGACATGTTCCCAGGCCACAGGGTTCTAGAATCCACCGATGTCATGTTCCCAGGCCACAGGGTTCGAGAATCAATCCTCAGTTATGTTTCCCGGCTACAGGGTTCTAGAATAAAACCTCAGTCATGTTCCCAATCCACAGGGTTCCAGAACCAAGGCTCAGTCAGGTTCCCGGGGCACAGTATTCCACAATCTAAACAGATGTCACATGCCCAGTCCCCAGGGTTCCAGAATCCACCGGTATCATGTTCCCAGGCCAAAGGGTTCCAGAATCAATCCTCAGTTATGTTCCCAGGCTACAGGGTTCCAGAATAAAACCTCAGTCATGTTCCCAGTCCACAGGGTTTCAGAACCAAGGCTCAGTCAGGTTCCCGGGGCACAGTATTCCACAATCTAAACAGATGTCATGTTCCCAGGCCACAGTTTTCCAGAATCACGCCTCAGTCATGTTCCCAGGCCACAGGGATCCAGAATCAAACGTCAGTCATGTTGCCAGGCCACAGGTTTCTGCCATCAAACCTCAGTCACGTTCCCGGGCCACAGGGTTCCTGAATCAAGCCTCAGTCATTTTGCCAGGCCAGAGTGTTCCACCATCAAACCTCAGTCATGATCCCAGGCCACATGTTTCCACAATGAAACCTCAGTCATTTTCTCAGGCCAAAGGTTTCCAGAATCAAACCTCAGTCATATTCCCAGGACACATGGTTCCAGAATCAAACCTGAGTCATGTTCGCAGGCCACAGGTTTCAACAATCAAACATCACTCATGTTCCCAGGACACAGGTGTCCTGAATCAAACCTCAGTCATGTACCCAGGGAACAGGCTTCCAGCAACAAACCTTTGTCATATTCCCAGGACACAGGGTTCCAGAATCAAACCTCAGTCTTGTTCCCAGGACAGAAGTTTCCAGAATCAACCCGATATCATGTTTCCTGGCCACAGTCTTCCAGTATCAAACCTCAGTCATGTTGCCAGGCCACAGGGTTTCACCATCAATCCTCACTCATGTTCCCAGGCCACAGGGTTCCAGAATCCACCGATGTCATGTTAAAGGCCACAGGGTTCCAAAATCAACCCGTTCTCATGTTCCCGGGCCACAGGGTTCCAGAATCAAGCCTCAGTCATTTTGCCAGGCCAGAGTGTTCCACCATCAAACCTCAGTCATGATCCCAGGCCACATGTTTCCACAATGAAACCTCAGTCATTTTCTCAGGCCAAAGGTTTCCAGAATCAAACCTCAGTCATATTCCCAGGACACATGGTTCCAGAATCAAACCTGAGTCATGTTCGCAGGCCACAGGTTTCAACAATCAAACATCACTCATGGTCCCAGGACACAGGTGTCCAGAATCAAACCTCAGTCATGTACCCAGGGAACAGGCTTCCAGCAACAAACCTTTGTCATATTCCCAAGACACAGGGTTCCAGAATCAAACCTCAGTCTTGTTCCCAGGACAGAAGTTTCCAGAATCAACCCGATATCATGTTTCCTGGCCACAGTCTTCCAGTATCAAACCTCAGTCATGTTGCCAGGCCACAGGGTTCCACCATCAATCCTCACTCATGTTCCCAGGCCACAGGGTTCCAGAATCAAACCGTTCCCATGTTCCCAGGCCACAGGGTTCCAGAATCCACCGATGTCATGTTAAAGGCCACAGGGTTCCAGAATCAAACCGTTCTCATGTTCCCGGGCCACAGGGTTCCAGAATCAAGCCTCAGTCATTTTGCCAGGCCAGTGTTCCACCATCAAACCTCAGTCATGATCCCAGGCCACATGTTTCCACAATGAAACCTCAGTCATTTTCCCAGGCCAAAGGTTTCCAAAATCAAACCTCAGTCATGTTCCCAGGACACATGGTTCCAGAATCAAACCTGAGTCATGTTCGCGGGCCACAGGTTTCAACCATCAAACCTCAGTCATGTTCCCAGGACACAGGTGTCCAGAATCAAACCTCAGTCATGTTCCCAGGGCACAGGCTTCCAGAAACAAACCTCAGTCATGTTCCCAGGACACAAGTTTCCAGAATCAACCAGATATCATGCTTCCTGGCCACAGTCTTCCAGAATCAAACCTTAGTCATGTTGCCAAGCCACAGGTTTCCACCATCAAACCTCAGACATGTTCCCAGGCCACAGGGTTCTAGAATCCACCGATGTCATGTTCCCAGGCCACAGGGTTCGAGAATCAATCCTCAGTTATGTTTCCAGGCTACAGGGTTCTAGAATAAAACCTCAGTCATGTTCCCAATCCACAGGGTTCCAGAACCAAGGCTCAGTCAGGTTCCCGGGGCACAGTATTCCACAATCTAAACAGATGTCACATGCCCAGTCCCCAGGGTTCCAGAATCCACCGGTATCATGTTCCCAGGCCACAGGGTTCCAGAATCAATCCTCAGTTATGTTCCCAGGCTACAGGGTTCCAGAATAAAACCTCAGTCATGTTCCCAGTCCACAGGGTTTCAGAACCAAGGCTCAGTCAGGTTCCCGGGGCACAGTATTCCACAATCTAAACAGATGTCATGTTCCCAGGCCACAGTTTTCCAGAATCACGCCTCAGTCATGTTCCCAGGCCACAGGGATCCAGAATCAAACGTCAGTCATGTTGCCAGGCCACAGGTTTCTGCCATCAAACCTCAGTCACGTTCCCGGGCCACAGGGTTCCTGAATCAAGCCTCAGTCATTTTGCCAGGCCAGAGTGTTCCACCATCAAACCTCAGTCATGATCCCAGGCCACATGTTTCCACAATGAAACCTCAGTCATTTTCTCAGGCCAAAGGTTTCCAGAATCAAACCTCAGTCATATTCCCAGGACACATGGTTCCAGAATCAAACCTGAGTCATGTTCGCAGGCCACAGGTTTCAACAATCAAACATCACTCATGTTCCCAGGACACAGGTGTCCAGAATCAAACCTCAGTCATGTACCCAGGGAACAGGCTTCCAGCAACAAACCTTTGTCATATTCCCAGGACACAGGGTTCCAGAATCAAACCTCAGTCTTGTTCCCAGGACAGAAGTTTCCAGAATCAACCCGATATCATGTTTCCTGGCCACAGTCTTCCAGTATCAAACCTCAGTCATGTTGCCAGGCCACAGGGTTCCACCATCAATCCTCACTCATGTTCCCAGGCCACAGGGTTCCAGAATCAAACCGTTCCCATGTTCCCAGGCCACAGGGTTCCAGAATCCACCGATGTCATGTTAAAGGCCACAGGGTTCCAGAATCAAACCGTTCTCATGTTCCCGGGCCACAGGGTTCCAGAATCAAGCCTCAGTCATTTTGCCAGGCCAGAGTGTTCCACCATCAAACCTCAGTCATGATCCCAGGCCACATGTTTCCACAATGAAACCTCAGTCATTTTCCCAGGCCAAAGGTTTCCAAAATCAAACCTCAGTCATGTTCCCAGGACACATGGTTCCAGAATCAAACCTGAGTCATGTTCGCGGGCCACAGGTTTCAACCATCAAACCTCAGTCATGTTCCCAGGACACAGGTGTCCAGAATCAAACCTCAGTCATGTTCCCAGGGCACAGGCTTCCAGAAACAAAACCTCAGTCATGTTCCCAGGACACAAGTTTCCAGAATCAACCAGATATCATGCTTCCTGGCCACAGTCTTCCAGAATCAAACCTTAGTCATGTTGCCAAGCCACAGGTTTCCACCATCAAACCTCAGACATGTTCCCAGGCCACAGGGTTCTAGAATCCACCGATGTCATGTTCCCAGGCCACAGGGTTCGAGAATCAATCCTCAGTTATGTTTCCCGGCTACAGGGTTCTAGAAAAAAAACTCAGTCATGTTCCCAATCCACAGGGTTCCAGAACCAAGGCTCAGTCAGGTTCCCGGGGCACAGTATTCCACAATCTAAACAGATGTCACATGCCCAGTCCCCAGGGTTCCAGAATCCACCGGTATCATGTTCCCAGGCCACAGGGTTCCAGAATCAATCCTCAGTTATGTTCCCAGGCTACAGGGTTCCAGAATAAAACCTCAGTCATGTTCCCAGTCCACAGGGTTTCAGAACCAAGGCTCAGTCAGGTTCCCGGGGCACAGTATTCCACAATCTAAACAGATGTCATGTTCCCAGGCCACAGTTTTCCAGAATCACGCCTCAGTCATGTTCCCAGGCCACAGGGATCCAGAATCAAACGTCAGTCATGTTGCCAGGCCACAGGTTTCTGCCATCAAACCTCAGTCACGTTCCCGGGCCACAGGGTTCCTGAATCAAGCCTCAGTCATTTTGCCAGGCCAGAGTGTTCCACCATCAAACCTCAGTCATGATCCCAGGCCACATGTTTCCACAATGAAACCTCAGTCATTTTCTCAGGCCAAAGGTTTCCAGAATCAAACCTCAGTCATATTCCCAGGACACATGGTTCCAGAATCAAACCTGAGTCATGTTCGCAGGCCACAGGTTTCAACAATCAAACATCACTCATGTTCCCAGGACACAGGTGTCCAGAATCAAACCTCAGTCATGTACCCAGGGAACAGGCTTCCAGCAACAAACCTTTGTCATATTCCCAGGACACAGGGTTCCAGAATCAAACCTCAGTCTTGTTCCCAGGACAGAAGTTTCCAGAATCAACCCGATATCATGTTTCCTGGCCACAGTCTTCCAGTATCAAACCTCAGTCATGTTGCCAGGCCACAGGGTTCCACCATCAATCCTCACTCATGTTCCCAGGCCACAGGGTTCCAGAATCAAACCGTTCCCATGTTCCCAGGCCACAGGGTTCCAGAATCCACCGATGTCATGTTAAAGGCCACAGGGTTCCAGAATCAAACCGTTCTCATGTTCCCGGGCCACAGGGTTCCAGAATCAAGCCTCAGTCATTTTGCCAGGCCAGAGTGTTCCACCATCAAACCTCAGTCATGATCCCAGGCCACATGTTTCCACAATGAAACCTCAGTCATTTTCCCAGGCCAAAGGTTTCCAAAATCAAACCTCAGTCATGTTCCCAGGACACATGGTTCCAGAATCAAACCTGAGTCATGTTCGCGGGCCACAGGTTTCAACCATCAAACCTCAGTCATGTTCCCAGGACACAGGTGTCCAGAATCAAACCTCAGTCATGTTCCCAGGGCACAGGCTTCCAGAAACAAAACCTCAGTCATGTTCCCAGGACACAAGTTTCCAGAATCAACCAGATATCATGCTTCCTGGCCACAGTCTTCCAGAATCAAACCTTAGTCATGTTGCCAAGCCACAGGTTTCCACCATCAAACCTCAGACATGTTCCCAGGCCACAGGGTTCTAGAATCCACCGATGTCATGTTCCCAGGCCACAGGGTTCGAGAATCAATCCTCAGTTATGTTTCCCGGCTACAGGGTTCTAGAAAAAAAACTCAGTCATGTTCCCAATCCACAGGGTTCCAGAACCAAGGCTCAGTCAGGTTCCCGGGGCACAGTATTCCACAATCTAAACAGATGTCACATGCCCAGTCCCCAGGGTTCCAGAATCCACCGGTATCATGTTCCCAGGCCACAGGGTTCCAGAATCAATCCTCAGTTATGTTCCCAGGCTACAGGGTTCCAGAATAAAACCTCAGTCATGTTCCCAGTCCACAGGGTTTCAGAACCAAGGCTCAGTCAGGTTCCCGGGGCACAGTATTCCACAATCTAAACAGATGTCATGTTCCCAGGCCACAGTTTTCCAGAATCACGCCTCAGTCATGTTCCCAGGCCACAGGGATCCAGAATCAAACGTCAGTCATGTTGCCAGGCCACAGGTTTCTGCCATCAAACCTCAGTCACGTTCCCGGGCCACAGGGTTCCTGAATCAAGCCTCAGTCATTTTGCCAGGCCAGAGTGTTCCACCATCAAACCTCAGTCATGATCCCAGGCCACATGTTTCCACAATGAAACCTCAGTCATTTTCTCAGGCCAAAGGTTTCCAGAATCAAACCTCAGTCATATTCCCAGGACACATGGTTCCAGAATCAAACCTGAGTCATGTTCGCAGGCCACAGGTTTCAACAATCAAACATCACTCATGTTCCCAGGACACAGGTGTCCAGAATCAAACCTCAGTCATGTACCCAGGGAACAGGCTTCCAGCAACAAACCTTTGTCATATTCCCAGGACACAGGGTTCCAGAATCAAACCTCAGTCTTGTTCCCAGGACAGAAGTTTCCAGAATCAACCCGATATCATGTTTCCTGGCCACAGTCTTCCAGTATCAAACCTCAGTCATGTTGCCAGGCCACAGGGTTCCACCATCAATCCTCACTCATGTTCCCAGGCCACAGGGTTCCAGAATCAAACCGTTCCCATGTTCCCAGGCCACAGGGTTCCAGAATCCACCGATGTCATGTTAAAGGCCACAGGGTTCCAGAATCAAACCGTTCTCATGTTCCCGGGCCACAGGGTTCCAGAATCAAGCCTCAGTCATTTTGCCAGGCCAGTGTTCCACCATCAAACCTCAGTCATGATCCCAGGCCACATGTTTCCACAATGAAACCTCAGTCATTTTCCCAGGCCAAAGGTTTCCAAAATCAAACCTCAGTCATGTACCCAGGACACATGGTTCCAGAATCAAACCTGAGTCATGTTCGCGGGCCACAGGTTTCAACCATCAAACCTCAGTCATGTTCCCAGGACACAGGTGTCCAGAATCAAACCTCAGTCATGTTCCCAGGGCACAGGCTTCCAGAAACAAACCTCAGTCATGTTCCCAGGACACAAGTTTCCAGAATCAACCAGATATCATGCTTCCTGGCCACAGTCTTCCAGAATCAAACCTTAGTCATGTTGCCAAGCCACAGGTTTCCACCATCAAACCTCAGACATGTTCCCAGGCCACAGGGTTCTAGAATCCACCGATGTCATGTTCCCAGGCCACAGGGTTCGAGAATCAATCCTCAGTTATGTTTCCCGGCTACAGGGTTCTAGAATAAAACCTCAGTCATGTTCCCAATCCACAGGGTTCCAGAACCAAGGCTCAGTCAGGTTCCCGGGGCACAGTATTCCACAATCTAAACAGATGTCACATGCCCAGTCCCCAGGGTTCCAGAATCCACCGGTATCATGTTCCCAGGCCAAAGGGTTCCAGAATCAATCCTCAGTTATGTTCCCAGGCTACAGGGTTCCAGAATAAAACCTCAGTCATGTTCCCAGTCCACAGGGTTTCAGAACCAAGGCTCAGTCAGGTTCCCGGGGCACAGTATTCCACAATCTAAACAGATGTCATGTTCCCAGGCCACAGTTTTCCAGAATCACGCCTCAGTCATGTTCCCAGGCCACAGGGATCCAGAATCAAACGTCAGTCATGTTGCCAGGCCACAGGTTTCTGCCATCAAACCTCAGTCACGTTCCCGGGCCACAGGGTTCCTGAATCAAGCCTCAGTCATTTTGCCAGGCCAGAGTGTTCCACCATCAAACCTCAGTCATGATCCCAGGCCACATGTTTCCACAATGAAACCTCAGTCATTTTCTCAGGCCAAAGGTTTCCAGAATCAAACCTCAGTCATATTCCCAGGACACATGGTTCCAGAATCAAACCTGAGTCATGTTCGCAGGCCACAGGTTTCAACAATCAAACATCACTCATGTTCCCAGGACACAGGTGTCCTGAATCAAACCTCAGTCATGTACCCAGGGAACAGGCTTCCAGCAACAAACCTTTGTCATATTCCCAGGACACAGGGTTCCAGAATCAAACCTCAGTCTTGTTCCCAGGACAGAAGTTTCCAGAATCAACCCGATATCATGTTTCCTGGCCACAGTCTTCCAGTATCAAACCTCAGTCATGTTGCCAGGCCACAGGGTTCCACCATCAATCCTCACTCATGTTCCCAGGCCACAGGGTTCCAGAATCCACCGATGTCATGTTAAAGGCCACAGGGTTCCAGAATCAACCCGTTCTCATGTTCCCGGGCCACAGGGTTCCAGAATCAAGCCTCAGTCATTTTGCCAGGCCAGAGTGTTCCACCATCAAACCTCAGTCATGATCCCAGGCCACATGTTTCCACAATGAAACCTCAGTCATTTTCTCAGGCCAAAGGTTTCCAGAATCAAACCTCAGTCATATTCCCAGGACACATGGTTCCAGAATCAAACCTGAGTCATGTTCGCAGGCCACAGGTTTCAACAATCAAACATCACTCATGGTCCCAGGACACAGGTGTCCAGAATCAAACCTCAGTCATGTACCCAGGGAACAGGCTTCCAGCAACAAACCTTTGTCATATTCCCAAGACACAGGGTTCCAGAATCAAACCTCAGTCTTGTTCCCAGGACAGAAGTTTCCAGAATCAACCCGATATCATGTTTCCTGGCCACAGTCTTCCAGTATCAAACCTCAGTCATGTTGCCAGGCCACAGGGTTCCACCATCAATCCTCACTCATGTTCCCAGGCCACAGGGTTCCAGAATCAAACCGTTCCCATGTTCCCAGGCCACAGGGTTCCAGAATCCACCGATGTCATGTTAAAGGCCACAGGGTTCCAGAATCAAACCGTTCTCATGTTCCCGGGCCACAGGGTTCCAGAATCAAGCCTCAGTCATTTTGCCAGGCCAGTGTTCCACCATCAAACCTCAGTCATGATCCCAGGCCACATGTTTCCACAATGAAACCTCAGTCATTTTCCCAGGCCAAAGGTTTCCAAAATCAAACCTCAGTCATGTTCCCAGGACACATGGTTCCAGAATCAAACCTGAGTCATGTTCGCGGGCCACAGGTTTCAACCATCAAACCTCAGTCATGTTCCCAGGACACAGGTGTCCAGAATCAAACCTCAGTCATGTTCCCAGGGCACAGGCTTCCAGAAACAAACCTCAGTCATGTTCCCAGGACACAAGTTTCCAGAATCAACCAGATATCATGCTTCCTGGCCACAGTCTTCCAGAATCAAACCTTAGTCATGTTGCCAAGCCACAGGTTTCCACCATCTAACCTCAGACATGTTCCCAGGCCACAGGGTTCTAGAATCCACCGATGTCATGTTCCCAGGCCACAGGGTTCGAGAATCAATCCTCAGTTATGTTTCCCGGCTACAGGGTTCTAGAATAAAACCTCAGTCATGTTCCCAATCCACAGGGTTCCAGAACCAAGGCTCAGTCAGGTTCCCGGGGCACAGTATTCCACAATCTAAACAGATGTCACATGCCCAGTCCCCAGGGTTCCAGAATCCACCGGTATCATGTTCCCAGGCCAAAGGGTTCCAGAATCAATCCTCAGTTATGTTCCCAGGCTACAGGGTTCCAGAATAAAACCTCAGTCATGTTCCCAGTCCACAGGGTTTCAGAACCAAGGCTCAGTCAGGTTCCCGGGGCACAGTATTCCACAATCTAAACAGATGTCATGTTCCCAGGCCACAGTTTTCCAGAATCACGCCTCAGTCATGTTCCCAGGCCACAGGGATCCAGAATCAAACGTCAGTCATGTTGCCAGGCCACAGGTTTCTGCCATCAAACCTCAGTCACGTTCCCGGGCCACAGGGTTCCTGAATCAAGCCTCAGTCATTTTGCCAGGCCAGAGTGTTCCACCATCAAACCTCAGTCATGATCCCAGGCCACATGTTTCCACAATGAAACCTCAGTCATTTTCTCAGGCCAAAGGTTTCCAGAATCAAACCTCAGTCATATTCCCAGGACACATGGTTCCAGAATCAAACCTGAGTCATGTTCGCAGGCCACAGGTTTCAACAATCAAACATCACTCATGTTCCCAGGACACAGGTGTCCTGAATCAAACCTCAGTCATGTACCCAGGGAACAGGCTTCCAGCAACAAACCTTTGTCATATTCCCAGGACACAGGGTTCCAGAATCAAACCTCAGTCTTGTTCCCAGGACAGAAGTTTCCAGAATCAACCCGATATCATGTTTCCTGGCCACAGTCTTCCAGTATCAAACCTCAGTCATGTTGCCAGGCCACAGGGTTCCACCATCAATCCTCACTCATGTTCCCAGGCCACAGGGTTCCAGAATCCACCGATGTCATGTTAAAGGCCACAGGGTTCCAAAATCAACCCGTTCTCATGTTCCCGGGCCACAGGGTTCCAGAATCAAGCCTCAGTCATTTTGCCAGGCCAGAGTGTTCCACCATCAAACCTCAGTCATGATCCCAGGCCACATGTTTCCACAATGAAACCTCAGTCATTTTCTCAGGCCAAAGGTTTCCAGAATCAAACCTCAGTCATATTCCCAGGACACATGGTTCCAGAATCAAACCTGAGTCATGTTCGCAGGCCACAGGTTTCAACAATCAAACATCACTCATGGTCCCAGGACACAGGTGTCCAGAATCAAACCTCAGTCATGTACCCAGGGAACAGGCTTCCAGCAACAAACCTTTGTCATATTCCCAAGACACAGGGTTCCAGAATCAAACCTCAGTCTTGTTCCCAGGACAGAAGTTTCCAGAATCAACCCGATATCATGTTTCCTGGCCACAGTCTTCCAGTATCAAACCTCAGTCATGTTGCCAGGCCACAGGGTTCCACCATCAATCCTCACTCATGTTCCCAGGCCACAGGGTTCCAGAATCAAACCGTTCCCATGTTCCCAGGCCACAGGGTTCCAGAATCCACCGATGTCATGTTAAAGGCCACAGGGTTCCAGAATCAAACCGTTCTCATGTTCCCGGGCCACAGGGTTCCAGAATCAAGCCTCAGTCATTTTGCCAGGCCAGTGTTCCACCATCAAACCTCAGTCATGATCCCAGGCCACATGTTTCCACAATGAAACCTCAGTCATTTTCCCAGGCCAAAGGTTTCCAAAATCAAACCTCAGTCATGTTCCCAGGACACATGGTTCCAGAATCAAACCTGAGTCATGTTCGCGGGCCACAGGTTTCAACCATCAAACCTCAGTCATGTTCCCAGGACACAGGTGTCCAGAATCAAACCTCAGTCATGTTCCCAGGGCACAGGCTTCCAGAAACAAACCTCAGTCATGTTCCCAGGACACAAGTTTCCAGAATCAACCAGATATCATGCTTCCTGGCCACAGTCTTCCAGAATCAAACCTTAGTCATGTTGCCAAGCCACAGGTTTCCACCATCAAACCTCAGACATGTTCCCAGGCCACAGGGTTCTAGAATCCACCGATGTCATGTTCCCAGGCCACAGGGTTCGAGAATCAATCCTCAGTTATGTTTCCCGGCTACAGGGTTCTAGAATAAAACCTCAGTCATGTTCCCAATCCACAGGGTTCCAGAACCAAGGCTCAGTGAGGTTCCCGGGGCACAGTATTCCACAATCTAAACAGATGTCACATGCCCAGTCCCCAGGGTTCCAGAATCCACCGGTATCATGTTCCCAGGACACAGGGTTCCAGAATCAATCCTCAGTTATGTTCCCAGGCTACAGGGTTCCAGAATAAAACCTCAGTCATGTTCCCAGTCCACAGGGTTTCAGAACCAAGGCTCAGTCAGGTTCCCGGGGCACAGTATTCCACAATCTAAACAGATGTCATGTTCCCAGGCCACAGTTTTCCAGAATCACGCCTCAGTCATGTTCCCAGGCCACAGGGATCCAGAATCAAACGTCAGTCATGTTGCCAGGCCACAGGTTTCTGCCATCAAACCTCAGTCACGTTCCCGGGCCACAGGGTTCCTGAATCAAGCCTCAGTCATTTTGCCAGGCCAGAGTGTTCCACCATCAAACCTCAGTCATGATCCCAGGCCACATGTTTCCACAATGAAACCTCAGTCATTTTCTCAGGCCAAAGGTTTCCAGAATCAAACCTCAGTCATATTCCCAGGACACATGGTTCCAGAATCAAACCTGAGTCATGTTCGCAGGCCACAGGTTTCAACAATCAAACATCACTCATGTTCCCAGGACACAGGTGTCCTGAATCAAACCTCAGTCATGTACCCAGGGAACAGGCTTCCAGCAACAAACCTTTGTCATATTCCCAGGACACAGGGTTCCAGAATCAAACCTCAGTCTTGTTCCCAGGACAGAAGTTTCCAGAATCAACCCGATATCATGATTCCTGACCACAGTCTTCCAGTATCAAACCTCAGTCATGTTGCCAGGCCACAGGGTTCCACCATCAATCCTCACTCATGTTCCCAGGCCACAGGGTTCCAGAATCCACCGATGTCATGTTAAAGGCCACAGGGTTCCAGAATCAACCCGTTCTCATGTTCCCGGGCCACAGGGTTCCAGAATCAAGCCTCAGTCATTTTGCCAGGCCAGAGTGTTCCACCATCAAACCTCAGTCATGATCCCAGGCCACATGTTTCCACAATGAAACCTCAGTCATTTTCCCAGGCCAAAGGTTTCCAAAATCAAACCTCAGTCATGTTCCCAGGACACATGGTTCCAGAATCAAACCTGAGTCATGTTCGCGGGCCACAGGTTTCAACCATCAAACCTCAGTCATGTTCCCAGGACACAGGTGTCCAGAATCAAACCTCAGTCATGTTCCCAGGGCACAGGCTTCCAGAAACAAACCTCAGTCATGTTCCCAGGACACAAGTTTCCAGAATCAACCAGATATCATGCTTCCTGGCCACAGTCTTCCAGAATCAAACCTTAGTCATGTTGCCAAGCCACAGGTTTCCACCATCAAACCTCAGACATGTTCCCAGGCCACAGGGTTCTAGAATCCACCGATGTCATGTTCCCAGGCCACAGGGTTCGAGAATCAATCCTCAGTTATGTTTCCCGGCTACAGGGTTCTAGAATAAAACCTCAGTCATGTTCCCAATCCACAGGGTTCCAGAACCAAGGCTCAGTCAGGTTCCCGGGGCACAGTATTCCACAATCTAAACAGATGTCACATGCCCAGTCCCCAGGGTTCCAGAATCCACCGGTATCATGTTCCCAGGCCACAGGGTTCCAGAATCAATCCTCAGTTATGTTCCCAGGCTACAGGGTTCCAGAATAAAACCTCAGTCATGTTCCCAGTCCACAGGGTTTCAGAACCAAGGCTCAGTCAGGTTCCCGGGGCACAGTATTCCACAATCTAAACAGATGTCATGTTCCCAGGCCACAGTTTTCCAGAATCACGCCTCAGTCATGTTCCCAGGCCACAGGGATCCAGAATCAAACGTCAGTCATGTTGCCAGGCCACAGGTTTCTGCCATCAAACCTCAGTCACGTTCCCGGGCCACAGGGTTCCTGAATCAAGCCTCAGTCATTTTGCCAGGCCAGAGTGTTCCACCATCAAACCTCAGTCATGATCCCAGGCCACATGTTTCCACAATGAAACCTCAGTCATTTTCTCAGGCCAAAGGTTTCCAGAATCAAACCTCAGTCATATTCCCAGGACACATGGTTCCAGAATCAAACCTGAGTCATGTTCGCAGGCCACAGGTTTCAACAATCAAACATCACTCATGTTCCCAGGACACAGGTGTCCAGAATCAAACCTCAGTCATGTACCCAGGGAACAGGCTTCCAGCAACAAACCTTTGTCATATTCCCAGGACACAGGGTTCCAGAATCAAACCTCAGTCTTGTTCCCAGGACAGAAGTTTCCAGAATCAACCCGATATCATGTTTCCTGGCCACAGTCTTCCAGTATCAAACCTCAGTCATGTTGCCAGGCCACAGGGTTCCACCATCAATCCTCACTCATGTTCCCAGGCCACAGGGTTCCAGAATCCACCGATGTCATGTTAAAGGCCACAGGGTTCCAGAATCAACCCGTTCTCATGTTCCCGGGCCACAGGGTTCCAGAATCAAGCCTCAGTCATTTTGCCAGGCCAGAGTGTTCCACCATCAAACCTCAGTCATGATCCCAGGCCACATGTTTCCACAATGAAACCTCAGTCATTTTCTCAGGCCAAAGGTTTCCAGAATCAAACCTCAGTCATATTCCCAGGACACATGGTTCCAGAATCAAACCTGAGTCATGTTCGCAGGCCACAGGTTTCAACAATCAAACATCACTCATGGTCCCAGGACACAGGTGTCCAGAATCAAACCTCAGTCATGTACCCAGGGAACAGGCTTCCAGCAACAAACCTTTGTCATATTCCCAAGACACAGGGTTCCAGAATCAAACCTCAGTCTTGTTCCCAGGACAGAAGTTTCCAGAATCAACCCGATATCATGTTTCCTGGCCACAGTCTTCCAGTATCAAACCTCAGTCATGTTGCCAGGCCACAGGGTTCCACCATCAATCCTCACTCATGTTCCCAGGCCACAGGGTTCCAGAATCAAACCGTTCCCATGTTCCCAGGCCACAGGGTTCCAGAATCCACCGATGTCATGTTAAAGGCCACAGGGTTCCAGAATCAAACCGTTCTCATGTTCCCGGGCCACAGGGTTCCAGAATCAAGCCTCAGTCATTTTGCCAGGCCACAGTGTTCCACCATCAAACCTCAGTCATGATCCCAGGCCACATGTTTCCACAATGAAACCTCAGTCATTTTCCCAGGCCAAAGGTTTCCAAAATCAAACCTCAGTCATGTTCCCAGGACACATGGTTCCAGAATCAAACCTGAGTCATGTTCGCGGGCCACAGGTTTCAACCATCAAACCTCAGTCATGTTCCCAGGACACAGGTGTCCAGAATCAAACCTCAGTCATGTTCCCAGGGCACAGGCTTCCAGAAACAAACCTCAGTCATGTTCCCAGGACACAAGTTTCCAGAATCAACCAGATATCATGCTTCCTGGCCACAGTCTTCCAGAATCAAACCTTAGTCATGTTGCCAAGCCACAGGTCTCCACCATCAAACCTCAGACATGTTCCCAGGCCACAGGGTTCTAGAATCCACCGATGTCATGTTCCCAGGCCACAGGGTTCGAGAATCAATCCTCAGTTATGTTTCCAGGCTACAGGGTTCTAGAATAAAACCTCAGTCATGTTCCCAATCCACAGGGTTCCAGAACCAAGGCTCAGTCAGGTTCCCGGGGCACAGTATTCCACAATCTAAACAGATGTCACATGCCCAGTCCCCAGGGTTCCAGAATCCACCGGTATCATGTTCCCAGGCCACAGGGTTCCAGAATCAATCCTCAGTTATGTTCCCAGGCTACAGGGTTCCAGAATAAAACCTCAGTCATGTTCCCAGTCCACAGGGTTTCAGAACCAAGGCTCAGTCAGGTTCCCGGGGCACAGTATTCCACAATCTAAACAGATGTCATGTTCCCAGGCCACAGTTTTCCAGAATCACGCCTCAGTCATGTTCCCAGGCCACAGGGATCCAGAATCAAACGTCAGTCATGTTGCCAGGCCACAGGTTTCTGCCATCAAACCTCAGTCACGTTCCCGGGCCACAGGGTTCCTGAATCAAGCCTCAGTCATTTTGCCAGGCCAGAGTGTTCCACCATCAAACCTCAGTCATGATCCCAGGCCACATGTTTCCACAATGAAACCTCAGTCATTTTCTCAGGCCAAAGGTTTCCAGAATCAAACCTCAGTCATATTCCCAGGACACATGGTTCCAGAATCAAACCTGAGTCATGTTCGCAGGCCACAGGTTTCAACAATCAAACATCACTCATGTTCCCAGGACACAGGTGTCCTGAATCAAACCTCAGTCATGTACCCAGGGAACAGGCTTCCAGCAACAAACCTTTGTCATATTCCCAGGACACAGGGTTCCAGAATCAAACCTCAGTCTTGTTCCCAGGACAGAAGTTTCCAGAATCAACCCGATATCATGATTCCTGGCCACAGTCTTCCAGTATCAAACCTCAGTCATGTTGCCAGGCCACAGGGTTCCACCATCAATCCTCACTCATGTTCCCAGGCCACAGGGTTCCAGAATCCACCGATGTCATGTTAAAGGCCACAGGGTTCCAGAATCAACCCGTTCTCATGTTCCCGGGCCACAGGGTTCCAGAATCAAGCCTCAGTCATTTTGCCAGGCCAGAGTGTTCCACCATCAAACCTCAGTCATGATCCCAGGCCACATGTTTCCACAATGAAACCTCAGTCATTTTCGCAGGCCAAAGGTTTCCAAAATCAAACCTCAGTCATGTTCCCAGGACACATGGTTCCAGAATCAAACCTGAGTCATGTTCGCGGGCCACAGGTTTCAACCATCAAACCTCAGTCATGTTCCCAGGACACAGGTGTCCAGAATCAAACCTCAGTCATGTTCCCAGGGCACAGGCTTCCAGAAACAAACCTCAGTCATGTTCCCAGGACACAAGTTTCCAGAATCAACCAGATATCATGCTTCCTGGCCACAGTCTTCCAGAATCAAACCTTAGTCATGTTGCCAAGCCACAGGTTTCCACCATCAAACCTCAGACATGTTCCCAGGCCACAGGGTTCTAGAATCCACCGATGTCATGTTCCCAGGCCACAGGGTTCGAGAATCAATCCTCAGTTATGTTTCCCGGCTACAGGGTTCTAGAATAAAACCTCAGTCATGTTCCCAATCCACAGGGTTCCAGAACCAAGGCTCAGTCAGGTTCCCGGGGCACAGTATTCCACAATCTAAACAGATGTCACATGCCCAGTCCCCAGGGTTCCAGAATCCACCGGTATCATGTTCCCAGGCCACAGGGTTCCAGAATCAATCCTCAGTTATGTTCCCAGGCTACAGGGTTCCAGAATAAAACCTCAGTCATGTTCCCAGTCCACAGGGTTTCAGAACCAAGGCTCAGTCAGGTTCCCGGGGCACAGTATTCCACAATCTAAACAGATGTCATGTTCCCAGGCCACAGTTTTCCAGAATCACGCCTCAGTCATGTTCCCAGGCCACAGGGATCCAGAATCAAACGTCAGTCATGTTGCCAGGCCACAGGTTTCTGCCATCAAACCTCAGTCACGTTCCCGGGCCACAGGGTTCCTGAATCAAGCCTCAGTCATTTTGCCAGGCCAGAGTGTTCCACCATCAAACCTCAGTCATGATCCCAGGCCACATGTTTCCACAATGAAACCTCAGTCATTTTCCCAGGCCAAAGGTTTCCAAAATCAAACCTCAGTCATGTTCCCAGGACACATGGTTCCAGAATCAAACCTGAGTCATGTTCGCAGGCCACAGGTTTCAACAATCAAACATCACTCATGTTCCCAGGACACAGGTGTCCAGAATCAAACCTCAGTCATGTACCCAGGGAACAGGCTTCCAGCAACAAACCTTTGTCATATTCCCAGGACACAGGGTTCCAGAATCAAACCTCAGTCTTGTTCCCAGGACAGAAGTTTCCAGAATCAACCCGATATCATGTTTCCTGGCCACAGTCTTCCAGTATCAAACCTCAGTCATGTTGCCAGGCCACAGGGTTCCACCATCAATCCTCACTCATGTTCCCAGGCCACAGGGTTCCAGAATCAAACCGTTCCCATGTTCCCAGGCCACAGGGTTCCAGAATCCACCGATGTCATGTTAAAGGCCACAGGGTTCCAGAATCAAACCGTTCTCATGTTCCCGGGCCACAGGGTTCCAGAATCAAGCCTCAGTCATTTTGCCAGGCCAGTGTTCCACCATCAAACCTCAGTCATGATCCCAGGCCACATGTTTCCACAATGAAACCTCAGTCATTTTCCCAGGCCAAAGGTTTCCAAAATCAAACCTCAGTCATGTACCCAGGACACATGGTTCCAGAATCAAACCTGAGTCATGTTCGCGGGCCACAGGTTTCAACCATCAAACCTCAGTCATGTTCCCAGGACACAGGTGTCCAGAATCAAACCTCAGTCATGTTCCCAGGGCACAGGCTTCCAGAAACAAACCTCAGTCATGTTCCCAGGACACAAGTTTCCAGAATCAACCAGATATCATGCTTCCTGGCCACAGTCTTCCAGAATCAAACCTTAGTCATGTTGCCAAGCCACAGGTTTCCACCATCAAACCTCAGACATGTTCCCAGGCCACAGGGTTCTAGAATCCACCGATGTCATGTTCCCAGGCCACAGGGTTCGAGAATCAATCCTCAGTTATGTTTCCCGGCTACAGGGTTCTAGAATAAAACCTCAGTCATATTCCCAATCCACAGGGTTCCAGAACCAAGGCTCAGTCAGGTTCCCGGGCCACAGTATTCCACAATCTAAACAGATGTCACATGCCCAGTCCCCAGGGTTCCAGAATCCACCGGTATCATGTTCCCAGGCCACAGGGTTCCAGAATCAATCCTCAGTTATTTTCCCAGGCTACAGGGTTCCAGAATAAAACCTCAGTCATGTTCCCAGTCCACAGGGTTTCAGAACCAAGGCTCAGTCAGGTTCCCGGGGCACAGTATTCCACAATCTAAACAGATGTCATGTTCCCAGGCCACAGTTTTCCAGAATCACGCCTCAGTCATGTTCCCAGGCCACAGGGATCCAGAATCAAACGTCAGTCATGTTGCCAGGCCACAGGTTTCTGCCATCAAACCTCAGTCACGTTCCCGGGCCACAGGGTTCCTGAATCAAGCCTCAGTCATTTTGCCAGGCCAGAGTGTTCCACCATCAAACCTCAGTCATGATCCCAGGCCACATGTTTCCACAATGAAACCTCAGTCATTTTCTCAGGCCAAAGGTTTCCAGAATCAAACCTCAGTCATATTCCCAGGACACATGGTTCCAGAATCAAACCTGAGTCATGTTCGCAGGCCACAGGTTTCAACAATCAAACATCACTCATGTTCCCAGGACACAGGTGTCCAGAATCAAACCTCAGTCATGTACCCAGGGAACAGGCTTCCAGCAACAAACCTTTGTCATATTCCCAGGACACAGGGTTCCAGAATCAAACCTCAGTCTTGTTCCCAGGACAGAAGTTTCCAGAATCAACCCGATATCATGTTTCCTGGCCACAGTCTTCCAGTATCAAACCTCAGTCATGTTGCCAGGCCACAGGGTTCCACCATCAATCCTCACTCATGTTCCCAGGCCACAGGGTTCCAGAATCCACCGATGTCATGTTAAAGGCCACAGGGTTCCAGAATCAACCCGTTCTCATGTTCCCGGGCCACAGGGTTCCAGAATCAAGCCTCAGTCATTTTGCCAGGCCAGAGTGTTCCACCATCAAACCTCAGTCATGATCCCAGGCCACATGTTTCCACAATGAAACCTCAGTCATTTTCTCAGGCCAAAGGTTTCCAGAATCAAACCTCAGTAATATTCCCAGGACACATGGTTCCAGAATCAAACCTGAGTCATGTTCGCAGGCCACAGGTTTCAACAATCAAACATCACTCATGGTCCCAGGACACAGGTGTCCAGAATCAAACCTCAGTCATGTACCCAGGGAACAGGCTTCCAGCAACAAACCTTTGTCATATTCCCAAGACACAGGGTTCCAGAATCAAACCTCAGTCTTGTTCCCAGGACAGAAGTTTCCAGAATCAACCCGATATCATGTTTCCTGGCCACAGTCTTCCAGTATCAAACCTCAGTCATGTTGCCAGGCCACAGGGTTCCACCATCAATCCTCACTCATGTTCCCAGGCCACAGGGTTCCAGAATCAAACCGTTCCCATGTTCCCAGGCCACAGGGTTCCAGAATCCACCGATGTCATGTTAAAGGCCACAGGGTTCCAGAATCAACCCGTTCTCATGTTCCCGGGCCACAGGGTTCCAGAATCAAGCCTCAGTCATTTTGCCAGGCCACAGTGTTCCACCATCAAACCTCAGTCATGATCCCAGGCCACATGTTTCCACAATGAAACCTCAGTCATTTTCCCAGGCCAAAGGTTTCCAAAATCAAACCTCAGTCATGTTCCCAGGACACATGGTTCCAGAATCAAACCTGAGTCATGTTCGCGGGCCACAGGTTTCAACCATCAAACCTCAGTCATGTTCCCAGGACACAGGTGTCCAGAATCAAACCTCAGTCATGTTCCCAGGGCACAGGCTTCCAGAAACAAACCTCAGTCATGTTCCCAGGACACAAGTTTCCAGAATCAACCAGATATCATGCTTCCTGGCCACAGTCTTCCAGAATCAAACCTTAGTCATGTTGCCAAGCCACAGGTCTCCACCATCAAACCTCAGACATGTTCCCAGGCCACAGGGTTCTAGAATCCACCGATGTCATGTTCCCAGGCCACAGGGTTCGAGAATCAATCCTCAGTTATGTTTCCAGGCTACAGGGTTCTAGAATAAAACCTCAGTCATGTTCCCAATCCACAGGGTTCCAGAACCAAGGCTCAGTCAGGTTCCCGGGGCACAGTATTCCACAATCTAAACAGATGTCACATGCCCAGTCCCCAGGGTTCCAGAATCCACCGGTATCATGTTCCCAGGCCACAGGGTTCCAGAATCAATCCTCAGTTATGTTCCCAGGCTACAGGGTTCCAGAATAAAACCTCAGTCATGTTCCCAGTCCACAGGGTTTCAGAACCAAGGCTCAGTCAGGTTCCCGGGGCACAGTATTCCACAATCTAAACAGATGTCATGTTCCCAGGCCACAGTTTTCCAGAATCACGCCTCAGTCATGTTCCCAGGCCACAGGGATCCAGAATCAAACGTCAGTCATGTTGCCAGGCCACAGGTTTCTGCCATCAAACCTCAGTCACGTTCCCGGGCCACAGGGTTCCTGAATCAAGCCTCAGTCATTTTGCCAGGCCAGAGTGTTCCACCATCAAACCTCAGTCATGATCCCAGGCCACATGTTTCCACAATGAAACCTCAGTCATTTTCTCAGGCCAAAGGTTTCCAGAATCAAACCTCAGTCATATTCCCAGGACACATGGTTCCAGAATCAAACCTGAGTCATGTTCGCAGGCCACAGGTTTCAACAATCAAACATCACTCATGTTCCCAGGACACAGGTGTCCAGAATCAAACCTCAGTCATGTACCCAGGGAACAGGCTTCCAGCAACAAACCTTTGTCATATTCCCAGGACACAGGGTTCCAGAATCAAACCTCAGTCTTGTTCCCAGGACAGAAGTTTCCAGAATCAACCCGATATCATGTTTCCTGGCCACAGTCTTCCAGTATCAAACCTCAGTCATGTTGCCAGGCCACAGGGTTCCACCATCAATCCTCACTCATGTTCCCAGGCCACAGGGTTCCAGAATCAAACCGTTCCCATGTTCCCAGGCCACAGGGTTCCAGAATCCACCGATGTCATGTTAAAGGCCACAGGGTTCCAGAATCAAACCGTTCTCATGTTCCCGGGCCACAGGGTTCCAGAATCAAGCCTCAGTCATTTTGCCAGGCCAGAGTGTTCCACCATCAAACCTCAGTCATGATCCCAGGCCACATGTTTCCACAATGAAACCTCAGTCATTTTCCCAGGCCAAAGATTTCCAAAATCAAACCTCAGTCATGTTCCCAGGACACATGGTTCCAGAATCAAACCTGAGTCATGTTCGCGGGCCACAGGTTTCAACCATCAAACCTCAGTCATGTTCCCAGGACACAGGTGTCCAGAATCAAACCTCAGTCATGTTCCCAGGGCACAGGCTTCCAGAAACAAAACCTCAGTCATGTTCCCAGGACACAAGTTTCCAGAATCAACCAGATATCATGCTTCCTGGCCACAGTCTTCCAGAATCAAACCTTAGTCATGTTGCCAAGCCACAGGTTTCCACCATCAAACCTCAGACATGTTCCCAGGCCACAGGGTTCTAGAATCCACCGATGTCATGTTCCCAGGCCACAGGGTTCGAGAATCAATCCTCAGTTATGTTTCCCGGCTACAGGGTTCTAGAAAAAAAACTCAGTCATGTTCCCAATCCACAGGGTTCCAGAACCAAGGCTCAGTCAGGTTCCCGGGGCACAGTATTCCACAATCTAAACAGATGTCACATGCCCAGTCCCCAGGGTTCCAGAATCCACCGGTATCATGTTCCCAGGCCACAGGGTTCCAGAATCAATCCTCAGTTATGTTCCCAGGCTACAGGGTTCCAGAATAAAACCTCAGTCATGTTCCCAGTCCACAGGGTTTCAGAACCAAGGCTCAGTCAGGTTCCCGGGGCACAGTATTCCACAATCTAAACAGATGTCATGTTCCCAGGCCACAGTTTTCCAGAATCACGCCTCAGTCATGTTCCCAGGCCACAGGGATCCAGAATCAAACGTCAGTCATGTTGCCAGGCCACAGGTTTCTGCCATCAAACCTCAGTCACGTTCCCGGGCCACAGGGTTCCTGAATCAAGCCTCAGTCATTTTGCCAGGCCAGAGTGTTCCACCATCAAACCTCAGTCATGATCCCAGGCCACATGTTTCCACAATGAAACCTCAGTCATTTTCTCAGGCCAAAGGTTTCCAGAATCAAACCTCAGTCATATTCCCAGGACACATGGTTCCAGAATCAAACCTGAGTCATGTTCGCAGGCCACAGGTTTCAACAATCAAACATCACTCATGTTCCCAGGACACAGGTGTCCAGAATCAAACCTCAGTCATGTACCCAGGGAACAGGCTTCCAGCAACAAACCTTTGTCATATTCCCAGGACACAGGGTTCCAGAATCAAACCTCAGTCTTGTTCCCAGGACAGAAGTTTCCAGAATCAACCCGATATCATGTTTCCTGGCCACAGTCTTCCAGTATCAAACCTCAGTCATGTTGCCAGGCCACAGGGTTCCACCATCAATCCTCACTCATGTTCCCAGGCCACAGGGTTCCAGAATCAAACCGTTCCCATGTTCCCAGGCCACAGGGTTCCAGAATCCACCGATGTCATGTTAAAGGCCACAGGGTTCCAGAATCAAACCGTTCTCATGTTCCCGGGCCACAGGGTTCCAGAATCAAGCCTCAGTCATTTTGCCAGGCCAGTGTTCCACCATCAAACCTCAGTCATGATCCCAGGCCACATGTTTCCACAATGAAACCTCAGTCATTTTCCCAGGCCAAAGGTTTCCAAAATCAAACCTCAGTCATGTACCCAGGACACATGGTTCCAGAATCAAACCTGAGTCATGTTCGCGGGCCACAGGTTTCAACCATCAAACCTCAGTCATGTTCCCAGGACACAGGTGTCCAGAATCAAACCTCAGTCATGTTCCCAGGGCACAGGCTTCCAGAAACAAACCTCAGTCATGTTCCCAGGACACAAGTTTCCAGAATCAACCAGATATCATGCTTCCTGGCCACAGTCTTCCAGAATCAAACCTTAGTCATGTTGCCAAGCCACAGGTTTCCACCATCAAACCTCAGACATGTTCCCAGGCCACAGGGTTCTAGAATCCACCGATGTCATGTTCCCAGGCCACAGGGTTCGAGAATCAATCCTCAGTTATGTTTCCCGGCTACAGGGTTCTAGAATAAAACCTCAGTCATGTTCCCAATCCACAGGGTTCCAGAACCAAGGCTCAGTCAGGTTCCCGGGGCACAGTATTCTACAATCTAAACAGATGTCACATGCCCAGTCCCCAGGGTTCCAGAATCCACCGGTATCATGTTCCCAGGCCAAAGGGTTCCAGAATCAATCCTCAGTTATGTTCCCAGGCTACAGGGTTCCAGAATAAAACCTCAGTCATGTTCCCAGTCCACAGGGTTTCAGAACCAAGGCTCAGTCAGGTTCCCGGGGCACAGTATTCCACAATCTAAACAGATGTCATGTTCCCAGGCCACAGTTTTCCAGAATCACGCCTCAGTCATGTTCCCAGGCCACAGGGATCCAGAATCAAACGTCAGTCATGTTGCCAGGCCACAGGTTTCTGCCATCAAACCTCAGTCACGTTCCCGGGCCACAGGGTTCCTGAATCAAGCCTCAGTCATTTTGCCAGGCCAGAGTGTTCCACCATCAAACCTCAGTCATGATCCCAGGCCACATGTTTCCACAATGAAACCTCAGTCATTTTCTCAGGCCAAAGGTTTCCAGAATCAAACCTCAGTCATATTCCCAGGACACATGGTTCCAGAATCAAACCTGATTCATGTTCGCAGGCCACAGGTTTCAACAATCAAACATCACTCATGTTCCCAGGACACAGGTGTCCTGAATCAAACCTCAGTCATGTACCCAGGGAACAGGCTTCCAGCAACAAACCTTTGTCATATTCCCAGGACACAGGGTTCCAGAATCAAACCTCAGTCTTGTTCCCAGGACAGAAGTTTCCAGAATCAACCCGATATCATGTTTCCTGGCCACAGTCTTCCAGTATCAAACCTCAGTCATGTTGCCAGGCCACAGGGTTCCACCATCAATCCTCACTCATGTTCCCAGGCCACAGGGTTCCAGAATCCACCGATGTCATGTTAAAGGCCACAGGGTTCCAGAATCAACCCGTTCTCATGTTCCCGGGCCACAGGGTTCCAGAATCAAGCCTCAGTCATTTTGCCAGGCCAGAGTGTTCCACCATCAAACCTCAGTCATGATCCCAGGCCACATATTTCCACAATGAAACCTCAGTCATTTTCTCAGGCCAAAGGTTTCCAGAATCAAACCTCAGTCATATTCCCAGGACACATGGTTCCAGAATCAAACCTGAGTCATGTTCGCAGGCCACAGGTTTCAACAATCAAACATCACTCATGGTCCCAGGACACAGGTGTCCAGAATCAAACCTCAGTCATGTACCCAGGGAACAGGCTTCCAGCAACAAACCTTTGTCATATTCCCAAGACACAGGGTTCCAGAATCAAACCTCAGTCTTGTTCCCAGGACAGAAGTTTCCAGAATCAACCCGATATCATGTTTCCTGGCCACAGTCTTCCAGTATCAAACCTCAGTCATGTTGCCAGGCCACAGGGTTCCACCATCAATCCTCACTCATGTTCCCAGGCCACAGGGTTCCAGAATCAAACCGTTCCCATGTTCCCAGGCCACAGGGTTCCAGAATCCACCGATGTCATGTTAAAGGCCACAGGGTTCCAGAATCAAACCGTTCTCATGTTCCCGGGCCACAGGGTTCCAGAATCAAGCCTCAGTCATTTTGCCAGGCCAGTGTTCCACCATCAAACCTCAGTCATGATCCCAGGCCACATGTTTCCACAATGAAACCTCAGTCATTTTCCCAGGCCAAAGGTTTCCAAAATCAAACCTCAGTCATGTTCCCAGGACACATGGTTCCAGAATCAAACCTGAGTCATGTTCGCGGGCCACAGGTTTCAACCATCAAACCTCAGTCATGTTCCCAGGACACAGGTGTCCAGAATCAAACCTCAGTCATGTTCCCAGGGCACAGGCTTCCAGAAACAAACCTCAGTCATGTTCCCAGGACACAAGTTTCCAGAATCAACCAGATATCATGCTTCCTGGCCACAGTCTTCCAGAATCAAACCTTAGTCATGTTGCCAAGCCACAGGTTTCCACCATCAAACCTCAGACATGTTCCCAGGCCACAGGGTTCTAGAATCCACCGATGTCATGTTCCCAGGCCACAGGGTTCGAGAATCAATCCTCAGTTATGTTTCCCGGCTACAGGGTTCTAGAATAAAACCTCAGTCATGTTCCCAATCCACAGGGTTCCAGAACCAAGGCTCAGTCAGGTTCCCGGGGCACAGTATTCCACAATCTAAACAGATGTCACATGCCCAGTCCCCAGGGTTCCAGAATCCACCGGTATCATGTTCCCAGGCCAAAGGGTTCCAGAATCAATCCTCAGTTATGTTCCCAGGCTACAGGGTTCCAGAATAAAACCTCAGTCATGTTCCCAGTCCACAGGGTTTCAGAACCAAGGCTCAGTCAGGTTCCCGGGGCACAGTATTCCACAATCTAAACAGATGTCATGTTCCCAGGCCACAGTTTTCCAGAATCACGCCTCAGTCATGTTCCCAGGCCACAGGGATCCAGAATCAAACGTCAGTCATGTTGCCAGGCCACAGGTTTCTGCCATCAAACCTCAGTCACGTTCCCGGGCCACAGGGTTCCTGAATCAAGCCTCAGTCATTTTGCCAGGCCAGAGTGTTCCACCATCAAACCTCAGTCATGATCCCAGGCCACATGTTTCCACAATGAAACCTCAGTCATTTTCTCAGGCCAAAGGTTTCCAGAATCAAACCTCAGTCATATTCCCAGGACACATGGTTCCAGAATCAAACCTGAGTCATGTTCGCAGGCCACAGGTTTCAACAATCAAACATCACTCATGTTCCCAGGACACAGGTGTCCTGAATCAAACCTCAGTCATGTACCCAGGGAACAGGCTTCCAGCAACAAACCTTTGTCATATTCCCAGGACACAGGGTTCCAGAATCAAACCTCAGTCTTGTTCCCAGGACAGAAGTTTCCAGAATCAACCCGATATCATGATTCCTGGTCACAGTCTTCCAGTATCAAACCTCAGTCATGTTGCCAGGCCACAGGGTTCCACCATCAATCCTCACTCATGTTCCCAGGCCACAGGGTTCCAGAATCCACCGATGTCATGTTAAAGGCCACAGGGTTCCAGAATCAACCCGTTCTCATGTTCCCGGGCCACAGGGTTCCAGAATCAAGCCTCAGTCATTTTGCCAGGCCAGAGTGTTCCACCATCAAACCTCAGTCATGATCCCAGGCCACATGTTTCCACAATGAAACCTCAGTCATTTTCCCAGGCCAAAGGTTTCCAAAATCAAACCTCAGTCATGTTCCCAGGACACATGGTTCCAGAATCAAACCTGAGTCATGTTCGCGGGCCACAGGTTTCAACCATCAAACCTCAGTCATGTTCCCAGGACACAGGTGTCCAGAATCAAACCTCAGTCATGTTCCCAGGGCACAGGCTTCCAGAAACAAACCTCAGTCATGTTCCCAGGACACAAGTTTCCAGAATCAACCAGATATCATGCTTCCTGGCCACAGTCTTCCAGAATCAAACCTTAGTCATGTTGCCAAGCCACAGGTTTCCACCATCAAACCTCAGACATGTTCCCAGGCCACAGGGTTCTAGAATCCACCGATGTCATGTTCCCAGGCCACAGGGTTCGAGAATCAATCCTCAGTTATGTTTCCCGGCTACAGGGTTCTAGAATAAAACCTCAGTCATGTTCCCAATCCACAGGGTTCCAGAACCAAGGCTCAGTCAGGTTCCCGGGGCACAGTATTCCACAATCTAAACAGATGTCACATGCCCAGTCCCCAGGGTTCCAGAATCCACCGGTATCATGTTCCCAGGCCACAGGGTTCCAGAATCAATCCTCAGTTATGTTCCCAGGCTACAGGGTTCCAGAATAAAACCTCAGTCATGTTCCCAGTCCACAGGGTTTCAGAACCAAGGCTCAGTCAGGTTCCCGGGGCACAGTATTCCACAATCTAAACAGATGTCATGTTCCCAGGCCACAGTTTTCCAGAATCACGCCTCAGTCATGTTCCCAGGCCACAGGGATCCAGAATCAAACGTCAGTCATGTTGCCAGGCCACAGGTTTCTGCCATCAAACCTCAGTCACGTTCCCGGGCCACAGGGTTCCTGAATCAAGCCTCAGTCATTTTGCCAGGCCAGAGTGTTCCACCATCAAACCTCAGTCATGATCCCAGGCCACATGTTTCCACAATGAAACCTCAGTCATTTTCTCAGGCCAAGGTTTCCAGAATCAAACCTCAGTCATATTCCCAGGACACATGGTTCCAGAATCAAACCTGAGTCATGTTCGCAGGCCACAGGTTTCAACAATCAAACATCACTCATGTTCCCAGGACACAGGTGTCCTGAATCAAACCTCAGTCATGTACCCAGGGAACAGGCTTCCAGCAACAAACCTTTGTCATATTCCCAGGACACAGGGTTCCAGAATCAAACCTCAGTCTTGTTCCCAGGACAGAAGTTTCCAGAATCAACCCGATATCATGATTCCTGGCCACAGTCTTCCAGTATCAAACCTCAGTCATGTTGCCAGGCCACAGGGTTCCACCATCAATCCTCACTCATGTTCCCAGGCCACAGGGTTCCAGAATCCACCGATGTCATGTTAAAGGCCACAGGGTTCCAGAATCAACCCGTTCTCATGTTCCCGGGCCACAGGGTTCCAGAATCAAGCCTCAGTCATTTTGCCAGGCCAGAGTGTTCCACCATCAAACCTCAGTCATGATCCCAGGCCACATGTTTCCACAATGAAACCTCAGTCATTTTCCCAGGCCAAAGGTTTCCAAAATCAAACCTCAGTCATGTTCCCAGGACACATGGTTCCAGAATCAAACCTGAGTCATGTTCGCGGGCCACAGGTTTCAACCATCAAACCTCAGTCATGTTCCCAGGACACAGGTGTCCAGAATCAAACCTCAGTCATGTTCCCAGGGCACAGGCTTCCAGAAACAAACCTCAGTCATGTTCCCAGGACACAAGTTTCCAGAATCAACCAGATATCATGCTTCCTGGCCACAGTCTTCCAGAATCAAACCTTAGTCATGTTGCCAAGCCACAGGTTTCCACCATCAAACCTCAGACATGTTCCCAGGCCACAGGGTTCTAGAATCCACCGATGTCATGTTCCCAGGCCACAGGGTTCGAGAATCAATCCTCAGTTATGTTTCCCGGCTACAGGGTTCTAGAATAAAACCTCAGTCATGTTCCCAATCCACAGGGTTCCAGAACCAAGGCTCAGTGAGGTTCCCGGGGCACAGTATTCCACAATCTAAACAGATGTCACATGCCCAGTCCCCAGGGTTCCAGAATCCACCGGTATCATGTTCCCAGGCCACAGGGTTCCAGAATCAATCCTCAGTTATGTTCCCAGGCTACAGGGTTCCAGAATAAAACCTCAGTCATGTTCCCAGTCCACAGGGTTTCAGAACCAAGGCTCAGTCAGGTTCCCGGGGCACAGTATTCCACAATCTAAACAGATGTCATGTTCCCAGGCCACAGTTTTCCAGAATCACGCCTCAGTCATGTTCCCAGGCCACAGGGATCCAGAATCAAACGTCAGTCATGTTGCCAGGCCACAGGTTTCTGCCATCAAACCTCAGTCACGTTCCCGGGCCACAGGGTTCCTGAATCAAGCCTCAGTCATTTTGCCAGGCCAGAGTGTTCCACCATCAAACCTCAGTCATGATCCCAGGCCACATGTTTCCACAATGAAACCTCAGTCATTTTCTCAGGCCAAGGTTTCCAGAATCAAACCTCAGTCATATTCCCAGGACACATGGTTCCAGAATCAAACCTGAGTCATGTTCGCAGGCCACAGGTTTCAACAATCAAACATCACTCATGTTCCCAGGACACAGGTGTCCTGAATCAAACCTCAGTCATGTACCCAGGGAACAGGCTTCCAGCAACAAACCTTTGTCATATTCCCAGGACACAGGGTTCCAGAATCAAACCTCAGTCTTGTTCCCAGGACAGAAGTTTCCAGAATCAACCCGATATCATGATTCCTGGCCACAGTCTTCCAGTATCAAACCTCAGTCATGTTGCCAGGCCACAGGGTTCCACCATCAATCCTCACTCATGTTCCCAGGCCACAGGGTTCCAGAATCCACCGATGTCATGTTAAAGGCCACAGGGTTCCAGAATCAACCCGTTCTCATGTTCCCGGGCCACAGGGTTCCAGAATCAAGCCTCAGTCATTTTGCCAGGCCAGAGTGTTCCACCATCAAACCTCAGTCATGATCCCAGGCCACATGTTTCCACAATGAAACCTCAGTCATTTTCTCAGGCCAAAGGTTTCCAGAATCAAACCTCAGTCATATTCCCAGGACACATGGTTCCAGAATCAAACCTGAGTCATGTTCGCAGGCCACAGGTTTCAACAATCAAACATCACTCATGGTCCCAGGACACAGGTGTCCAGAATCAAACCTCAGTCATGTACCCAGGGAACAGGCTTCCAGCAACAAACCTTTGTCATATTCCCAAGACACAGGGTTCCAGAATCAAACCTCAGTCTTGTTCCCAGGACAGAAGTTTCCAGAATCAACCCGATATCATGTTTCCTGGCCACAGTCTTCCAGTATCAAACCTCAGTCATGTTGCCAGGCCACAGGGTTCCACCATCAATCCTCACTCATGTTCCCAGGCCACAGGGTTCCAGAATCAAACCGTTCCCATGTTCCCAGGCCACAGGGTTCCAGAATCCACCGATGTCATGTTAAAGGCCACAGGGTTCCAGAATCAAACCGTTCTCATGTTCCCGGGCCACAGGGTTCCAGAATCAAGCCTCAGTCATTTTGCCAGGCCAGTGTTCCACCATCAAACCTCAGTCATGATCCCAGGCCACATGTTTCCACAATGAAACCTCAGTCATTTTCCCAGGCCAAAGGTTTCCAAAATCAAACCTCAGTCATGTTCCCAGGACACATGGTTCCAGAATCAAACCTGAGTCATGTTCGCGGGCCACAGGTTTCAACCATCAAACCTCAGTCATGTTCCCAGGACACAGGTGTCCAGAATCAAACCTCAGTCATGTTCCCAGGGCACAGGCTTCCAGAAACAAACCTCAGTCATGTTCCCAGGACACAAGTTTCCAGAATCAACCAGATATCATGCTTCCTGGCCACAGTCTTCCAGAATCAAACCTTAGTCATGTTGCCAAGCCACAGGTTTCCACCATCAAACCTCAGACATGTTCCCAGGCCACAGGGTTCTAGAATCCACCGATGTCATGTTCCCAGGCCACAGGGTTCGAGAATCAATCCTCAGTTATGTTTCCCGGCTACAGGGTTCTAGAATAAAACCTCAGTCATGTTCCCAATCCACAGGGTTCCAGAACCAAGGCTCACTCAGGTTCCCGGGGCACAGTATTCCACAATCTAAACAGATGTCACATGCCCAGTCCCCAGGGTTCCAGAATCCACCGGTATCATGTTCCCAGGCCACAGGGTTCCAGAATCAATCCTCAGTTATGTTCCCAGGCTACAGGGTTCCAGAATAAAACCTCAGTCATGTTCCCAGTCCACAGGGTTTCAGAACCAAGGCTCAGTCAGGTTCCCGGGGCACAGTATTCCACAATCTAAACAGATGTCATGTTCCCAGGCCACAGTTTTCCAGAATCACGCCTCAGTCATGTTCCCAGGCCACAGGGATCCAGAATCAAACGTCAGTCATGTTGCCAGGCCACAGGTTTCTGCCATCAAACCTCAGTCACGTTCCCGGGCCACAGGGTTCCGGAATCAAGCCTCAGTCATTTTGCCAGGCCAGAGTGTTCCACCATCAAACCTCAGTCATGATCCCAGGCCACATGTTTCCACAATGAAACCTCAGTCATTTTCTCAGGCCAAAGGTTTCCAGAATCAAACCTCAGTCATATTCCCAGGACACATGGTTCCAGAATCAAACCTGAGTCATGTTCGCAGGCCACAGGTTTCAACAATCAAACATCACTCATGTTCCCAGGACACAGGTGTCCTGAATCAAACCTCAGTCATGTACCCAGGGAACAGGCTTCCAGCAACAAACCTTTGTCATATTCCCAGGACACAGGGTTCCAGAATCAAACCTCAGTCTTGTTCCCAGGACAGAAGTTTCCAGAATCAACCCGATATCATGATTCCTGACCACAGTCTTCCAGTATCAAACCTCAGTCATGTTGCCAGGCCACAGGGTTCCACCATCAATCCTCACTCATGTTCCCAGGCCACAGGGTTCCAGAATCCACCGATGTCATGTTAAAGGCCACAGGGTTCCAGAATCAACCCGTTCTCATGTTCCCGGGCCACAGGGTTCCAGAATCAAGCCTCAGTCATTTTGCCAGGCCAGAGTGTTCCACCATCAAACCTCAGTCATGATCCCAGGCCACATGTTTCCACAATGAAACCTCAGTCATTTTCCCAGGCCAAAGGTTTCCAAAATCAAACCTCAGTCATGTTCCCAGGACACATGGTTCCAGAATCAAACCTGAGTCATGTTCGCGGGCCACAGGTTTCAACCATCAAACCTCAGTCATGTTCCCAGGACACAGGTGTCCAGAATCAAACCTCAGTCATGTTCCCAGGGCACAGGCTTCCAGAAACAAACCTCAGTCATGTTCCCAGGACACAAGTTTCCAGAATCAACCAGATATCATGCTTCCTGGCCACAGTCTTCCAGAATCAAACCTTAGTCATGTTGCCAAGCCACAGGTTTCCACCATCAAACCTCAGACATGTTCCCAGGCCACAGGGTTCTAGAATCCACCGATGTCATGTTCCCAGGCCACAGGGTTCGAGAATCAATCCTCAGTTATGTTTCCCGGCTACAGGGTTCTAGAATAAAACCTCAGTCATGTTCCCAATCCACAGGGTTCCAGAACCAAGGCTCAGTCAGGTTCCCGGGGCACAGTATTCCACAATCTAAACAGATGTCACATGCCCAGTCTCCAGGGTTCCAGAATCCACCGGTATCATGTTCCCAGGCCACAGGGTTCCAGAATCAATCCTCAGTTATGTTCCCAGGCTACAGGGTTCCAGAATAAAACCTCAGTCATGTTCCCAGTCCACAGGGTTTCAGAACCAAGGCTCAGTCAGGTTCCCGGGGCACAGTATTCCACAATCTAAACAGATGTCATGTTCCCAGGCCACAGTTTTCCAGAATCACGCCTCAGTCATGTTCCCAGGCCACAGGGATCCAGAATCAAACGTCAGTCATGTTGCCAGGCCACAGGTTTCTGCCATCAAACCTCAGTCACGTTCCCGGGCCACAGGGTTCCTGAATCAAGCCTCAGTCATTTTGCCAGGCCAGAGTGTTCCACCATCAAACCTCAGTCATGATCCCAGGCCACATGTTTCCACAATGAAACCTCAGTCATTTTCTCAGGCCAAAGGTTTCCAGAATCAAACCTCAGTCATATTCCCAGGACACATGGTTCCAGAATCAAACCTGAGTCATGTTCGCAGGCCACAGGTTTCAACAATCAAACATCACTCATGTTCCCAGGACACAGGTGTCCAGAATCAAACCTCAGTCATGTACCCAGGGAACAGGCTTCCAGCAACAAACCTTTGTCATATTCCCAGGACACAGGGTTCCAGAATCAAACCTCAGTCTTGTTCCCAGGACAGAAGTTTCCAGAATCAACCCGATATCATGTTTCCTGGCCACAGTCTTCCAGTATCAAACCTCAGTCATGTTGCCAGGCCACAGGGTTCCACCATCAATCCTCACTCATGTTCCCAGGCCACAGGGTTCCAGAATCAAACCGTTCCCATGTTCCCAGGCCACAGGGTTCCAGAATCCACCGATGTCATGTTAAAGGCCACAGGGTTCCAGAATCAAACCGTTCTCATGTTCCCGGGCCACAGGGTTCCAGAATCAAGCCTCAGTCATTTTGCCAGGCCAGTGTTCCACCATCAAACCTCAGTCATGATCCCAGGCCACATGTTTCCACAATGAAACCTCAGTCATTTTCCCAGGCCAAAGGTTTCCAAAATCAAACCTCAGTCATGTTCCCAGGACACATGGTTCCAGAATCAAACCTGAGTCATGTTCGCGGGCCACAGGTTTCAACCATCAAACCTCAGTCATGTTCCCAGGACACAGGTGTCCAGAATCAAACCTCAGTCATGTTCCCAGGGCACAGGCTTCCAGAAACAAACCTCAGTCATGTTCCCAGGACACAAGTTTCCAGAATCAACCAGATATCATGCTTCCTGGCCACAGTCTTCCAGAATCAAACCTTAGTCATGTTGCCAAGCCACAGGTCTCCACCATCAAACCTCAGACATGTTCCCAGGCCACAGGGTTCTAGAATCCACCGATGTCATGTTCCCAGGCCACAGGGTTCGAGAATCAATCCTCAGTTATGTTTCCAGGCTACAGGGTTCTAGAATAAAACCTCAGTCATGTTCCCAATCCACAGGGTTCCAGAACCAAGGCTCAGTCAGGTTCCCGGGGCACAGTATTCCACAATCTAAACAGATGTCACATGCCCAGTCCCCAGGGTTCCAGAATCCACCGGTATCATGTTCCCAGGCCACAGGGTTCCAGAATCAATCCTCAGTTATGTTCCCAGGCTACAGGGTTCCAGAATAAAACCTCAGTCATGTTCCCAGTCCACAGGGTTTCAGAACCAAGGCTCAGTCAGGTTCCCGGGGCACAGTATTCCACAATCTAAACAGATGTCATGTTCCCAGGCCACAGTTTTCCAGAATCACGCCTCAGTCATGTTCCCAGGCCACAGGGATCCAGAATCAAACGTCAGTCATGTTGCCAGGCCACAGGTTTCTGCCATCAAACCTCAGTCACGTTCCCGGGCCACAGGGTTCCTGAATCAAGCCTCAGTCATTTTGCCAGGCCAGAGTGTTCCACCATCAAACCTCAGTCATGATCCCAGGCCACATGTTTCCACAATGAAACCTCAGTCATTTTCTCAGGCCAAAGGTTTCCAGAATCAAACCTCAGTCATATTCCCAGGACACATGGTTCCAGAATCAAACCTGAGTCATGTTCGCAGGCCACAGGTTTCAACAATCAAACATCACTCATGTTCCCAGGACACAGGTGTCCAGAATCAAACCTCAGTCATGTACCCAGGGAACAGGCTTCCAGCAACAAACCTTTGTCATATTCCCAGGACACAGGGTTCCAGAATCAAACCTCAGTCTTGTTCCCAGGACAGAAGTTTCCAGAATCAACCCGATATCATGTTTCCTGGCCACAGTCTTCCAGTATCAAACCTCAGTCATGTTGCCAGGCCACAGGGTTCCACCATCAATCCTCACTCATGTTCCCAGGCCACAGGGTTCCAGAATCAAACCGTTCCCATGTTCCCAGGCCACAGGGTTCCAGAATCCACCGATGTCATGTTAAAGGCCACAGGGTTCCAGAATCAAACCGTTCTCATGTTCCCGGGCCACAGGGTTCCAGAATCAAGCCTCAGTCATTTTGCCAGGCCAGAGTGTTCCACCATCAAACCTCAGTCATGATCCCAGGCCACATGTTTCCACAATGAAACCTCAGTCATTTTCCCAGGCCAAAGATTTCCAAAATCAAACCTCAGTCATGTTCCCAGGACACATGGTTCCAGAATCAAACCTGAGTCATGTTCGCGGGCCACAGGTTTCAACCATCAAACCTCAGTCATGTTCCCAGGACACAGGTGTCCAGAATCAAACCTCAGTCATGTTCCCAGGGCACAGGCTTCCAGAAACAAAACCTCAGTCATGTTCCCAGGACACAAGTTTCCAGAATCAACCAGATATCATGCTTCCTGGCCACAGTCTTCCAGAATCAAACCTTAGTCATGTTGCCAAGCCACAGGTTTCCACCATCAAACCTCAGACATGTTCCCAGGCCACAGGGTTCTAGAATCCACCGATGTCATGTTCCCAGGCCACAGGGTTCGAGAATCAATCCTCAGTTATGTTTCCCGGCTACAGGGTTCTAGAAAAAAAACTCAGTCATGTTCCCAATCCACAGGGTTCCAGAACCAAGGCTCAGTCAGGTTCCCGGGGCACAGTATTCCACAATCTAAACAGATGTCACATGCCCAGTCCCCAGGGTTCCAGAATCCACCGGTATCATGTTCCCAGGCCACAGGGTTCCAGAATCAATCCTCAGTTATGTTCCCAGGCTACAGGGTTCCAGAATAAAACCTCAGTCATGTTCCCAGTCCACAGGGTTTCAGAACCAAGGCTCAGTCAGGTTCCCGGGGCACAGTATTCCACAATCTAAACAGATGTCATGTTCCCAGGCCACAGTTTTCCAGAATCACGCCTCAGTCATGTTCCCAGGCCACAGGGATCCAGAATCAAACGTCAGTCATGTTGCCAGGCCACAGGTTTCTGCCATCAAACCTCAGTCACGTTCCCGGGCCACAGGGTTCCTGAATCAAGCCTCAGTCATTTTGCCAGGCCAGAGTGTTCCACCATCAAACCTCAGTCATGATCCCAGGCCACATGTTTCCACAATGAAACCTCAGTCATTTTCTCAGGCCAAAGTTTTCCAGAATCAAACCTCAGTCATATTCCCAGGACACATGGTTCCAGAATCAAACCTGAGTCATGTTCGCAGGCCACAGGTTTCAACAATCAAACATCACTCATGTTCCCAGGACACAGGTGTCCAGAATCAAACCTCAGTCATGTACCCAGGGAACAGGCTTCCAGCAACAAACCTTTGTCATATTCCCAGGACACAGGGTTCCAGAATCAAACCTCAGTCTTGTTCCCAGGACAGAAGTTTCCAGAATCAACCCGATATCATGTTTCCTGGCCACAGTCTTCCAGTATCAAACCTCAGTCATGTTGCCAGGCCACAGGGTTCCACCATCAATCCTCACTCATGTTCCCAGGCCACAGGGTTCCAGAATCAAACCGTTCCCATGTTCCCAGGCCACAGGGTTCCAGAATCCACCGATGTCATGTTAAAGGCCACAGGGTTCCAGAATCAAACCGTTCTCATGTTCCCGGGCCACAGGGTTCCAGAATCAAGCCTCAGTCATTTTGCCAGGCCAGTGTTCCACCATCAAACCTCAGTCATGATCCCAGGCCACATGTTTCCACAATGAAACCTCAGTCATTTTCCCAGGCCAAAGGTTTCCAAAATCAAACCTCAGTCATGTACCCAGGACACATGGTTCCAGAATCAAACCTGAGTCATGTTCGCGGGCCACAGGTTTCAACCATCAAACCTCAGTCATGTTCCCAGGACACAGGTGTCCAGAATCAAACCTCAGTCATGTTCCCAGGGCACAGGCTTCCAGAAACAAACCTCAGTCATGTTCCCAGGACACAAGTTTCCAGAATCAACCAGATATCATGCTTCCTGGCCACAGTCTTCCAGAATCAAACCTTAGTCATGTTGCCAAGCCACAGGTTTCCACCATCAAACCTCAGACATGTTCCCAGGCCACAGGGTTCTAGAATCCACCGATGTCATGTTCCCAGGCCACAGGGTTCGAGAATCAATCCTCAGTTATGTTTCCCGGCTACAGGGTTCTAGAATAAAACCTCAGTCATGTTCCCAATCCACAGGGTTCCAGAACCAAGGCTCAGTCAGGTTCCCGGGGCACAGTATTCTACAATCTAAACAGATGTCACATGCCCAGTCCCCAGGGTTCCAGAATCCACCGGTATCATGTTCCCAGGCCAAAGGGTTCCAGAATCAATCCTCAGTTATGTTCCCAGGCTACAGGGTTCCAGAATAAAACCTCAGTCATGTTCCCAGTCCACAGGGTTTCAGAACCAAGGCTCAGTCAGGTTCCCGGGGCACAGTATTCCACAATCTAAACAGATGTCATGTTCCCAGGCCACAGTTTTCCAGAATCACGCCTCAGTCATGTTCCCAGGCCACAGGGATCCAGAATCAAACGTCAGTCATGTTGCCAGGCCACAGGTTTCTGCCATCAAACCTCAGTCACGTTCCCGGGCCACAGGGTTCCTGAATCAAGCCTCAGTCATTTTGCCAGGCCAGAGTGTTCCACCATCAAACCTCAGTCATGATCCCAGGCCACATGTTTCCACAATGAAACCTCAGTCATTTTCTCAGGCCAAAGGTTTCCAGAATCAAACCTCAGTCATATTCCCAGGACACATGGTTCCAGAATCAAACCTGATTCATGTTCGCAGGCCACAGGTTTCAACAATCAAACATCACTCATGTTCCCAGGACACAGGTGTCCTGAATCAAACCTCAGTCATGTACCCAGGGAACAGGCTTCCAGCAACAAACCTTTGTCATATTCCCAGGACACAGGGTTCCAGAATCAAACCTCAGTCTTGTTCCCAGGACAGAAGTTTCCAGAATCAACCCGATATCATGTTTCCTGGCCACAGTCTTCCAGTATCAAACCTCAGTCATGTTGCCAGGCCACAGGGTTCCACCATCAATCCTCACTCATGTTCCCAGGCCACAGGGTTCCAGAATCCACCGATGTCATGTTAAAGGCCACAGGGTTCCAGAATCAACCCGTTCTCATGTTCCCGGGCCACAGGGTTCCAGAATCAAGCCTCAGTCATTTTGCCAGGCCAGAGTGTTCCACCATCAAACCTCAGTCATGATCCCAGGCCACATATTTCCACAATGAAACCTCAGTCATTTTCTCAGGCCAAAGGTTTCCAGAATCAAACCTCAGTCATATTCCCAGGACACATGGTTCCAGAATCAAACCTGAGTCATGTTCGCAGGCCACAGGTTTCAACAATCAAACATCACTCATGGTCCCAGGACACAGGTGTCCAGAATCAAACCTCAGTCATGTACCCAGGGAACAGGCTTCCAGCAACAAACCTTTGTCATATTCCCAAGACACAGGGTTCCAGAATCAAACCTCAGTCTTGTTCCCAGGACAGAAGTTTCCAGAATCAACCCGATATCATGTTTCCTGGCCACAGTCTTCCAGTATCAAACCTCAGTCATGTTGCCAGGCCACAGGGTTCCACCATCAATCCTCACTCATGTTCCCAGGCCACAGGGTTCCAGAATCAAACCGTTCCCATGTTCCCAGGCCACAGGGTTCCAGAATCCACCGATGTCATGTTAAAGGCCACAGGGTTCCAGAATCAAACCGTTCTCATGTTCCCGGGCCACAGGGTTCCAGAATCAAGCCTCAGTCATTTTGCCAGGCCAGTGTTCCACCATCAAACCTCAGTCATGATCCCAGGCCACATGTTTCCACAATGAAACCTCAGTCATTTTCCCAGGCCAAAGGTTTCCAAAATCAAACCTCAGTCATGTTCCCAGGACACATGGTTCCAGAATCAAACCTGAGTCATGTTCGCGGGCCACAGGTTTCAACCATCAAACCTCAGTCATGTTCCCAGGACACAGGTGTCCAGAATCAAACCTCAGTCATGTTCCCAGGGCACAGGCTTCCAGAAACAAACCTCAGTCATGTTCCCAGGACACAAGTTTCCAGAATCAACCAGATATCATGCTTCCTGGCCACAGTCTTCCAGAATCAAACCTTAGTCATGTTGCCAAGCCACAGGTTTCCACCATCAAACCTCAGACATGTTCCCAGGCCACAGGGTTCTAGAATCCACCGATGTCATGTTCCCAGGCCACAGGGTTCGAGAATCAATCCTCAGTTATGTTTCCCGGCTACAGGGTTCTAGAATAAAACCTCAGTCATGTTCCCAATCCACAGGGTTCCAGAACCAAGGCTCAGTCAGGTTCCCGGGGCACAGTATTCCACAATCTAAACAGATGTCACATGCCCAGTCCCCAGGGTTCCAGAATCCACCGGTATCATGTTCCCAGGCCAAAGGGTTCCAGAATCAATCCTCAGTTATGTTCCCAGGCTACAGGGTTCCAGAATAAAACCTCAGTCATGTTCCCAGTCCACAGGGTTTCAGAACCAAGGCTCAGTCAGGTTCCCGGGGCACAGTATTCCACAATCTAAACAGATGTCATGTTCCCAGGCCACAGTTTTCCAGAATCACGCCTCAGTCATGTTCCCAGGCCACAGGGATCCAGAATCAAACGTCAGTCATGTTGCCAGGCCACAGGTTTCTGCCATCAAACCTCAGTCACGTTCCCGGGCCACAGGGTTCCTGAATCAAGCCTCAGTCATTTTGCCAGGCCAGAGTGTTCCACCATCAAACCTCAGTCATGATCCCAGGCCACATGTTTCCACAATGAAACCTCAGTCATTTTCTCAGGCCAAAGGTTTCCAGAATCAAACCTCAGTCATATTCCCAGGACACATGGTTCCAGAATCAAACCTGAGTCATGTTCGCAGGCCACAGGTTTCAACAATCAAACATCACTCATGTTCCCAGGACACAGGTGTCCTGAATCAAACCTCAGTCATGTACCCAGGGAACAGGCTTCCAGCAACAAACCTTTGTCATATTCCCAGGACACAGGGTTCCAGAATCAAACCTCAGTCTTGTTCCCAGGACAGAAGTTTCCAGAATCAACCCGATATCATGATTCCTGGTCACAGTCTTCCAGTATCAAACCTCAGTCATGTTGCCAGGCCACAGGGTTCCACCATCAATCCTCACTCATGTTCCCAGGCCACAGGGTTCCAGAATCCACCGATGTCATGTTAAAGGCCACAGGGTTCCAGAATCAACCCGTTCTCATGTTCCCGGGCCACAGGGTTCCAGAATCAAGCCTCAGTCATTTTGCCAGGCCAGAGTGTTCCACCATCAAACCTCAGTCATGATCCCAGGCCACATGTTTCCACAATGAAACCTCAGTCATTTTCCCAGGCCAAAGGTTTCCAAAATCAAACCTCAGTCATGTTCCCAGGACACATGGTTCCAGAATCAAACCTGAGTCATGTTCGCGGGCCACAGGTTTCAACCATCAATCCTCAGTCATGTTCCCAGGACACAGGTGTCCAGAATCAAACCTCAGTCATGTTCCCAGGGCACAGGCTTCCAGAAACAAACCTCAGTCATGTTCCCAGGACACAAGTTTCCAGAATCAACCAGATATCATGCTTCCTGGCCACAGTCTTCCAGAATCAAACCTTAGTCATGTTGCCAAGCCACAGGTTTCCACCATCAAACCTCAGACATGTTCCCAGGCCACAGGGTTCTAGAATCCACCGATGTCATGTTCCCAGGCCACAGGGTTCGAGAATCAATCCTCAGTTATGTTTCCCGGCTACAGGGTTCTAGAATAAAACCTCAGTCATGTTCCCAATCCACAGGGTTCCAGAACCAAGGCTCAGTCAGGTTCCCGGGGCACAGTATTCCACAATCTAAACAGATGTCACATGCCCAGTCCCCAGGGTTCCAGAATCCACCGGTATCATGTTCCCAGGCCACAGGGTTCCAGAATCAATCCTCAGTTATGTTCCCAGGCTACAGGGTTCCAGAATAAAACCTCAGTCATGTTCCCAGTCCACAGGGTTTCAGAACCAAGGCTCAGTCAGGTTCCCGGGGCACAGTATTCCACAATCTAAACAGATGTCATGTTCCCAGGCCACAGTTTTCCAGAATCACGCCTCAGTCATGTTCCCAGGCCACAGGGATCCAGAATCAAACGTCAGTCATGTTGCCAGGCCACAGGTTTCTGCCATCAAACCTCAGTCACGTTCCCGGGCCACAGGGTTCCTGAATCAAGCCTCAGTCATTTTGCCAGGCCAGAGTGTTCCACCATCAAACCTCAGTCATGATCCCAGGCCACATGTTTCCACAATGAAACCTCAGTCATTTTCTCAGGCCAAGGTTTCCAGAATCAAACCTCAGTCATATTCCCAGGACACATGGTTCCAGAATCAAACCTGAGTCATGTTCGCAGGCCACAGGTTTCAACAATCAAACATCACTCATGTTCCCAGGACACAGGTGTCCTGAATCAAACCTCAGTCATGTACCCAGGGAACAGGCTTCCAGCAACAAACCTTTGTCATATTCCCAGGACACAGGGTTCCAGAATCAAACCTCAGTCTTGTTCCCAGGACAGAAGTTTCCAGAATCAACCCGATATCATGATTTCTGGCCACAGTCTTCCAGTATCAAACCTCAGTCATGTTGCCAGGCCACAGGGTTCCACCATCAATCCTCACTCATGTTCCCAGGCCACAGGGTTCCAGAATCCACCGATGTCATGTTAAAGGCCACAGGGTTCCAGAATCAACCCGTTCTCATGTTCCCGGGCCACAGGGTTCCAGAATCAAGCCTCAGTCATTTTGCCAGGCCAGAGTGTTCCACCATCAAACCTCAGTCATGATCCCAGGCCACATGTTTCCACAATGAAACCTCAGTCATTTTCCCAGGCCAAAGGTTTCCAAAATCAAACCTCAGTCATGTTCCCAGGACACATGGTTCCAGAATCAAACCTGAGTCATGTTCGCGGGCCACAGGTTTCAACCATCAAACCTCAGTCATGTTCCCAGGACACAGGTGTCCAGAATCAAACCTCAGTCATGTTCCCAGGGCACAGGCTTCCAGAAACAAACCTCAGTCATGTTCCCAGGACACAAGTTTCCAGAATCAACCAGATATCATGCTTCCTGGCCACAGTCTTCCAGAATCAAACCTTAGTCATGTTGCCAAGCCACAGGTTTCCACCATCAAACCTCAGACATGTTCCCAGGCCACAGGGTTCTAGAATCCACCGATGTCATGTTCCCAGGCCACAGGGTTCGAGAATCAATCCTCAGTTATGTTTCCCGGCTACAGGGTTCTAGAATAAAACCTCAGTCATGTTCCCAATCCACAGGGTTCCAGAACCAAGGCTCAGTGAGGTTCCCGGGGCACAGTATTCCACAATCTAAACAGATGTCACATGCCCAGTCCCCAGGGTTCCAGAATCCACCGGTATCATGTTCCCAGGCCACAGGGTTCCAGAATCAATCCTCAGTTATGTTCCCAGGCTACAGGGTTCCAGAATAAAACCTCAGTCATGTTCCCAGTCCACAGGGTTTCAGAACCAAGGCTCAGTCAGGTTCCCGGGGCACAGTATTCCACAATCTAAACAGATGTCATGTTCCCAGGCCACAGTTTTCCAGAATCACGCCTCAGTCATGTTCCCAGGCCACAGGGATCCAGAATCAAACGTCAGTCATGTTGCCAGGCCACAGGTTTCTGCCATCAAACCTCAGTCACGTTCCCGGGCCACAGGGTTCCTGAATCAAGCCTCAGTCATTTTGCCAGGCCAGAGTGTTCCACCATCAAACCTCAGTCATGATCCCAGGCCACATGTTTCCACAATGAAACCTCAGTCATTTTCTCAGGCCAAGGTTTCCAGAATCAAACCTCAGTCATATTCCCAGGACACATGGTTCCAGAATCAAACCTGAGTCATGTTCGCAGGCCACAGGTTTCAACAATCAAACATCACTCATGTTCCCAGGACACAGGTGTCCTGAATCAAACCTCAGTCATGTACCCAGGGAACAGGCTTCCAGCAACAAACCTTTGTCATATTCCCAGGACACAGGGTTCCAGAATCAAACCTCAGTCTTGTTCCCAGGACAGAAGTTTCCAGAATCAACCCGATATCATGATTCCTGGCCACAGTCTTCCAGTATCAAACCTCAGTCATGTTGCCAGGCCACAGGGTTCCACCATCAATCCTCACTCATGTTCCCAGGCCACAGGGTTCCAGAATCCACCGATGTCATGTTAAAGGCCACAGGGTTCCAGAATCAACCCGTTCTCATGTTCCCGGGCCACAGGGTTCCAGAATCAAGCCTCAGTCATTTTGCCAGGCCAGAGTGTTCCACCATCAAACCTCAGTCATGATCCCAGGCCACATGTTTCCACAATGAAACCTCAGTCATTTTCTCAGGCCAAAGATTTCCAGAATCAAACCTCAGTCATATTCCCAGGACACATGGTTCCAGAATCAAACCTGAGTCATGTTCGCAGGCCACAGGTTTCAACAATCAAACATCACTCATGGTCCCAGGACACAGGTGTCCAGAATCAAACCTCAGTCATGTACCCAGGGAACAGGCTTCCAGCAACAAACCTTTGTCATATTCCCAAGACACAGGGTTCCAGAATCAAACCTCAGTCTTGTTCCCAGGACAGAAGTTTCCAGAATCAACCCGATATCATGTTTCCTGGCCACAGTCTTCCAGTATCAAACCTCAGTCATGTTGCCAGGCCACAGGGTTCCACCATCAATCCTCACTCATGTTCCCAGGCCACAGGGTTCCAGAATCAAACCGTTCCCATGTTCCCAGGCCACAGGGTTCCAGAATCCACCGATGTCATGTTAAAGGCCACAGGGTTCCAGAATCAAACCGTTCTCATGTTCCCGGGCCACAGGGTTCCAGAATCAAGCCTCAGTCATTTTGCCAGGCCAGTGTTCCACCATCAAACCTCAGTCATGATCCCAGGCCACATGTTTCCACAATGAAACCTCAGTCATTTTCCCAGGCCAAAGGTTTCCAAAATCAAACCTCAGTCATGTTCCCAGGACACATGGTTCCAGAATCAAACCTGAGTCATGTTCGCGGGCCACAGGTTTCAACCATCAAACCTCAGTCATGTTCCCAGGACACAGGTGTCCAGAATCAAACCTCAGTCATGTTCCCAGGGCACAGGCTTCCAGAAACAAACCTCAGTCATGTTCCCAGGACACAAGTTTCCAGAATCAACCAGATATCATGCTTCCTGGCCACAGTCTTCCAGAATCAAACCTTAGTCATGTTGCCAAGCCACAGGTTTCCACCATCAAACCTCAGACATGTTCCCAGGCCACAGGGTTCTAGAATCCACCGATGTCATGTTCCCAGGCCACAGGGTTCGAGAATCAATCCTCAGTTATGTTTCCCGGCTACAGGGTTCTAGAATAAAACCTCAGTCATGTTCCCAATCCACAGGGTTCCAGAACCAAGGCTCACTCAGGTTCCCGGGGCACAGTATTCCACAATCTAAACAGATGTCACATGCCCAGTCCCCAGGGTTCCAGAATCCACCGGTATCATGTTCCCAGGCCACAGGGTTCCAGAATCAATCCTCAGTTATGTTCCCAGGCTACAGGGTTCCAGAATAAAACCTCAGTCATGTTCCCAGTCCACAGGGTTTCAGAACCAAGGCTCAGTCAGGTTCCCGGGGCACAGTATTCCACAATCTAAACAGATGTCATGTTCCCAGGCCACAGTTTTCCAGAATCACGCCTCAGTCATGTTCCCAGGCCACAGGGATCCAGAATCAAACGTCAGTCATGTTGCCAGGCCACAGGTTTCTGCCATCAAACCTCAGTCACGTTCCCGGGCCACAGGGTTCCGGAATCAAGCCTCAGTCATTTTGCCAGGCCAGAGTGTTCCACCATCAAACCTCAGTCATGATCCCAGGCCACATGTTTCCACAATGAAACCTCAGTCATTTTCTCAGGCCAAAGGTTTCCAGAATCAAACCTCAGTCATATTCCCAGGACACATGGTTCCAGAATCAAACCTGAGTCATGTTCGCAGGCCACAGGTTTCAACAATCAAACATCACTCATGTTCCCAGGACACAGGTGTCCTGAATCAAACCTCAGTCATGTACCCAGGGAACAGGCTTCCAGCAACAAACCTTTGTCATATTCCCAGGACACAGGGTTCCAGAATCAAACCTCAGTCTTGTTCCCAGGACAGAAGTTTCCAGAATCAACCCGATATCATGATTCCTGACCACAGTCTTCCAGTATCAAACCTCAGTCATGTTGCCAGGCCACAGGGTTCCACCATCAATCCTCACTCATGTTCCCAGGCCACAGGGTTCCAGAATCCACCGATGTCATGTTAAAGGCCACAGGGTTCCAGAATCAACCCGTTCTCATGTTCCCGGGCCACAGGGTTCCAGAATCAAGCCTCAGTCATTTTGCCAGGCCAGAGTGTTCCACCATCAAACCTCAGTCATGATCCCAGGCCACATGTTTCCACAATGAAACCTCAGTCATTTTCCCAGGCCAAAGGTTTCCAAAATCAAACCTCAGTCATGTTCCCAGGACACATGGTTCCAGAATCAAACCTGAGTCATGTTCGCGGGCCACAGGTTTCAACCATCAAACCTCAGTCATGTTCCCAGGACACAGGTGTCCAGAATCAAACCTCAGTCATGTTCCCAGGGCACAGGCTTCCAGAAACAAACCTCAGTCATGTTCCCAGGACACAAGTTTCCAGAATCAACCAGATATCATGCTTCCTGGCCACAGTCTTCCAGAATCAAACCTTAGTCATGTTGCCAAGCCACAGGTTTCCACCATCAAACCTCAGACATGTTCCCAGGCCACAGGGTTCTAGAATCCACCGATGTCATGTTCCCAGGCCACAGGGTTCGAGAATCAATCCTCAGTTATGTTTCCCGGCTACAGGGTTCTAGAATAAAACCTCAGTCATGTTCCCAATCCACAGGGTTCCAGAACCAAGGCTCAGTCAGGTTCCCGGGGCACAGTATTCCACAATCTAAACAGATGTCACATGCCCAGTCTCCAGGGTTCCAGAATCCACCGGTATCATGTTCCCAGGCCACAGGGTTCCAGAATCAATCCTCAGTTATGTTCCCAGGCTACAGGGTTCCAGAATAAAACCTCAGTCATGTTCCCAGTCCACAGGGTTTCAGAACCAAGGCTCAGTCAGGTTCCCGGGGCACAGTATTCCACAATCTAAACAGATGTCATGTTCCCAGGCCACAGTTTTCCAGAATCACGCCTCAGTCATGTTCCCAGGCCACAGGGATCCAGAATCAAACGTCAGTCATGTTGCCAGGCCACAGGTTTCTGCCATCAAACCTCAGTCACGTTCCCGGGCCACAGGGTTCCTGAATCAAGCCTCAGTCATTTTGCCAGGCCAGAGTGTTCCACCATCAAACCTCAGTCATGATCCCAGGCCACATGTTTCCACAATGAAACCTCAGTCATTTTCTCAGGCCAAAGGTTTCCAGAATCAAACCTCAGTCATATTCCCAGGACACATGGTTCCAGAATCAAACCTGAGTCATGTTCGCAGGCCACAGGTTTCAACAATCAAACATCACTCATGTTCCCAGGACACAGGTGTCCAGAATCAAACCTCAGTCATGTACCCAGGGAACAGGCTTCCAGCAACAAACCTTTGTCATATTCCCAGGACACAGGGTTCCAGAATCAAACCTCAGTCTTGTTCCCAGGACAGAAGTTTCCAGAATCAACCCGATATCATGTTTCCTGGCCACAGTCTTCCAGTATCAAACCTCAGTCATGTTGCCAGGCCACAGGGTTCCACCATCAATCCTCACTCATGTTCCCAGGCCACAGGGTTCCAGAATCAAACCGTTCCCATGTTCCCAGGCCACAGGGTTCCAGAATCCACCGATGTCATGTTAAAGGCCACAGGGTTCCAGAATCAAACCGTTCTCATGTTCCCGGGCCACAGGGTTCCAGAATCAAGCCTCAGTCATTTTGCCAGGCCAGTGTTCCACCATCAAACCTCAGTCATGATCCCAGGCCACATGTTTCCACAATGAAACCTCAGTCATTTTCCCAGGCCAAAGGTTTCCAAAATCAAACCTCAGTCATGTTCCCAGGACACATGGTTCCAGAATCAAACCTGAGTCATGTTCGCGGGCCACAGGTTTCAACCATCAAACCTCAGTCATGTTCCCAGGACACAGGTGTCCAGAATCAACCAGATATCATGCTTCCTGGCCACAGTCTTCCAGAATCAAACCTTAGTCATGTTGCCAAGCCACAGGTTTCCACCATCAAACCTCAGACATGTTCCCAGGCCACAGGGTTCTAGAATCCACCGATGTCATGTTCCCAGGCCACAGGGTTCGAGAATCAATCCTCAGTTATGTTTCCCGGCTACAGGGTTCTAGAATAAAACCTCAGTCATGTTCCCAATCCACAGGGTTCCAGAACCAAGGCTCAGTCAGGTTCCCGGGGCACAGTATTCCACAATCTAAACAGATGTCACATGCCCAGTCCCCAGGGTTCCAGAATCCACCGGTATCATGTTCCCAGGCCACAGGGTTCCAGAATCAATCCTCAGTTATGTTCCCAGGCTACAGGGTTCCAGAATAAAACCTCAGTCATGTTCCCAGTCCACAGGGTTTCAGAACCAAGGCTCAGTCAGGTTCCCGGGGCACAGTATTCCACAATCTAAACAGATGTCATGTTCCCAGGCCACAGTTTTCCAGAATCACGCCTCAGTCATGTTCCCAGGCCACAGGGATCCAGAATCAAACGTCAGTCATGTTGCCAGGCCACAGGTTTCTGCCATCAAACCTCAGTCACGTTCCCGGGCCACAGGGTTCCTGAATCAAGCCTCAGTCATTTTGCCAGGCCAGAGTGTTCCACCATCAAACCTCAGTCATGATCCCAGGCCACATGTTTCCACAATGAAACCTCAGTCATTTTCTCAGGCCAAAGGTTTCCAGAATCAAACCTCAGTCATATTCCCAGGACACATGGTTCCAGAATCAAACCTGAGTCATGTTCGCAGGCCACAGGTTTCAACAATCAAACATCACTCATGTTCCCAGGACACAGGTGTCCAGAATCAAACCTCAGTCATGTACCCAGGGAACAGGCTTCCAGCAACAAACCTTTGTCATATTCCCAGGACACAGGGTTCCAGAATCAAACCTCAGTCTTGTTCCCAGGACAGAAGTTTCCAGAATCAACCCGATATCATGTTTCCTGGCCACAGTCTTCCAGTATCAAACCTCAGTCATGTTGCCAGGCCACAGGGTTCCACCATCAATCCTCACTCATGTTCCCAGGCCACAGGGTTCCAGAATCAAACCGTTCCCATGTTCCCAGGCCACAGGGTTCCAGAATCCACCGATGTCATGTTAAAGGCCACAGGGTTCCAGAATCAACCCGTTCTCATGTTCCCGGGCCACAGGGTTCCAGAATCAAGCCTCAGTCATTTTGCCAGGCCAGAGTGTTCCACCATCAAACCTCAGTCATGATCCCAGGCCACATGTTTCCACAATGAAACCTCAGTCATTTTCCCAGGCCAAAGGTTTCCAAAATCAAACCTCAGTCATGTTCCCAGGACACATGGTTCCAGAATCAAACCTGAGTCATGTTCGCGGGCCACAGGTTTCAACCATCAAACCTCAGTCATGTTCCCAGGACACAGGTGTCCAGAAGCAAACCTCAGTCATGTTCCCAGGACACAAGTTTCCAGAATCAACCAGATATCATGCTTCCTGGCCACAGTCTTCCAGAATCAAACCTTAGTCATGTTGCCAAGCCACAGGTTTCCACCATCAAACCTCAGACATGTTCCCAGGCCACAGGGTTCTAGAATCCACCGATGTCATGTTCCCAGGCCACAGGGTTCGAGAATCAATCCTCAGTTATGTTTCCAGCCTACAGGGTTCTACAATAAAACCTCAGTCATGTTCCCAATCCACAGGGTTCCAGAACCAAGGCTCAGTCAGGTTCCCGGGGCACAGTATTCCACAATCTAAACAGATGTCACATGCCCAGTCCCCAGGGTTCCAGAATCCACCGGTATCATGTTCCCAGGCCACAGGGTTCCAGAATCAATCCTCAGTTATGTTCCCAGGCTACAGGGTTCCAGAATAAAACCTCAGTCATGTTCCCAGTCCACAGGGTTTCAGAACCAAGGCTCAGTCAGGTTCCCGGGGCACAGTATTCCACAATCTAAACAGATGTCATGTTCCCAGGCCACAGTTTTCCAGAATCACGCCTCAGTCATGTTCCCAGGCCACAGGGATCCAGAATCAAACGTCAGTCATGTTGCCAGGCCACAGGTTTCTGCCATCAAACCTCAGTCACGTTCCCGGGCCACAGGGTTCCTGAATCAAGCCTCAGTCATTTTGCCAGGCCAGAGTGTTCCACCATCAAACCTCAGTCATGATCCCAGGACACATGTTTCCACAATGAAACCTCAGTCATTTTCTCAGGCCAAAGGTTTCCAGAATCAAACCTCAGTCATATTCCCAGGACACATGGTTCCAGAATCAAACCTGAGTCATGTTCGCAGGCCACAGGTTTCAACAATCAAACATCACTCATGTTCCCAGGACACAGGTGTCCAGAATCAAACCTCAGTCATGTACCCAGGGAACAGGCTTCCAGCAACAAACCTTTGTCATATTCCCAGGACACAGGGTTCCAGAATCAAACCTCAGTCTTGTTCCCAGGACAGAAGTTTCCAGAATCAACCCGATATCATGTTTCCTGGCCACAGTCTTCCAGTATCAAACCTCAGTCATGTTGCCAGGCCACAGGGTTCCACCATCAATCCTCACTCATGTTCCCAGGCCACAGGGTTCCAGAATCAAACCGTTCCCATGTTCCCAGGCCACAGGGTTCCAGAATCCACCGATGTCATGTTAAAGGCCACAGGGTTCCAGAATCAACCCGTTCTCATGTTCCCGGGCCACAGGGTTCCAGAATCAAGCCTCAGTCATTTTGCCAGGCCAGAGTGTTCCACCATCAAACCTCAGTCATGATCCCAGGCCACATGTTTCCACAATGAAACCTCAGTCATTTTCCCAGGCCAAAGGTTTCCAAAATCAAACCTCCGTCATGTTCCCAGGACACATGGTTCCAGAATCAAACCTGAGTCATGTTCGCGGGCCACAGGTTTCAACCATCAAACCTCAGTCATGTTCCCAGGACACAGGTGTCCAGAATCAAACCTCAGTCATGTTCCCAGGGCACAGGCTTCCAGAAACAAACCTCAGTCATGTTCCCAGGACACAAGTTTCCAGAATCAACCAGATATCATGCTTCCTGGCCACAGTCTTCCAGAATCAAACCTTAGTCATGTTGCCAAGCCACAGGTTTCCACCATCAAACCTCAGACATGTTCCCAGGCCACAGGGTTCTAGAATCCACCGATGTCATGTTCCCAGGCCACAGGGTTCGAGAATCAATCCTCAGTTATGTTTCCAGGCTACAGGGTTCTAGAATAAAACCTCAGTCATGTTCCCAATCCACAGGGTTCCAGAACCAAGGCTCAGTCAGGTTCCCGGGGCACAGTATTCCACAATCTAAACAGATGTCACATGCCCAGTCCCCAGGGTTCCAGAATCCACCGGTATCATGTTCCCAGGCCACAGGGTTCCAGAATCAATCCTCAGTTATGTTCCCAGGCTACAGGGTTCCAGAATAAAACCTCAGTCATGTTCCCAGTCCACAGGGTTTCAGAACCAAGGCTCAGTCAGGTTCCCGGGGCACAGTATTCCACAATCTAAACAGATGTCATGTTCCCAGGCCACAGTTTTCCAGAATCACGCCTCAGTCATGTTCCCAGGCCACAGGGATCCAGAATCAAACGTCAGTCATGTTGCCAGGCCACAGGTTTCTGCCATCAAACCTCAGTCACGTTCCCGGGCCACAGGGTTCCTGAATCAAGCCTCAGTCATTTTGCCAGGCCAGAGTGTTCCACCATCAAACCTCAGTCATGATCCCAGGCCACATGTTTCCACAATGAAACCTCAGTCATTTTCTCAGGCCAAAGGTTTCCAGAATCAAACCTCAGTCATATTCCCAGGACACATGGTTCCAGAATCAAACCTGAGTCATGTTCGCAGGCCACAGGTTTCAACAATCAAACATCACTCATGTTCCCAGGACACAGGTGTCCAGAATCAAACCTCAGTCATGTACCCAGGGAACAGGCTTCCAGCAACAAACCTTTGTCATATTCCCAGGACACAGGGTTCCAGAATCAAACCTCAGTCTTGTTCCCAGGACAGAAGTTTCCAGAATCAACCCGATATCATGTTTCCTGGCCACAGTCTTCCAGTATCAAACCTCAGTCATGTTGCCAGGCCACAGGGTTCCACCATCAATCCTCACTCATGTTCCCAGGCCACAGGGTTCCAGAATCAAACCGTTCCCATGTTCCCAGGCCACAGGGTTCCAGAATCCACCGATGTCATGTTAAAGGCCACAGGGTTCCAGAATCAAACCGTTCTCATGTTCCCGGGCCACAGGGTTCCAGAATCAAGCCTCAGTCATTTTGCCAGGCCAGTGTTCCACCATCAAACCTCAGTCATGATCCCAGGCCACATGTTTCCACAATGAAACCTCAGTCATTTTCCCAGGCCAAAGGTTTCCAAAATCAAACCTCAGTCATGTTCCCAGGACACATGGTTCCAGAATCAAACCTGAGTCATGTTCGCGGGCCACAGGTTTCAACCATCAAACCTCAGTCATGTTCCCAGGACACAGGTGTCCAGAATCAAACCTCAGTCATGTTCCCAGGGCACAGGCTTCCAGAAACAAACCTCAGTCATGTTCCCAGGACACAAGTTTCCAGAATCAACCAGATATCATGCTTCCTGGCCACAGTCTTCCAGAATCAAACCTTAGTCATGTTGCCAAGCCACAGGTTTCCACCATCAAACCTCAGACATGTTCCCAGGCCACAGGGTTCTAGAATCCACCGATGTCATGTTCCCAGGCCACAGGGTTCGAGAATCAATCCTCAGTTATGTTTCCCGGCTACAGGGTTCTAGAATAAAACCTCAGTCATGTTCCCAATCCACAGGGTTCCAGAACCAAGGCTCAGTCAGGTTCCCGGGGCACAGTATTCCACAATCTAAACAGATGTCACATGCCCAGTCTCCAGGGTTCCAGAATCCACCGGTATCATGTTCCCAGGCCACAGGGTTCCAGAATCAATCCTCAGTTATGTTCCCAGGCTACAGGGTTCCAGAATAAAACCTCAGTCATGTTCCCAGTCCACAGGGTTTCAGAACCAAGGCTCAGTCAGGTTCCCGGGGCACAGTATTCCACAATCTAAACAGATGTCATGTTCCCAGGCCACAGTTTTCCAGAATCACGCCTCAGTCATGTTCCCAGGCCACAGGGATCCAGAATCAAACGTCAGTCATGTTGCCAGGCCACAGGTTTCTGCCATCAAACCTCAGTCACGTTCCCGGGCCACAGGGTTCCTGAATCAAGCCTCAGTCATTTTGCCAGGCCAGAGTGTTCCACCATCAAACCTCAGTCATGATCCCAGGCCACATGTTTCCACAATGAAACCTCAGTCATTTTCTCAGGCCAAAGGTTTCCAGAATCAAACCTCAGTCATATTCCCAGGACACATGGTTCCAGAATCAAACCTGAGTCATGTTCGCAGGCCACAGGTTTCAACAATCAAACATCACTCATGTTCCCAGGACACAGGTGTCCAGAATCAAACCTCAGTCATGTACCCAGGGAACAGGCTTCCAGCAACAAACCTTTGTCATATTCCCAGGACACAGGGTTCCAGAATCAAACCTCAGTCTTGTTCCCAGGACAGAAGTTTCCAGAATCAACCCGATATCATGTTTCCTGGCCACAGTCTTCCAGTATCAAACCTCAGTCATGTTGCCAGGCCACAGGGTTCCACCATCAATCCTCACTCATGTTCCCAGGCCACAGGGTTCCAGAATCAAACCGTTCCCATGTTCCCAGGCCACAGGGTTCCAGAATCCACCGATGTCATGTTAAAGGCCACAGGGTTCCAGAATCAAACCGTTCTCATGTTCCCGGGCCACAGGGTTCCAGAATCAAGCCTCAGTCATTTTGCCAGGCCAGTGTTCCACCATCAAACCTCAGTCATGATCCCAGGCCACATGTTTCCACAATGAAACCTCAGTCATTTTCCCAGGCCAAAGGTTTCCAAAATCAAACCTCAGTCATGTACCCAGGACACATGGTTCCAGAATCAAACCTGAGTCATGTTCGCGGGCCACAGGTTTCAACCATCAAACCTCAGTCATGTTCCCAGGACACAGGTGTCCAGAATCAACCAGATATCATGCTTCCTGGCCACAGTCTTCCAGAATCAAACCTTAGTCATGTTGCCAAGCCACAGGTTTCCACCATCAAACCTCAGACATGTTCCCAGGCCACAGGGTTCTAGAATCCACCGATGTCATGTTCCCAGGCCACAGGGTTCGAGAATCAATCCTCAGTTATGTTTCCCGGCTACAGGGTTCTAGAATAAAACCTCAGTCATGTTCCCAATCCACAGGGTTCCAGAACCAAGGCTCAGTCAGGTTCCCGGGGCACAGTATTCCACAATCTAAACAGATGTCACATGCCCAGTCCCCAGGGTTCCAGAATCCACCGGTATCATGTTCCCAGGCCACAGGGTTCCAGAATCAATCCTCAGTTATGTTCCCAGGCTACAGGGTTCCAGAATAAAACCTCAGTCATGTTCCCAGTCCACAGGGTTTCAGAACCAAGGCTCAGTCAGGTTCCCGGGGCACAGTATTCCACAATCTAAACAGATGTCATGTTCCCAGGCCACAGTTTTCCAGAATCACGCCTCAGTCATGTTCCCAGGCCACAGGGATCCAGAATCAAACGTCAGTCATGTTGCCAGGCCACAGGTTTCTGCCATCAAACCTCAGTCACGTTCCCGGGCCACAGGGTTCCTGAATCAAGCCTCAGTCATTTTGCCAGGCCAGAGTGTTCCACCATCAAACCTCAGTCATGATCCCAGGCCACATGTTTCCACAATGAAACCTCAGTCATTTTCTCAGGCCAAAGGTTTCCAGAATCAAACCTCAGTCATATTCCCAGGACACATGGTTCCAGAATCAAACCTGAGTCATGTTCGCAGGCCACAGGTTTCAACAATCAAACATCACTCATGTTCCCAGGACACAGGTGTCCAGAATCAAACCTCAGTCATGTACCCAGGGAACAGGCTTCCAGCAACAAACCTTTGTCATATTCCCAGGACACAGGGTTCCAGAATCAAACCTCAGTCTTGTTCCCAGGACAGAAGTTTCCAGAATCAACCCGATATCATGTTTCCTGGCCACAGTCTTCCAGTATCAAACCTCAGTCATGTTGCCAGGCCACAGGGTTCCACCATCAATCCTCACTCATGTTCCCAGGCCACAGGGTTCCAGAATCAAACCGTTCCCATGTTCCCAGGCCACAGGGTTCCAGAATCCACCGATGTCATGTTAAAGGCCACAGGGTTCCAGAATCAACCCGTTCTCATGTTCCCGGGCCACAGGGTTCCAGAATCAAGCCTCAGTCATTTTGCCAGGCCAGAGTGTTCCACCATCAAACCTCAGTCATGATCCCAGGCCACATGTTTCCACAATGAAACCTCAGTCATTTTCCCAGGCCAAAGGTTTCCAAAATCAAACCTCAGTCATGTTCCCAGGACACATGGTTCCAGAATCAAACCTGAGTCATGTTCGCGGGCCACAGGTTTCAACCATCAAACCTCAGTCATGTTCCCAGGACACAGGTGTCCAGAAGCAAACCTCAGTCATGTTCCCAGGACACAAGTTTCCAGAATCAACCAGATATCATGCTTCCTGGCCACAGTCTTCCAGAATCAAACCTTAGTCATGTTGCCAAGCCACAGGTTTCCACCATCAAACCTCAGACATGTTCCCAGGCCACAGGGTTCTAGAATCCACCGATGTCATGTTCCCAGGCCACAGGGTTCGAGAATCAATCCTCAGTTATGTTTCCAGCCTACAGGGTTCTACAATAAAACCTCAGTCATGTTCCCAATCCACAGGGTTCCAGAACCAAGGCTCAGTCAGGTTCCCGGGGCACAGTATTCCACAATCTAAACAGATGTCACATGCCCAGTCCCCAGGGTTCCAGAATCCACCGGTATCATGTTCCCAGGCCACAGGGTTCCAGAATCAATCCTCAGTTATGTTCCCAGGCTACAGGGTTCCAGAATAAAACCTCAGTCATGTTCCCAGTCCACAGGGTTTCAGAACCAAGGCTCAGTCAGGTTCCCGGGGCACAGTATTCCACAATCTAAACAGATGTCATGTTCCCAGGCCACAGTTTTCCAGAATCACGCCTCAGTCATGTTCCCAGGCCACAGGGATCCAGAATCAAACGTCAGTCATGTTGCCAGGCCACAGGTTTCTGCCATCAAACCTCAGTCACGTTCCCGGGCCACAGGGTTCCTGAATCAAGCCTCAGTCATTTTGCCAGGCCAGAGTGTTCCACCATCAAACCTCAGTCATGATCCCAGGCCACATGTTTCCACAATGAAACCTCAGTCATTTTCTCAGGCCAAAGGTTTCCAGAATCAAACCTCAGTCATATTCCCAGGACACATGGTTCCAGAATCAAACCTGAGTCATGTTCGCAGGCCACAGGTTTCAACAATCAAACATCACTCATGTTCCCAGGACACAGGTGTCCAGAATCAAACCTCAGTCATGTACCCAGGGAACAGGCTTCCAGCAACAAACCTTTGTCATATTCCCAGGACACAGGGTTCCAGAATCAAACCTCAGTCTTGTTCCCAGGACAGAAGTTTCCAGAATCAACCCGATATCATGTTTCCTGGCCACAGTC